>NC_068440.1:25813365-26023365 GCF_023373465.1 Oncorhynchus keta | reverse complement strand
AAACCTGCTATTGATTTAAGACATGTAAGATTTTTGTTTTCTCATATGTGAGAAAATCTTTCATATGAAATATGAACCCATACCGTCATGTATATAAGTAGTTCAGCATGTACATCAAGAACCATCCATTCAGGGAGCTTTGGTGTAAAACCATGCAGGTATGACCATTCATTGGATGTTGGATTATTAAATATGTTTTACTTCCCATGAGATATAACGACCATCCATCCTAACAGATGCAGATTCATGCACATTCATCTTCAATTATTAAATGTCTGTCATTTATCACACAACATACGGAGTATAGAGTGCATAGTATAGTATACAGACCAAGAATGTACACAGTTTACAAAACATTAAGAACAATTTGTCTTTCCCTTTGAATGGCACACAACACAATCCATGTCTCAACTGTCTCGAGGCTTAAACATCTTTCTTTAACCTGTCTCCTCCCCTTCATCTACACTGATTGAAGTGGATTTAACAAATGACATGAATAAGTGATCATAGCTTTCACCTGGATTCACCTGGTAAGTCTATGTCATGGAAAGAGAAGGTGTTCATAATGTTTTGAACACTCAGTGGATGTACATGTACTGAAAATAGGTCATCCATACCTGGCTGACAGTAAGCCTACAATGCCCATAAACACTGCACCATATGATACAGCCAACATTTCCCAGGTTACAGAAAGCGTGAGCTTCATCCACAGCTCATCATCTACAGTTGAAGTCAGAAGATTACATTCACCTCAGCCAAATACATTTAAACTCAGTTTTTCACAATTCCTGACATTTAATCCTAGTAAAAAATTCCCTGTTTTAGGTCAGTTGTCACTTTATTTTAAGAATGTGAAATGTCAGAAGAATAGTAGAGAGAATGATTTATTTCAGCTTGTATTTATTTCATCACATTCCCAGTGGGTCAGAAGTTAACATACACTCAATTAGTGTTTGGTAGCATTGCCTTTAAATTGTTTAATTTGGGTCAAACATTGTGGGTAGCCTTCCACAACCTTCCCACAATCAGTTGGGTGAATTTTGGCCCATTCCTCCTGACAGAGCTGGTGTAAATGAGTCAGGTTTATAGGCCTCCTTGCTCACACACGCTTTTTCAGTTCTGCCCACAAATGTTCTATTGGATTAAGGTCAGGTCTTTGTGATGGCCACTCCAATACCTTGATTTTGTTGTCCTTTAGCCATTTTGATAAAACTTTGGAAATATGCTTTGGGTCATTTGTCATTTGGAAGACCCATTTGCGACCAAGTTTTAACATCCTGACTGATGTCTTGAGATGTTGCTTCAAAATATCCACGTCATTTTCCGTCCTCGTGATATCATCTATTTTGTGAAGTGCACCAGACCCTCCTACAGCAAAGCACCCCCACAACATGATGCTGCCTCCCCTGTGCTTCACGGCTGGGATGGTGTTCTTCGGCTTGCAAGCCTCCCCCTTTTTCCTCCAAACATAATGATGGTCATTATGGCCAAACAGTTCTATTTTTGTTTCATTAGACCAGAGGACATTTCGCCAAAAAGAACGATCTTTGTCCCCATGTGCAGTTGCAAACCGTAATCTGTCTTTTTAATGGCGGGTTTGGAGCAGTGACTTCTTCCTTGCTGAGCGGCCTTTCAGGTTATATCGATATAGGACTCGTTTTACTGTGGATATAGATGATTTTGTATCTGTTTCCTCCAGCATCTTCACAAGGTCCTTTGCTGTTGTTCTGGGATTGATTTGCACTTTTCACACCAAAGTAGGTTCCTGTCTAGGAGACAGAACGCGTCTCCTTCCTGAGCGGTATGATGGCTGCGTGGTCCCATGGTGTTTATACTTGCGTACTGTTGTTTGTACAGATGAACGTGGAGACTTGTGGAGGTCTACACATTTTTTTCTTGATGTCTTGGCTGATTTCTTTTGATTTTCCCATGATGTCAAGCAAAGAGGCACTCAGTTTAAAGGTAGGCCTTGAAATACATCCACAGGTACACGTCCAGTTGACTCAAATGATATGTATAGGCACAGTCAACTTAGTGTATGTAAACTTCTGACCCACTGGAATTGTGATACAGTGAGTTATAAGTGAAATAATCTGTCTGTAAACATTTGTTGGAAAAATGACTTGTGTCATGCACAAAGTAGATGTCCTAAACGACTTGCCAAAACTATAGTTTGTTAACAAGAAATTTGCAGAGTGGTTGAAAATCGAATTCCAACCTAAGTGTATGTAAACTTCTGACTTCAACTTTACTGTAACAAAGTAGCTGGGTGTTGTAAAATAGTTTTACAGTACAAGCTGGTTTAACATAGTTAGTAGTACTATTTTTACTTTGATATAACTATAATTTCCGTAAATCTATGCTGAACCAAAACATGAGCGCAAGATGTAAAGTGTTGCTCCCGTGTTTCATGAGCTGAAATAAATATAAAATCCATACACACATAAAGCTTATTTCCCTCAAAAATGTGTTTACATCCCTGTTAGTGAGCATTTTTCCTTCGCCTAGCTAATCCTTCCACCTGACAGGTGCGGCATATCAAGAAGCTGATTAAACAGCATGATAATTACACAGGTGCACCTTGCGCTGGAGACAATAAAAGGCCATTCTAAAATGTGCAGTTTTGTCACACAATGCCACAAATGTCTCAAGTTTTGAGGAAACATGCAATTGGCAAGCTGACTACAGGAATGCCCACGAGAGCTGAGGTTTTGGTATGGAAAATAATTTAGCTATGGACAACGAACACAATTGCATTTTATCGATGGTAATTTCAATGAACAGAGATACTGTGATGAGATCCTGAGGCCCATTGTCATGCCATTCATCAACCACCATCACTTCATGTTTCAGCATGATAATGCATGAACCCATGTCGCAAGGATCTGTACACAATTCCTGGAAGCTGAAAAAGTCCCAGTCTCCCATGGCCTGCACACTCAACAGACATGCTTGGCATGCTCTGGATTGATGTGTAAGACAGCGTGTTACAGTTCCCGCCAATATCCAACAACTTCGCACAGCCATTGTAGAGGAGTGGGACAACATTCCACAGGCCACAATCAACAGCTTGGTCAACTCTATGTGAAGGAGATGTCGCGCTGCATGAGGCAAATGGGGTCACACCCGTTCCTGACTGGTTTTCTGATCCACGCCCCTATTTATGTTTTTAAGGCATCTGTGGCCAACAAATGCATATCTGTATTCCCAGTCATGTGACAACCACAGATTAGGGCCTAATGCATGTATTTTAATTGGCTGATTTCCTATATGAACTGTAACTCAGTAAAATCTTTGAAATTGTTGCATGATGTGTTTTTATTTTTGTTCAGTATAGCTATCCATTATGGGAGATATGCAGGCCTCAATCCATGAAGAATGGGAAAGATTGGCACCATATCATTCGATTCTCATTCAAACTATCCCTTTAAGGTACATACATTTCACTTTGGGGTCAAATATCCCTTTAAGGTTGTATAGCTGTAATTACATGGAGTACACCATTCCAAATCTCCCGAGTCTCCAGAATGCCTAGATTTAGGATCTGGGCCTAAAATGGGTACCAGGAAAACCTGCTGACTGTGTTGGGTGGGGAGGCGAAGATTGGGAAACAGATTGGGTAGCTGTGATAGTGGGATACATCAGGGAATTAAAAGGCCGAACAGGCCAAAAGAGCCATAAAACCAACCCCAGCATCACACCTTTAATGTTACACATATACCTGGAATCAAAATACATTACAATTTAACGTTTTGAGCCTAATGTTCCAACCATGAACATGAACATGAACGGCAAAGTCATAAAGTTATGTAGCAGTTAGTCCATCCTCCTAAATATATGCTCTGTTTAAAGATCAAGAAAAAACATCCGCTATAGCCATAGACATAGCTATACTGTAAGTTCAATGACATCAAACCACTCATAGGATTAAAACTCTATACTATAAACCAAATCAGTGTATTGGTTGCATACAGAAATGTGCAGGTGTTATAGTAGGTGCAGCAAAATGCTGATGTTAGTAGCTCCAACAGTGCGGTAGAATGTCTCGTAAATACAATACTAATACACAAATAATCAAAAGAAAATCAAAACAAGAAATCAAGAAATGACAATATAATAGATAAATCACAGTGAGCATGTCTGGGAGTCCAGCATAAATGTACCATTTGAAATGGATGTCAGCTTTATGCACCATAACAAGCTATTCCTTTTAAATGAAACTAATACCACAGATGTCCAGCAGTGTTACAACAGTCCAATGTCTGTGTTTAAAATAGCACCCTATTCCCTACATAGTGCACTACGTTTAACCATGGCCCATAGAGTTATGGTCAAAAGTGGGGCACATTATAGGGCAGGGTTCCACAACTGGTGATTTTATTTGGCCCCCTGGGTTTTCGGAGCAAGGACACTAGGGAATCTATTGGCAAGTATTCCCACGCCTACTAGAGAGACACGCGATGGTTTACAAATGTAAGCGAGGTTTGACATTTTTATGTTTTTGTGCAATATTATATCTGTTAGGCCTTTTCTTGTGGTCAATTCGCAGTCTACAAATGAATTGTAATCATGTTCTGGACCCCCCCGACCATGCACTCAAGAAAAAAATTGGCTTGCGGCTGAATTTAGTTGATGACCGCTGATATAGGAAATAAGAGTGGCATATGGGATGAAAATAATGATTCAATCATAATGGAAACCATTTTGCCTTGTAAAACCGGTCTCAGACCAGCTGCTGAAAAAACAGGTGGCTGGAACAAAGTTAGCCGAGGAAATGCTCTTGGTTGAGGGCATCTGCTAAGCACACACTGTTATGTGATGTGATTTAATGTGGTGGGGCGGCGGCGGTGTGTGTGTTTCCCGTTGTGACTGCGTGCTTGTCCTGCTGTCACCACAGAAAAGAGGAGAGCGGTAGTGTGTGTGTGTTTCCCGTTGTGACTGCGTGCTTGTCCTGCTGTCACCACAGAAAAGAGGAGAGCGGTAGTGTGTGTGTGTTTCCCGTTGTGACTGCGTGCTTGTCCTGCTGTCACCACAGAAAAGAGGAGAGCGGTAGTGTGTGTGTGTTTCCCGTTGTGACTGCGTGCTTGTCCTGCTGTCACCACAGAAAAGAGGAGAGCGGTAGTGTGTGTGTGTTTCCCGTTGTGACTGCGTGCTTGTCCTGCTGTCACCACAGAAAAGAGGAGAGCGGTAGTGTGTGTGTGTTTCCCGTTGTGACTGCGTGCTTGTCCTGCTGTCACCACAGAAAAGAGGAGAGCGGTAGTGTGTGTGTGTTTCCCGTTGTGACTGCGTGCTTGTCCTGCTGTCACCACAGAAAAGAGGAGAGCGGTAGTGTGTGTGTGTTTCCCGTTGTGACTGCGTGCTTGTCCTGCTGTCACCACAGAAAAGAGGAGAGCGGTAGTGTGTGTGTGTTTCCCGTTGTGACTGCGTGCTTGTCCTGCTGTCACCACAGAAAAGAGGAGAGCGGTAGTGTGTGTGTGTTTCCGTTGTGACTGCGTGCTTGTCCTGCTGTCACCACAGAAAAGAGGAGAGCGGTAGTGTGTGTGTGTTTCCCGTTGTGACTGCGTGCTTGTCCTGCTGTCACCACAGAAAAGAGGAGAGCGGTAGTGTGTGTGTGTTTCCCGTTGTGACTGCGTGCTTGTCCTGCTGTCACCACAGAAAAGAGGAGAGCGGTAGTGTGTGTGTGTTTCCCGTTGTGACTGCGTGCTTGTCCTGCTGTCACCACAGAAAAGAGGAGAGCGGTAGTGTGTGTGTGTTTCCCGTTGTGACTGCGTGCTTGTCCTGCTGTCACCACAGAAAAGAGGAGAGCGGTAGTGTGTGTGTGTTTCCCGTTGTGACTGCGTGCTTGTCCTGCTGTCACCACAGAAAAGAGGAGAGCGGTAGTGTGTGTGTGTTTCCCGTTGTGACTGCGTGCTTGTCCTGCTGTCACCACAGAAAAGAGGAGAGCGGTAGTGTGTGTGTGTTTCCCGTTGTGACTGCGTGCTTGTCCTGCTGTCACCACAGAAAAGAGGAGAGCGGTAGTGTGTGTGTGTTTCCCGTTGTGACTGCGTGCTTGTCCTGCTGTCACCACAGAAAAGAGGAGAGCGGTAGTGTGTGTGTGACTGGGCACACACTGCAAGGCTCAGGAGAAATGGTAATTCAATAGGGAGGAAATGGATTCAGGACTTGGTGTTAAAGCCCATTCTAATCCTCCAGACCTCAGACTGGTGTTAAGGTACTTTTGTACTCCCTATGTAAAGAGAGGGCCCTCAGTCTGGTAGAGATGAGTACCTACACACACACACACACACACACACCAAAGAGCTGTTTCCTATGTGTGATCACAGTAACAACATTCATGGTCACGGTGGTAACATGGCTCTTGGAACCACTGCTTAGTAAATTCTGATCAGGTAACAACTACACAGGATCAGTCACCAAGGAACCAGTCACAAAGAGGAAACCGACTTTGATCTGTGTGTGGTGTGTGTGTGTGTGTGTGTGTGTGTGTGTGTGTGTGTGTGTGTGTGTGTGTGTGTGTGTGTGTGTGTGTGTGTGTGTGTGTGTGTGTGTGTGTGTGTGTGCGTGCGTGCACAGTGCGAAGTGTGTGTGTGTGTGCCTTTCACCATGACATTTAAACGAATGATAAATCAACATAAATAAGAAATCAACATAAAGAACATACACACACTCACTTTGAGCCAGTATCCATTACCGATCAGAAGACTAGTATCAAATGAACTCTCCAGCTGTTCTGTGTTCCTTGAATAAACCCCCTCATTGTATACTAGAGGAGAGCAGACATGGAGGCTAGTTCACTCCACTACACCAGAGGCTGATTGAGGAACAGCAAAACATGTGCATTATTTCACCTGGAAAATGTCTAAGCTTTTGCTGAAGGGTCCTAAAGTCGGTCAACTGCATAAGCTTTGTCTGCAGGGTCCTAAAGTCAGTGAAATGTCTAAGCTTCAGCTCAGTGGGCTACAGTCAACCTTGAGTTACACACAGTTTAATTGAATGGGACCAAATATGAGGTATTATCAATTCCCGTTATATTTTCTCCAGTCCTTTATAGACATCTTTATTGTTCTAACACTCACATGGGGACGGTTAAAACCCAAATTCAATGAAATAAAAGCCCAATAAACTGACATTGCTGTTGCTAAGTCAGCACTGGGCTGTATTTTATTGCAGCTCTAGTCAGTATGTGTGTGTGTGTGTGTGTGTGTGTGTGTGTGTGTGTGTGTGTGTGTGTGTGTGTGTGTGTGTGTGTGTGAGTTTACACATGCTTGCTTACGTCCATGCTTGCATGTGTCTGAGTCTTCTCACATCCTTGCTTGCATTTCTGTGTTTGTCTCTGTGTCTCTGTCTGTGTGTGTGTGTGTGTGTGTGTGTGTGTGTGTGTGTGTGTGTGTGTGTGTGTGTGTGTGTGTGTGTGTGTGTGTGTGTGTGTGTGTGTGTGTGTGTGTGTCTGTCCCTGTGTCCCTGTCTGTGTGTTCGTCTCTGTGTCCCTGTCTGTGTCTCTGTGTCCCTGTCTGTGTGTTAGTCTCTGCGTCCCTGTCTGTGTGTGTGTCTCTGTGTCCCTGTCTGTGTGTGCTACGTGTCTTTGTCCCTGTCTGTGTGTGTGTCTGAGTCCCTGTCTGTCGGTCTGTGTCCACGTGTGCATGGTCCAGACAGAGAAAGGAGCAGCAGTATTTCATAAGGCGCTCAGTGACCTCTCACCTCTAGTTTAATTACAGAGCTGGCCCTGCCACGGCCTCATTTCATCTGCCTGTCTAATGAACGACATGTGGCAGAAGGGGGGCAGATTTTGACACAGCCCTGTTCACAATGCTGGTTAGGGACATAGTCAATTACACAACATATCTGTGGACTGCAGGGAGAGACACCTGCATGATGCTGTAAGACCTCTGTTTATCTCTCTCTCGCTGTATCCCTTTATTCACTCTCAGTTTTTCTGCCTGACTCTCTCGCGCTCTCTTTCTCTCTGTCATTCCATCATTGTATATTTCAGGTGTCATTGCCTGTCTCTTCATTCCATTTTCATCTCTTGCTAAACTTTCTCTGCAACCCATATTTCCCTCCTATTGTAAAATCACCTCTCTCTTTTCTACCCCTGGTTAATCTCTCTTTCGCTCTGTTTTCCTGTTTCTCTCCATCCATCAATCCTTCCATCTCTCTCTCTCTCTCTCTCTGTTCAGACAGGCCTGTAATAGCTTTGGTAAGATGGAGTCTTAACCATCCTGGACAGACACATTTGCATTCAGCTTTCTGGGTGCAGTCTAACCCAATTAGAATACAGCCAGTGGACATATCGCTTTCGCTCTCTCTCTCTCTCTCAAAAGCAGACACACACACACATGCACACTCCAACACAAATCCAAAGTGTGAAGGTTTAGCCCAGTGCGACAGCTATGTCCCTGTCTGGATTGAGGCTCCATGGTCTCTATGGAAACCCTGCTGGCAGATCAACACACCTACCAAGCCCAGTGTCTACCCAGCATGCCGCAGGCCTCTGGCATTCCACCTGTCCACTTGGTTAATCACAGTAAAAACAACTTGAACAAAGCTGTGACAGGACACTGACATGCAATACATACATACACACATTATACTATATATAGTTTCTACCTGAACCAGGACAAAACACACATACACATAAACACATACAGTAGCATTCAACAGTTTGGCACACCTACTCATTAAAAGGTTTTTCTTAATTTTTACTATTTTCTACATTGTGGAATAGTAGTGAAGACATCAACACTATGAAATAAAACATATGGAATCATGTAGTAACCAAAGAAGTGTTAAAACTAATCAAAATATATGTTATATTTTAGATTATTCAAAGTAGCCACCCTTTGCTTTGATGTTGGCTGCTTTTCAATCACTCTACAGTTCAACTCATCCCAAACCATCTCGATTGGGTTGAGGTTGGGTGATTGTGGAGGCCAGGTCATCTGATGCAGCACTCCATCACTCTCCTTCTTGGTCAAATAGCCCTTACACAGCCTGGAGGTGTGTTTTGGGTCATTGTCCTGTGCGTGTCTCCTGCCTGGTATGTCCTGTGCCAGCTCCACGCATGAAGCCTACAGTGATGATCCATCGCCAAGGAGCATCCAGTGATCATCCATGGCCCAGAGCCTCTAGAGATGATCCAAGGTCCGGAGCCTCCAGCGACGGTTCCCAGTCCGGAGCCTCCAGCGACAGTTCCCAGTCCGGAGCCCCAGCGGGGGTTCCCAGTCCGAAGCCACCGGCGATGATCCACAGTCCGGTTCCTCTGGTGACGATCCACGGTCCGGAGTCCCCGGCGACGATCTACGGTCCGGAGTTCCCGGCGACGATCCACGGTCCGGAGCTGTACTGTTACGCCCTGACCTTAGAGATCTTTTTAATTCTCTATTTGGTTAGGTCAGGGTGTGACTAGGGTGGGCAATCTATGTTTTCAATTTCTTTGTTGGCCTGGTATGGTTCCCAATCAGAGGCAGCTGTCATTTCGTTGTCTCTGTTTGAGGATTATATTTAGGCAGCCTTTACCCACCTGTTGTTTGTGGGATCTTGTTTTTGTGTAGCTCTCCTGTGAACAGCCCAGAACATCACGTTTCCTTTTCTTCTGTATTGTTTTTGGTGAGTTTCATATTTATTAAACATGTGGAACTCTAAGTACGCTGCGCATTGGTCCATTCATTCAGACGATTGTGACATGATAGTCCTACTACGTGCAAACCAGATGTGATGGAGTATCGCTGCAGAATACTGTGGTAGCCATGCTGGTTAAGTATGCCTTGAATTCTAAATAAATCACAGACAGTGTCCCCAGCAATGCACCCCTACACCATCACACCTCCTCCTCCATTCTTCATGGTAGGAACTACATATGAGAAGATCCTCCGTTCTCCTACTCTGCGTCTCACAAAGACATGCCGGTTGGAACCAAAAATCTCGGGGGGTGCTGTTGGAAGCCAAGGATGTAGAACGCGTTTCCCTATCGCTCCTGAGTTAGTGACCAAATGTATATATTTAACCTTGCAGAATTGTATATACTTCTGTTTGGTCGGGCATCTGAAGAGACAACAAAAAAATCAGATCAAGTTTGAGAAATGTAAGTTTGTAATGTTGTCTACCTGGCCAAAAACGGAGTCTGCAGCAAGCCCACGCCCTCTCCTGATTCAGCCGCTAACGGATGCTGCTAATGTCGGCCCCATGGGAACACTGACTGTGGAGCTGCTACAATCTGTGATGCGCACCCTCAAAACGATATTTTGGGTAAAATGTACTCTCTCTCTACTAATCTCAGGTCAGAGATCTCAATGGTCAAAGACAAGTTTAAAAAATCAATAGAGAGTACACAGAATAAGCTTGACGCACACGGAGCGGTATTATCGGAGCTGGAGCACGGTGCTACAGACCACAGCACTCGCATTAGTGAGCTAGAGTCTAACGTTGGCTCATTAACAACTAGGGTGGCATACCTCAACAATAGATGTGAAGATATGGAAAGTAGAATGCGGAGGAACAACATTCGTCTACTGGGAATCCTGGGAGGAGTGGAGGGCCCAAGACAGTCGGAGTTCATAGCCCAGCTGCTTCAGGAGCTGCTCAGCCTGTAGCAGAAGCCACTGCTAGACCGGGCTCACTGCACCCTGTTTAGCCAATCCTGGGATGGAGAACCCCCGCGACCATTTGTCATCAGGGTGCATTTCTTCCACATCCGCAATGACATACTGAGGAGATCGGCAGAAGCATCCCCTATCCTCTACAAGGGTAAAAGCGTCTCAATATTTGCGGACTACACCATGGCTGTGGCGAAGCGCCAGCTATGCGCCTGCCCGGCCTGTGAAGTTCGGCCTCATCTACCCTGCAGTTCTGAGTTTTACCGGACGGCTCCACGCACAGATTCGAGGACCCGGCTCTAGCGGCCGATTTCATCAATAAGAACGTGAAAGCGGCTGTTGTACCGCATGCTGTGGAACAAATGGTTGGTTAGCTGGTCTTCTTAGCAGATGTCATGACGTTGTCCTCTTTGGGTACAGCAAGCCCCATCCCCCTCTCCCTGCCTCCCCCTTGCCTCCTTTAACTAGGCTGCTGTGGTCATAGAGAGGTCGTAAATTCCCGAGGAGAGGATCTTCTCATGGCCACACAGTATAGAGAGAGAGTGAAGTTTCATAGAGAACAAAGGAATTTCTTCCACCTCACAGAACTTGAGGTCCGAACAAGGTTTACGTTCCGGAGAAGGTATAACAGATCGGTGAAGAATCCAGCTACGAACTGGTCCGTTTGTTACAACTTGGAGAAGCTCATGTTCTGTTTATATAATAGCCTCAGATATTAGGTTTACATCTAATTGTTGTATAAGATGAATGAGTGAGGATGATACTGTTTGTAAAATTGTGTAATGTGATTTTGGACTGTTTAATGAAGGAAACTCCAATTCCCTTTTGAGTTGAACTAAATAAGAGGACCGCCCATGAGCCCAGTTAGGGTCAGGCATCCTGGGACAGCCACTTTTCTGCAATTCCGAATAAAACTCAACTTTGAGAAATTCTAAGTAGACTATGTTTCTCTCAATCACGGGAGGACAAAGGTTGCAGACCATTGCTGAATCTTTTAACCATACCACATGGTAACGATACCGACAGAATAAGAACAAGTCTTTGATATGAATTACTAGTCTGCAGCTAGGAATTCGATATCATTGAACGCGAAGAACGACAACCACCGAAACATCCATTCTACAACAACATGAATGAATGTCACTCTGAACTATCCACTATAACCACGACAGAGAGAGAGAGAGAGACCGACAATTCTACAAAAGTAACAAACTTTTCAACAGAGATCAAGACGACACACTGAGCGTAAATATATATATTGATTGAAATTGTTCCCGAATGAGTGAGCGTTCATGTGTAAAGGATTAGCATTTCAATTGCTATAATTATTAACTCTGTAGTGACTTCTCAGTCGACCCCCAATTCCCTTCTGTCTAACAAGCCGTCATACCAGTTTAGCCCACTAGGGCAAATTCCCCTATCATTTCTTGTAACCATATTTACTTTGTTTGTTTATGCATTTCTGTGAATTACTTCGTTAGTAAATTAATGATTTAAGACAATTGATGTATGGATGACTTATAGTGAAGACGTGCAGATAACCAACAATTTACGACATCTGGAATGAAACTAATCACCCTTCTTAATACGCACCAGATTGTACGCACTCCTGAGATCCAATTTTGTGAAAAAACGTGCCCCGTGCATAAACTCAATAACCGTATTGATCAGAGGTAGCGGGTAGCTATATTTCACTGTGATTTTATTAAGACCTCGATAATCAATGCACGGGCGTAAACCGCCATCCTTTTTCTTCACAAAAAAGAAACTCGAGGAGACGGGTGAAATGGATGGCTGAATGAACCCCTGATGCAGGGATTCAGAGACATATGTCTCCATAGCCTCCGTCTCCGCTTGCGACAACAATAAATGTACAAACAAACAAAACATGGGTACGAAGACCCGACGCGCACCTATACAAACAATAACACTACACTGACAACAAATCAATCTCTGACAAAGACATGAGGGGAAACAGAGGGTTAAATACACAACAGGTAATGAATGGGATTGAAAACAGGTGTGTGGGAAGACAAGACCAATGGAAAATGAAAAAAGGATCAATGATGGCTAGAAGACCGGTGATGTCGAACGCCGAGCACCGCCCATTACATTACATTACATTTAAGTCATTTAGCAGACGCTCTTATCCAGAGCGACTTACAAATTGGTGCATTCACCTTATGACATCCAGTGGAACAGCCACTTTACAATAGTGCATCTAAATATTTTAGGGGGGGGGGGTGAGAAGGATTACTTATCCTATCCTAGGTATTCCTTAAAGAGGTGGGGTTTCAGGTGTCTCCGGAAGGTGGTGATTGACTCCGCTGTCCTGGCGTCGTGAGGGAGTTTGTTCCACCATTGGGGGCCAGAGCAGCGAACAGTTTTGACTGGGCTGAGCGGGAACTGTACTTCCTCAGTGGTAGGGAGGCGAGCAGGCCAGAGGTGGATGAACGCAGTGCCCTTGTTTGGGTGTAGGGCCTGATCAGAGCCTGGAGGTACTGAGGTGCCGTTCCCCTCACAGCTCCGTAGGCAAGCACCATGGTCTTGTAGCGGATGCGAGCTTCAACTGGAAGCCAGTGGAGAGAGCGGAGGAGCGGGGTGACGTGAGAGAACTTGGGAAGGTTGAACACCAGACGGGCTGCGGCGTTCTGGATGAGTTGTAGGGGTTTAATGGCACAGGCAGGGAGCCCAGCCAACAGCGAGTTCCAGTAATCCAGACGGGAGATGACAAGTGCCTGGATTAGGACCTGCGCCGCTTCCTGTGTGAGGCAGGGTCGTACTCTGCGGATGTTGTAGAGCATGAACCTACAGGAAAGTGCCACCGCCTTGATGTTAGTTGAGAACGACAGGGTGTTGTCCAGGATCACGCCAAGGTTCTTAGCGCTCTGGGAGGAGGACACAATGGAGTTGTCAACCGTGATGGCGAGATCATGGAACGGGCAGTCCTTCCCGTGAGGAAGAGCAGCTCCGTCTTGCCGAGGTTCAGCTTGATGTGGTGATCCGTCATCCACACTGATATGTCTGCCAGACATGCAGAGATGCGATTCGCCACCTGGTCATCAGAAGGGGGAAAGGAGAAGATTAATTGTGTGTCGTCTGCATAGCAATGATAGGAGAGACCATGTGAGGTTATGACAGAGCCAAGTGACTTGGTGTATAGCGAGAATAGGAGAGGGCCTAGAACAGAGCCCTGGGGGACACCAGTGGTGAGAGCGCGTGGTGAGGAGACAGATTCTCGCCACGCCACCTGGTAGGAGCGACCTGTCAGGTAGGACGCAATCCAAGCGTGGGCCGCGCCGGAGATGCCCAACTCGGAGAGGGTGGAGAGGAGGATCTGATGGTTCACAGTATCGAAGGCAGCCGATAGGTCTAGAAGGATGAGAGCAGAGGAGAGAGAGTTAGCTTTAGCAGTGCGGAGCGCCTCCGTGATACAGAGAAGAGCAGTCTCAGTTGAATGACTAGTCTTGAAACCTGACTGATTTGGATCAAGAAGGTCATTCTGAGAGAGATAGCGGGAGAGCTGGCCAAGGACGGCACGTTCAAGAGTTTTGGAGAGAAAAGAAAGAAGGGATACTGGTCTGTAGTTGTTGACATCGGAGGGATCGAGTGTAGGTTTTTTCAGAAGGGGTGCAACTCTCGCTCTCTTGAAGACGGAAGGGACGTAGCCAGCGGTCAGGGATGAGTTGATGAGCGAGGTGAGGTAAGGGAGAAGGTCTCCGGAAATGGTCTGGAGAAGAGAGGAGGGGATAGGGTCAAGCGGGCAGGTTGTTGGGCGGCCGGCCGTCACAAGACGCAAGATTTCATCTGGAGAGAGAGGGGAGAAAGAGGTCAGAGCACAGGGTAGGGCAGTGTGAGCAGAACCAGCGGTGTCGTTTGACTTAGCAACGAGGATCGGATGACGTCGACCTTCTTTTCAAAATGGTTGACGAAGTCATCTGCAGAGAGGGAGGAGGGGGAGGGGGAGGAGGATTCAGGAGGGAGGAGAAGGTGGCAAAGAGCTTCCTAGGGTTAGAGGCAGATGCTTGGAATTTAGAGTGGTAGAAAGTGGCTTTAGCAGCAGAGACAGAGGAGGAAAATGTAGAGAGGAGGGAGTGAAAGGATGCCAGGTCCGCAGGAGGCGAGTTTTCCTCCATTTCCGCTCGGCTGCCCGGAGCCCTGTTCTGTGAGCTCGCAATGAGTTGTCGAGCCACGGAGCGGGAGGGGAGGACCGAGCCGGCCTGGAGGATAGGGGACATAGAGAGTCAACGGATGCAGAAAGGGAGGAGAGGAGGGTTGAGGAGGCAGAATCAGGAGATAGGTTGGAGAAGGTTTGAGCAGAGGGAAGAGATGATAGGATGGAAGAGGAGAGAGTAGCGGGGGAGAGAGAGCGAAGGTTGGGACGGCGCGATACCATCCGAGGTGAGCCGTCCTCAGGAAAGGAGCTTATCAAGGCATCAAGCTCATTGATGAACTCTCCGAGGGGACCTGGAGGGCGATAAATGATAAGGATGTTAAGCTTGAAAGGGCTGGTAACTGTGACAGCATGGAATTCAAAGGAGGCGATAGACAGATGGGTAAGGGGAGAAAGAGAGAATGACCACTTGGGAGAGATGAGGATCCCGGTGCCACCACCCCGCTGACCAGAAGCTCTCGGGGTGTGCGAGAACACGTGGGTGGACGAAGAGAGAGCAGTAGGAGTAGCAGTGTTATCTGTGGTGATCCATGTTTCCGTCAGTGCCAAGAAGTCGAGGGACTGGAGGGAGGCATAGGCTGAGATGAACTCTGCCTTGTTGGCCGCAGATCGGCAGTTCCAGAGGCTACCGGAGACCTGGAACTCCACGTGGGTCGTGCGCGCTGGGACCACCAGATTAGGGTGGTCGCGGCCACGCGGTGTGGAGCGTTTGTATGGTCTGTGCAGAGAGGAGAGAACAGGGATAGACAGACACATAGTTGACAGGCTACAGAAGAGGCTATGCTAATGCAAGGAGATTGGAATGACAAGTGGACTACACGTCTCGAATGTTCAGAAAGTTAAGCTTACGTAGCAAGAATCTTATTGACTAAAATGATTAAAATGATACAGTACTGCTGAAGTAGGCTAGCTGGCAGTGGCTGCGTTGTTGACACTACACTAATCAAGTCGTTACGTTGAGTGTAATAGTTTCTGCAGTGCTGCTATTCGGGGGCTAGCTGGCTAGCTAGCAGTGTTGATTACGTTACGTTGCGTTATAAGAACGACAATAGCTGGCTAGCTAACCTAGAAAATCGCTCTAGACTACACAATTATCTTTGATACAAAGACGGCTATGTAGCTAGCTATGTAGCTAGCTACGATCAAACAAATCAAACCGTTGTGCTGTAATGAAATGAAATGAAAATGTGATACTACCTGTGGAGCGAAGCGGAATGCGACCGGGTTGTTGAGTGCAGAAGTTCTATTCGGTAGACGTTGGCTAGCTGTTGGCTAGCTAGCAGTGTCTCCTACGTTAAGGACGACAAATAGCTGGCTAGCTAACCTCGGTAAATTAAGATAATCACTCTAAGACTACACACTCTAAACTACACAATTATCTTGGATACGGAGACAGCAAAGACAACTATGTAGCTAGCTAACCGGGTGGAATGGAAATACACTCTAAAAAATGTGGCTTTGGCTCCAAATTCATTACTTGGATAAGACTTCTGTACTCATCCCCTCAAGCCCCTTTCAGGACTAATAACACTCAATCCCTTTCCGTTTGCAACGATCGACACGCCAGGGTTTCCTTTTAAGTTCCTTACTGTTTGCCCTCACCATAGAACCCCTTGCAATAGCACTTCGCTCCAACCCGCTCATCAAAGGTACACAAACTGTCTCTATATGCAGGTTATTTATTACTATACAACCTTTCTGTTTCTGTTCCTGCTGCCCTTGCCACTTTCACATCCTTCGGTCACGGTGTAATATGGCTGCAAAAAATTCCTCTTTACATAACTTGCCATTTAAAATTGCTCACAGTAGTTTTATTTATTTTAGGGTACATGTCACAATCAGATATGAAAACCTTTTTCAAGGCAACTTTGCTCCTCTTTTAACCCGTACTAAGAACGATTCATAAAATGGTGCCGTAAGAAATGGCAGCAGTTCTACGGGCGCCTAACCAATTGTGCTATTATGTGTTTGTTTTTTTTGCGTTATTTGTAACTTATTTTGTAGATAATATTTCGGCCACCGAAAAAGAGCTTCTGGATATCAGGACAGTGGTCACTCACCTCGGATTAGACAAATATTTTTTTCTTCAACAAGCACGACTGTAACGACGTTCGTCTGTTGTAAGAAGAGAGTCAGACCGAAATGCAGCGTGTAGGTTACTCATGATTTTAATGAATGAAAACCGTACATGAAATAACTGATATAAGAAAACAACAAACGAAACGTGAAACTAATTACAGCCTATCTGGTGACTACAACACAGAGACAGTAACAAACACCCACGAAATACAAAGCGAAACTGAGGCTAAATACGGTTCCCAATCAGAGACAACGACAAGCACCTGACTCTGATTGAGAAATCGCCTCAGGCAGCCAAGCCTGACTAGACACACCCCTAATCATACACAATCCCAATTAATACAAACCCCAATACGAAACACAACATATAAACCCATGTCACACCCTGGCCTACCCAAACATATACCAAAAACACAAAATACAATGACCAAGGCGTGACAACGACGCACAGGATTTACTTCGAACACCCGACAAGGTCAACAGCCCCGTCATTGGCAAGAGAAAGAGACGCAGGTACAGAGTACACAGAGCGAGATACCTCGTAAGGGTCCACAGTGGGAAAGCTGTCATTACCTTCAATAAATTAGACGTTCACGAATATCCTGCCAACAGAAACATCTTGTGTTTCATGGAATTGTGGCTGAATGATGACATGGATATTCAGTTAGCGGGATATACGCTGCACCGGCAAGAACGAACAGCACACTCCGGTAAGACTGGTGGAGGGGTGGGTCTGTGCATATTTGTAAACAACAGCTGGAGCACGACATCTAAGAAATCAGTCTTACCTCATTTCTATCAACATGGTAAATGCGCAAAATTCTAGATCACCTGTAATCCACACACAGAGACACATACAGAGCTCTCCCTCGCCCTCCATTTGGTAAATCTGACCGCAATTCTATCCTCCTGAAACCTGCTTTCAAGCTAAAATTAAAGCAGGAAGCACCAGTGACTTGGTCTATATAAAAGTGGTCAGATGAAGCAGATGCTAAACTACAGGACTGTCTTGCTAGCTCAGACTGGAACATCTTTCTGGATTCTACCGATGGCATTGAGGAGTACACCACATCAGTCACTGGCTTTATTAATAAGTGGATCGAGGACTGTGTCCCCACAGTGACTGTACATACATACCCAAACCAGAAGCCATGGATTACAGGGAACATTCACAGTGAGTTAAAGGGTAGAGCTGGCGCTTTCAAGATGCGGGACTCTAACCCGGAAGCTTATAAGACATCCTGCTATGCCCTCCAACGAACCACCAAACAGGCAAAGCGCCAACACAGGGCTAAGATTGAATCGTACTACACCGGCTCCGACGCTCGTCTTACGTGGCAGGGCTTGCAAACTATTACAGACTACAAAGGGATGCAGAGACGTGACCTGCCCTGTGACACAAGCCTACTAGACGAGCTAACTCACTTCTATTCTCGCTTCGAGGGAAGAAACACTGAGACAGCTGTTCCGGACGACTGTGTGATCACACTCTCCATAGCTGAAGCGAGTAGACCTTCAAACAGGTCAACATTTTACAAGGCCACGGGGCCAGACGGATTACCAGGACGTGTGCTTCGGGCATATGCAGACCAACTGGCAGTTGTCTTCACTGACATTATTCAACATGTCCCTGATTGAGCCTGTAATACCAACATGTTTCAAGCAGACCACCATAGTCACCTTACCCAAGAACACTAAAGCAATCTGCCTAAATGACTATAGACTTGTACCACTCACATCCGTAGCCATGAAGTGCTTTGATAGGCTGGTAATCGCTCACATTAACACCATTATCAGTATTTCAAGGCCTACCTTCAAACTCAATGCCTCTTTGCTTGACATCATGGGAAAATCAAAAGAAATCAGCCAAGCCAAAAAATTGTAGACCTCCACAAGTCTGGTTCAACCTTGGGAGCAATTTCCAAACGCCTGAAGGTACCATGTTCATCTGTACAAATAATAGCATGCAATGGTACGCAAGTATAAACACCATGGAACCATGCAGCCGTTATACTGCTGGTCTAATGAAACAAAAATAGAACTGTTTGGATATAATAACCATCATTATGATTGGAGGAAAAAGGGAGATGGTTTGCTAGCCGAAGAACACCATCCCAACCGTGAAGCACAGGGGTGGCAGCATCATGTTGTGTGGGTGCTTTGCAGCAGGAGGGACTAGTGCACTTCACAAAATTGATGGTATCATGAGGACGGAAAATGATGTGGATATATTGAAGCAACATCTCAAGACATCAGTCAAGAAGTTAAAACTTGGTCGCAAATGGTTCTTCCAAATGGACAATGACCCCAAGCACACTTTCAAAGTTGTGGCAAAATGGCGTAAGGACAACAAAGTCAAAGTATTGGAGTGACCATCACAAAGCACTGACCTCCATCCTGTTAAAAATTTGTGGGCAGAACTGAAAAAGTGTGTGCGAGCAAGGAGGCCTAAAAAGCTGACTCAGTTACACCAGCTCTGTCAGCAGGAATGGGCCCAACTTATTGTGGGAAGCTTGTGGAAGGCTACCTAAACGTTTGACCCAAGTTAAACCATTTAAAGGCAATGCTACCAACTGCTATTTGAGTGTATGGAAGCTTCTGACCCACTGGGAATGCGATTAAATATATAAAAGCTGAAATAAATCATTCTCTCTACTATTCTTCTGACATTTCACATTCTTAAAATAAAGTGGTGATCCTAACTGACCTAAGACAGGAAAGTTTTACTAGGATTAAATGTCAGGAATTGTGAAAAACTGAGTTTAAATGTATTTGGCTAAGGTGCATGTGAACGTTCGACTTCAACTGTACCTCAATTAGCCCAACTAACCGGTGCCTGTTTATAGCCTCGCTACTGTTATTTTCACTGTGTTTTTACTGTTGTTTTTATTTCTTTACTTATTGTTCACCTAATACCTATTTTTTACTTAAAAATTGCACTGTTGGTTAGGGCCTATAAGTAAGCATTTCACTGTAAGGTGAACGAACACCTGTTGTATTTCGCACACGTGACAAATAAACTTTGATGTGATTTGGAACACTGGTCTTTGCTACACCTCTCCTTAGTCACAATAATGAATTATATTAAAATGAATAATCTCCCTATATCCTTAAATCTCAAAAAGTGCCTACCGATTTTTCTTCCCAATACATTTTTCAAAAAGATCAAGGGTCTAATTCTCTCTTTTATATGGGACAAAAGCCCCATAGGATATGAAGACAGAGGCCCAAACCGGACAGCGATCTAGCGCCACCGGATTTCAGATTCTATTATTGGGCCACTAACCTTAGGATCAGTCAGTACTGGTTGCAGAGCAAAGAGATATTCCCACCCCCAATTTGGCTTGAGATGGGGGCCTCTTCATCTATACCGGCATCATTGTCTTCCCTCGCTCACTCCTCCGTTACAGGCCCTTACTCCTCCTTCACCAAAAATATGTCAAAACAGCAAACAATCAATTTAGGCGCCACTTTGAGTTTCAGATAACCTCTTCTTTCACTCATGTAGCCTTAAACCCAGCTTTTTCCTCATCTATGGTTGTTGCTGCTTTCTCAACATGCTCTAGTCTAGGTAATAAAAGATTCAGACATCTCTATATTAACAATACATTTAGTAGGTTTGAACTAGAGGTCGACCGATTAATCGGAATGGCCAATTAATTAGGGCAGATTTCAAGTTTTCATAACAATCGGTAATCGGTATTTTTACACCTTCATTTAATCATTTAACTAGGCAAGTAAGTTAACCTCTCTAGGGCAGGGGGCAGCACTCGAATTTTGGATGAAAAGCATGCCCAAATTTAACTGCCTGCTACTGGGGCCCAGAAGATAAGATAAGATATGCATATAACTGGTGGATTTGGATAGAAAACACTCTAAAGTTTCCAAAACTGTTAAAATAGTGTCTGTGAGTATAACAGAACTGATTTAGCAGGTGAAAACCTGAGAAAAATCCATTCAGGAAGTAGTTTATTTTTTGGTTTTGTAGTTTTCTATTCAATGCCATTACAGTATCCATTGACATAGGACTCCATTTGCAGTTCCTATGCCTTCCACTAGATGCCAACGTTCTTTAGAAATCGTTTCAGGCTTGTATTCTTATAAATGAGGGAGTAAGACCAGTCTGAACGAGTGGACCCAAACGTAACACAGAGTTTTTTTCAGGCGCATGTGCATTTCTTGTTTACCTTTTTTATATTGACGCCATTATTGCCCGGTTGAAATATTATAGATAATTTAGGCTAAAAAACAACCTTAGGATTGAATATAAACATTGTTTTACATGTTTCTATGAACTTTACGGATACAATTACAATGTTTTTGTCTGATTGTTTTGACTGAGTTTGAGCCTGTGGATTGCTGAAGAAAACTCGCTAACAAAACTGAGGTTTTTGGATATAAAGAGACTTGATCAAACAAAAGGAACATATATTGAGTAAATGAATGTCTTCTGATTAACACCATATGAAGATCATCAAAGGTAAGGGATTAATTGTATCTCTATTTCTGAGTTTTGTAACGCTTCTGCTTGGCTGGTTACTGTTTGTAATAATTTGTCAACTGGGCTATGTTCTGGGCTAGGTATGTTCTGTGGTAGGTATGTTCTGGGCTAGGTATGTTCTGTGCTAGGTATGTTCTGGGCTAGGTATGCTTTCACCGAAAAGCATTTTATAAATATGACACTGTGGTTGGTTTAACAATAAGTTAATCTTTAAACCTATGTAAAATATGTTTTGTTTTCTGAATTTTTAAAATTAGCATTTCTGTAATTTAATTTGAAGCTCTGCAACCTCACTGGATGTTGGCCCGGTGGGGCGTCCCACATACCCTAGAGAGGTTATTAAGAACACATTCTTATTCAATGACGGCCTAGGAACAGTGGGTTAACTGCCTTGTTTAGGGGCAGAACGACTGATTTTTACCTTGTCACCTCGGGGATTCGTTTTTGCAACCTCCCGGTTACTAGTCCAACGCTCTAATCACCTGCCTTACCGTGTACTCCACGAGGAGCCTGCGTGGCAGGCTGACTACCTGTTATGCGAGGGCACCAAGAAGCAAACATAAGTTGCTAGCTAGCATTAAACTTTTCTTACAAAAAACAATCAATCTTAACATAATCACTAGTTAACTACACATGGTTGATGATATTACTAGTTTCTCTAGTGTGTCCTGCATTGCATATAATCGATGCGGTGCCTGTTAATTTCTCATCGAATCACAGCCTACTTCGCCAAACGGGTGATGATTTAACAAGCACATTCACGAAAAAAGCACTGTCGTTGCACCAATGTGTACCTAACCACAAACATCAATGCCTTTCTTAAAAACAATACACAAGTATATATTTTTAAACCTGCATATTTAGTTAATATTGCCTGCTAACATTAATTTCTTATAACTAGGGAAATTGTGTCACTTCTCTTGTGTTCCATGCAAGCAGTCAGGGTATATGCAGCAGTTTGGGAAGCCTGGCTCGTTGCGAACTGTGTGAAATCCATTTACTCCTAACAAAGACCGTAATTAATAACCTCTTAGCTCGACCCGACACGCAGGAGTCCTATCTAGACATCTGGAAATGCAAATGCGCTACGCTAAATGCTAATAGCACTCGTTAAAACTCAAATGTTCATTAAAACACACATGCAGGGTACTGAATTAAAGCTACACTCGTTGTGAATCCAGCCAACAAGTCAGATTTTTAAAATGATTTTTGGCGAAAGCATGAGAAGCTATTATCTGATAGCATGCAACACCCCTAAAGACCCGCAGGGGACGTAAACAAAATAATTAGCATAGTCGGCGCTACACAAAATGCAGAAATAAAATATAAAACATTCATTACCTTTGACGATCTTCTTTGTTGGCACTCCTAGATGTCCCATAAACATCACTATTGGGTCTTTTTTTTCGATTAAATCGGTCCATATATAGCCTAGATATCGATCTATGAAGACTGTGTGATCAAGGAAAAAAACAGCGTTTTATAACGCAACGTCATTTTTAAAAATTAAAAAAGTTGACGATAAATTTTCACAAAACACTTCTAAATACTTTTGTAAATGCAACTTTAGGTATTAGTATACGTTAATACTCGATCAAATTGATCACGGGGCAATGTATATTCTATAGTTCTACGTCTTGAAATAATGTCCGGATAAATCTCAACCAAAATATCCGGTCGGAGACCGGAAGAAATGGGCTGTCTCTTCTTCGTTTGACCAAGAAACAAAGCCTAGGCCTCAACAATACATTCAAGTGGCGCATTGATATATTTTCCAATTTTCAGTGATCAGATTTTCCTGCGCTTTTCGATGAAACGCACGTTCTGTTATAGTCACAGCCGTGATTTAACCAGTTTTAGAAACGTCTGAGTGTTTTCTATCCACACATACTAATCATATGCATATACTATATTCCTGGCATGAGTAGCAGGGCGCTGAAATTTTGCGCGATTTTTAACAGAATGTTCGAAAAAGTAGGGGGTAGGATCAACAGGTTAAAACGGGAACGTTTTTCATCCCAAAATTTTAATAGTGCCCCCTAATGCATAACTGGATGCATAACCTAATGCATAATACGACCAAAGGCTCGTATTTCTGTGTGTTATTATGATTTTTCTATGATTTCATATAGCAGTCTGACTGAGCGATGGTGGACAGCAACAGGCTCGTAAGCATTCATTCAAACAGCACTTTCATGCGTTCGTCAGCATCTCTTCACTGTGCTTCAAGCATTGAGCTGTTTATGACTTCAGCTTATCAACTCCAGAGATTAGGCTGGTGTAACTGATGTGAAATGTCTAGCTAGTTAGCGGGGTGCACGCTAATAGCGTTTCAATCGGTGATGTTACTTGAAGTAGTTGTTCCCCTTGCTCTCCGGGGCTTTTGTGGAGCGATGGGTAAAGATGCTTAGAGGGTGGCTGTTGTCAATGTGTTCCTGGTTCGAGCCCAGGTAGGGGCGAGGAGAGGGACGAAAGCTATATACTGTTACACTGGCAATACTAAAGTGCCTATAAGAACATCCAATAGTCAAAGGTATACGAAATACAAATGGTATAGAGAGAAATAGTCCTATAATTCCTATAATAACTACAACCTAAAACTTCTTACCTGGGAATATTGAATATTCATGTTAAAAGGAACCACCAGCTTTCATATCTTCTCATGTTCTGAGCAAGGAACTTAAATGTTAGGTTTTTTTACATGGCACATATTGCACTTTTACTTTCTTCTCCAACACTTTGTTTTTGCATTATTTAAACCAAATTGAACATGTTTCATTATTTATTTTTTGGCTAAATTCATTTTATTGATGTTTTATATTAAGTTAAAATAAGTGTTCATTCACTATTGTTGTAATTGTCCTTATTACAAAAAAATATGAAAAATCTGGCCAATAATAGGTATCGGCTTTTTTTGGTCCTCCAATAATCGGCATCAGTACCGGCGTTGAAAAATCATAATCGGTCGACCTCTAGTTTGAACAAATATCAGTAAAATTTGGTCTCACCAGACATCATTTCTTTAGGTTTTTACAAGTCCAGAGTTATGTCCCTTCCGAAACACAGTTTGACACATTTCGTATCCCACTTCCTTCTCTGAAAGGCACCTTGTCAATCTATCAAATCTAGTCAAATTTGCTCACGACAAACCACCTCATTAACTTCTTTGGGGTACCCCCCCTTCTTCTAAATTTCCGCCTAAAAACATACCCTAGTCTAACTGCCTGTAGCTCAGGCCCAGAGGCAAGGATATGCATATTCATTTGAAAGGAAAGTCCGCATTTTGTGGAAATGTGAGTTGAATGTAGGAGAATATAACACAATAGATCTGGTAGAAGAAAATACACGGAAAAAACATAAGTTTTCAGTTTTTTATTGTTGCTGCATCATCTTTCAAATGACCAAGAACAGCCAAACATACAGATAGGATGCTGGGGATGATGGGGATCTACATGGCATTGAGCATGAAGTCACCCAAGTGTCCCACACAAATGTAACCAAATGTACCCAAGTGGCCGAATCCCTCTCCGTTCAATATCTCCTCCCATGTCCAGGAGTCCTGTGATGCTGGCCGCTGTTGCTGCTGCTGTCGTCGCTGTCTTTTACCACACCGCTTGGTCCTTGGTTGGTGGGTGATTCTGTCACGGTCGTCCTCCTCTTCATCTGAAGAGGAGAGGCGAGAAGGATCGGAGGACTAAAATGTGGCGTGGTATGTGTTCATGATGAGTATTTAATAAAAGAAAGCACTGAACACTGAATACAAACTATACAAAAACAATAAACAATGAAGAGGAGGACGACCGTGACAAAATAACTATATAGAAAATACATAAATGCTATTCTAACACACCCCCCAAAAATATATATATAGAAAATATATATATTAAAAATAATAATAATAATAATAATAATAAAACAAACAAATAACAAGGGTAACTATTTACATATTTTCTATTTACAATATTGTGAAGACCCTCAATCCTCTAAACAATATTCTGCTGCTTGTGCCATGGCCCATAGCAGTCTCTTTCTGCTCTAAAGAAAAGGCTTACTGTAGGAGAAATCACTCTGTTTTGTTCATCACGTTTGGCTAAGAAAAAACCCCAAAAATTCAGTCATTACAACACCAAACTTTTTTCCAAATTAACTCCATAATATCGACAGAAACATGGCAAACGTTGTTTCGAATCAATCCTCAAGGTGTTTTTCACATATCTATTCGATGATAAATCATTCGTGGCAGTTGGGTTTCTCCTCTGAAGCAAATGGTAAAATACATGCAGCTGGAGATTACGCAATAATTTCGATGAAGGACACCAAGCGGGCACCTGGTAAATGTAGTCTCTTATGGTCAATCTTCCAATGATATGCCTACAAATACGTCACAATGCTGCAGACACCTTGGGGAAACGACAGAAAGTCTAGGCTCCTTCCTGGCGCATTCACAGCCATATAAGTAGACATTGGAACACAGCGCCTTCAAAATCTGGGGCATTTCCTGTTTGAAATGTCATCTTGGTTTCGCCTGTAGCATCAGTTCTGTGGCACTCACAGATAATATCTTTGCAGTTTTGGAAACATCAGAGTGTTTTCTTTCCAAAGCTGTCAATTATATGCATAGTCGAGCATCTTTTCGTGACAAAATATCTTGTTTAAAACGTGAACATTTTTTTATCCAAAAATGAAAAGAGCGCCCCCTATATCGAAGAAGTTAATAAGACGTTCATCTTTTAAATTATGTAAGATACATGTATTTACAATAATGTTTACTATAGAAAATGGTGTATTCACCTACCCTAGAGTTTTTAACCTCACAATTAAATTCTCATGGGAGGAGGAACTGGGTGAGGAAATATCTGATAATCTATGGGAAGGGGCACTCAAAAGGGTACATACCTCTTCTATTTGCACTCGGTAAGGTCTCACTCAATGCCAACTCATTCATAGGGCCTACTGGACCAAAGCAAGATTATCCAAAATTTACAAGGATGTGAACCCTAATTGTGTGCTGTTATGATTATTATGAATAATGACTAAATTATGTATACATTTAATGTAGAATTATAACTAACAGAATTATACCCTGTCTTTCTATAATGAAGTTGAAATAATTTTGCACGCCCAATTTTTCAGTTTTTGATTTGTAAAAAAAGTTTGAAATATCCAATAAATGTCATTCCACGAAATGATTATGTCCCACTTGTTGTTGATTCTTCACAAAAAATACAGTTTTATATCTTTATGTTTGAAGCCTGAAATGGGACAAAAGGTCGCAAAGTTCAAGGGGGCCGAATACTTTCGCAAGGCACTGTAAATGCACACACACACACAAACAAACACACAGAAATGCAAAATAAAATGTAAAAAACACCTTAAAGATCGGCCCTTAGTTCAAATGTCAGATCTGAATCAGAAAACAGTCTGATAGATATCCCACTGTGGAATGTTATTTGATGAAGCTTGTCTGGTCAGTACATCAGATGAAACTACATGTATGACAGTCAAACCAAAGCAGAGAGAAGAGAGAGAGAAAGAGAGAGATTGTGCCTGTGTACATTAGAAACCATGTATTTGTGTGCATTCGAGCTTGTGCATGTGTGTGTGTTTGAGACTATAAGTGTGTGCGCTTGCGCCTCTGTGTGTGTGTGTGTGTGTGTGTTGCCCTGAGAGTTGAGACACATCAATCGACACAGAAAAAGTCATCATGAAAAAGGCGACTATCCTCGTGGGTCCCTCTGTAATACGGTATAATACCAGCGCTTACACACACAGAATCAATACCACCTTTAAGGTTTACTCTGCCCCTTTCTCTATGGGCTGGATATAATGAAAGACATTACATGAACGCAAAATATTGCTGTTATGACAGAGTAGGAAACCAGACACACACCATCGCCGTCAACTACACAAAGACACACAAAAAAAACACACACACACAAACACACACCAGAGGACGATGCCAGGAGGTGACGGCAATAAACTGGTTAGAAACAAGGGAATATTGGAAACACATAAGCACACAATCAGACAAACAGCTGTGTTAGGATCATGGAATGGGCCTAAATGACCCACTAAGACAGAGACTTATAGACAGCTGGGTTAGGATCATGGAATGGGCCTAAATGACCCACTAAGACAGAGACTTATAGACAGCTGGGTTAAGAACAGACAGCTGGGTTAGGAACAGGGAATGAGCCTAAATGACCCACTAAGACAGAGACTTATAGACAGCTGGGTTAGGAACAGACAGCTGGGTTAGGATCATGGAATGGGCCTAAATGACCCACTAAGACAGATACTTATAGACAGCTGGGTTAGGATCATGGAATGGGCCTAAATGACCCACTAAGACAGAGACTTATAGACAGCTGGGTTAGGAACAGACAGCTGGGTTAGGATCATGGAATGGGCCTAAATGACCCACTAAGACAGAGACTTATAGACAGCTGGGTTAAGAACAGATAGCTGGGTTAGGATCATGGAATGGGCCTAAATGACCCACTAAGACAGAGACTTATAGACAGCTGGGTGAGAGAGAGAGAGAGCCATCAAGAAACACATCAAATTAACTATTCTCTGTGGTTGTGTTGTGGCAGTTCCTAATTGCCATGCCATCAATAGGAATCAGAGATGTGCATTATCTCAGCCATTCTGGGCAATTTGTTTTGTTCGTTTTTTCCCGTTATCTATTCCCAAAGAGGCCCATCCTTTGAGTTCATTGCCAAAAGGCATAATTAATTGCAGAAGCAGGTCTGGGGCTCTGGTTATGCTTCCTGCTAGCTTCACTCTGCCCTCACCCCCACTCTGGCCCAGTCATGCTCACAGATCGCTCCAAACCAAGATGGCACCCACAGCAAATATTGATACAGTCACCCCGGTACGAGCCAAGTGGAATCCACCCTGGCGACAGAGGCATCTGTGGCTCTAAATGCAGCATGGCAACGGAGGGAGACTCCTCTCCGCCATGGTTACGTAACGTAAAACACAGAAGAGAGGAGAGTCAGTGAGCCGAGCACATGCATACAACAGGCAGCCGGTGGCATTTTAATTTGTGAAGATGGGCTCATAGTAATGGCTGGAACGGAATTAATTGAATGGTATGAAACACATGAAACACATCATTTCCATGGTTTCCACATGTTTGATAATATTCAATTCATTCCATTCCAGACCTTATTATGAGTCGTCATCCCATCAGCAGCCTCCTGTGATGAATACGCTATCGCTTTCTCTTTCCCTCTCTTTCCCTCTCTTTCACTCTCTCACTCTCTCTATTTTTTTATTTGTCTCTCTCTCTGTTTTTGGCCCCCCTCCCAATCCATCAAATTTTTTGGTCTCTCCATATCCTGTTTTCTTTACAGCTCTGTCCTGCTACTGTGTTCGTAGCTTTCTGCCATCCCCTCTCTCTCTCTCTCTCTCTCTCTCCCATCTCTCCTCCCTCCTGCCCTCCCTCTCTTATCTCTCCCCCACTCCCTCCATCCCTCCCACCCTCTCCCTCTCTGAGGATGTGGTAGTGGTGTTATACTGTAGTGTGTGTTCTGATGAGAGGGGTTCCGACAGGGGAGCCTGTAGATGCAATGATGAGTCTGTTAAGCCTGTTGGTCTGTGTGTGTTGCTCAGTCGGACCCAGCCAGCCAATCAGATCCCTCCTGACAGCCCTGCCCAGACAGAATTAAAATATCAGCCTTAACACAGCAGAGAGAGAGCTCAGACATGACCACATACACACACACACACACACACACACACACGCAATGTTGAACACAGTCAGGGAGTGACGGAGAAAGGAGAAAGGAGGGACATCCAATCCCAATACCCCCCCTTAGCCATCCTTATTTTTAAGAGTTCCTTGGTGGCGAGTGGCACTTGAAATCAGAGCAACTACTGGTAGGGAGATGTAAATAACCCTAGGGAATGGGACATCACTACATCAGCCGCTCACATCTGAAGCCGCCAACAGATAGCTTACCACGCAATTCATTGACAACATTGCCTGTGCTGGCGGAAGTAATAGCTTTCCTTATATTTCTCATGCAACAAATACGTACTTACCATATGAGCAACAAATGAGAACAGCAAAACAACTATGTGATCATAATGTACCAATCCTCTGGCTGTGGTTCAATGTGGAGTAGTAGGCTACTGAAGCAGGACTTTCATTCCATAATACAGTAGCAGTTTGACATTTAACAGTCCCATTTCCTTCACTCAGCGTTTTCTGCAAAATAATTAATCAGTGGAAGCATTGTAGATCAATTGAAATGGCTTATCTGGACTAATATTTATAACAAACGTTTTAGGGTCCATACTTCAGTACACAGATCAGCTACATAGCTACAAATCCATAGAAAAACAAGTCATTTTCTCCTGCACCACATATCTTAGAAATAATTATTCCAAAATGGTTCTTCGGCTGTGTCCATAGGACTACCATTTTTGGTTCAAGGTACCCGTTTTGGTTCCATGTAAAACCCTCTGTGGAAAGGGTTCTACATGGAAATCAAAAGGGTTCTAATTGGAACCAAAAAAGGGGCCTTTAACCTATGGGGACAGCCAAAGAACCCTGATAGGTTCTAGATGGCACCTTTTTTTCTGAGAGTGTACCACTACAAAATAATCAAGAAAATAGTTTGCTATGTTACTTCAGCTGCATTGCATGACAATATATGCATTAATGTTACTACAATAAAGAACAATGACAAGGCCATTTCCGCAACAACTAAGAGTGTGGAGGCACGAGGCTCAACTTCTCGGATGTTGTGGTTCCCTGGCTACCAAGCAGTACACAGTGTGAAGCAAATCCGTGCACATGCGCAGATACTGTGCGTGACTGTGTGATAGCGAAGTGTTGCATCTAGCTCATCTCAATATCTCCTGCGCTGCTCTTGGCTACGTCATTTCGCTGAGTCTACCTTTAACTAGATTCTGTACATCCACTGGGTTTCACAAGATGACTGCCTGGTTTGCTGGTTCAGGAGTCCCTAAAACATTAAAGAACACAAATTACAATTCATGCAAATGTCAAATGCCCACACAGCATGCAAAATGTATAGCCAGCTGGCTGTTAGCTATACAGCGAGCTTGTTAAAATAGCGAATTTCACAAATCAACTTAATGACAAAAACAGTATACATAATAATTTTGTCTCTACATTAACTAACATGTTCCTTTCAAATTGACATTTTTGGGTTGATTCGTTATGAAGTTATAATTACCTACATTTGCTGCCATCCTAGTTTTTTAGGAAGCCATATTTACTGAAGCAATGTTGAGTCTTGGGTAAAGTTGGGTCGCAGAGGATAATGGGAGTTTTGAGTTTTGGGTTAGTCAGCAAGTGGATTAACTTTGTTCAGAGGGTTGACAACGCACGAAGCCTCGCTCAAAGTTGAATGGGGGGGTAAGGAAGATTGAGGGGTGAAGGACTAAAGGATGGGGAGATGGAGGAAAAGAAGAGAGTGAAGGACGGGTGGAAGGAGCCGGGAGATGGACAGAGGAGGGGGTGATGGTGGAAGAGTGGCATGGGTGCACTGATCCAGGGAAGACCAAGCTGTTGCATGGCCACTGGACCATATGCACCACACACACACATACACAACCTAGTGCACACACATGTAGTAGTGAAGGAGGGACAACAGCTTTCTTCTCTGGACACCAAGGCACACAAACAGCACGTCAATCCCTCATACAAGACAGAGGATATAATATTCAAGCCTTCCTATTTACCACACAGATGGCATGTAGGCCGAATGCCGTTATGAATAGAATAAATGAGGTTGAGGCAAGTCTTGTGTTACGTTATATTATTCAACGGATGGGCTAAAAAACTAAGGGAAATCGTTTTTAGGTAGTGCGTATGTGGAGGAACCCAAGAAGAGGAACTTTCAACAGATTGTCGGCATCGTTCAGCGTCATGGGAGCCACCTGCTTGCGTCGGTAATGGCAAGCAACACACCTTGGGACCAGCAACGTTGTGCCGTCGTTTTGGGAAAAAATGGAGTGAAGACAAAAAAAGTTGCAAAAAATCAACTGCTGAAGCAGGTATTTATTTAACTGCTGTCAAGGCAAGTCTACAGCGGGCGCCAAAGCAAAGTTCTCTAACACTTCCCAAGATGCAATGGTATACAGTAGCCTACCACAGGAGTCTGGTGGGGGAGGTTGGCTCATAACGGCAGAAATCACAGGAGGTTGGTGTCATCTTAATTGGGGAGAATGGGCTCGTGATAATAACTGGAATAGGTGGAATGGTAAAATGGTTTCCATGTGTTTGATGCCATTCCATTTGCTCTGTTCCGGAGAAGCGTCCATTGGCTGAAATGGAGTGAATGGAATGGCATCAAACACATGGTAACCATGTGTGTGATGTGTTTGACACCATTCCATTGACTCCGTTCCAACCATTACTAAGAGCAGCCATTACTATAGTGGTCTAGTGTAGTCTACTGTGCTGGCGATTCACGAAATCATTCAGTCTAATAATGACACCCCATACCCCACATCAGTATTCATGTTATATGAAGGAATACCCCTCGAATGCCATAAATTGGGGAAAACAAATTCTTTCCCATTGTCCCCCATTGTAAAAACATTTTGTAATACAGAACTGTCAAAACAAGCTGAAAAGCTGCTGTGATGTTCAATGTACCAGGTCAAAAATCTCGACATACGATTCACAATTCTCCCAAGTAGGGAAATAGAGCCTGTGAGAAGATCCTGTGACTGAAGTGCAGGCTATTCAGTTTGAAAGAGTGGGAAATTGTGGGGACCCGATGTCCAAGTAGGATACACATAGCTATGAGTGTGGAAAACATTTCATCACAGGTAAGACAATTAACTTGTTTTGTAAAGTAACTCCACTCACTACTTGTAACTTTATAGTCCATTTGTTTGTGTTGTTGGTCCCTTTCTGGTTGGTAACTAGCTAACACTCACTTATGTGGCTGCTAGCTACATCATGAAAAGGGGCTTGAGGGAAGCCCTACGATATTATGCATTTTGAAGTAGTGGAATGTTTGGGAGCAGGCATGTTGAAGTAATCTTTAGACATGTTGCCCTTTTCTTAAATGTAGTTTTGTAATTGACTATAACAAGCAGACAACAAGAAAACTGCATTTGAAAATGCCAAAGTTTTTGCTATGAGCCAATTTTGTAACCAGCGTTCTATTTCATACTGACTGGGACTGTTGGACCGAAGGAATGACACATCCTTCGTTAGTGATCCACAGGAGAATACACTAAATGTGACGTATGACTGATCTGGCAATGCAGTGAGGAGGCACCATACGGCAATGCCTTGCTCCTCCCTAATGCTGCAACAATGCAGAGAGGGTCCACATAGCTCTGTATATCTCCGCATTGACATAATAGACATCATAGCTTGACGGTAGGTGGGGGTGGTACATCCTTTATAAACTTCCTTGACAACGTCCTTTAAAACAAACATGGAGAACTTTTACAAAAGGCTATCAGAACAAGTTTGCAAATACACATCATTATGATACCTCGTGTAGGGATTTCTAAGACTAAAAAAATGGTTTGAACTCCTGGAAAGAGATCGGGAGGTAATGGGGATAGATGCAGTAAAGAGGTCAATAGAACGCAGACCTTGGGGGACGCTGAGTTGGTGCACATTCAACAAATTTGATCTAACAAAGTGGATATTCCTTAGTCTGTCATGACTGCTGTCCGATTTGGATATATTTCGCTGCATAACATTTAGAAGTTGTCCCTTTTCAGGTTTAGAAAAAGTGACTGCTAAATGCTATCTATCGTTGGTATAAGGTGGTAGCATAGCAAGCATACAGGTGGTAGTCAAAGTCATGTTTAACTGTAATGCAGTTGATTGATGAAAACTACATGAACATGTATGGGTTTGACATCCATACAAGATTTATAATCCAATTTTTTACTTCAGAATAGTGTGAAATACACATGTAAATATGTTAATGTAGGCTCATTTTGCTGGGGGGTAATTAGGCAATTTGGGTTCTTTCCCCCACGGCCTCTTTCCCCCACGCGTTTCCATGGCATTTCCATTGCGTAAGTCGAGTTCCATTGACCTCTGTACCGCATCTATGGAAGGGGAAGCTTGGCACAAGAAGTGGAGGCAGTTGTGGGACAAGCTCGTTAAGCAAAAAAACAACGGTGCTGGCTTTTGACTTTGTGATATTTTGGCTGAGCTCCTATGTCAAGTACCGGGAAACCGACTCCAACATTTCAAAATAGTTAAGGTCTTGTCTTGTCTTTTCTTTTAGCCCTGAATCACTGCACACTGTGCGTTTTTAAATTGTGCAAACCTACTTATTGGATGTCCATGACACACCCCGCTCTGCTGTGCTCCCAGAAGCGCAAGAAGCAGGAATGCTCTGACTTCTGCAGAATCCACAGTGCTGTAAATACTATATGCTGTAGGGCCACTGCAGACTTGTCTGGGTACCAGTCTTTTCAGCTAAAATTCCACTCCTTGCCATTCCTGTCATTTGCCAAAGAGACTGGCCTTTCAGGAATCTCAACATTCAATATGCAGCCGGATTTACAACGCAGTTGCTGATTGGCAGTTGAAAGCAACATTAATATTTTCTATGAGAACATTATGGAACTTAGGGTGCGTGCAAATTTGGTAAGATATATAATTCGAATTTTGAGAGCAACAATAAACAATACTCACAATATGTTGACACAATTACAATCTTCATAGAATAGAAATCTAATTTCATAAAGTTTCCAGCAGCAAATGAAACAGAACGTGAATTCTCTCCTCCCTCTCTCTCCGGTTTTAGCTTGTGGCTATCACTGTCTAACTGGTTGGGTTTAGGATATTTACTAGCCCATTTCAGTGACATACTTGGCTATGATATTGACATATGGCAATATACAAACAAAAGCTAGCTCAGTTCTTTTGCCAGCAAGAAAAAAATGCCACAAATCCATTCAGAAATGGAGGAAGAGGATAGCCAGCTATAGCAAGCTAATGTTATCTTCTGTCTCTTCAACAAGAAGCAACTGTGACCACATTAATCATCCGATCCAAAAATAAAACTTTCCTATGGACCAAAATCTACAATCCACCCTTCCAAAACAAGCATTGCTCCTGGGCTTCTCCAAAATGTCATCCAATCCACAATCGGATTTCAGTTTAGCTCACACTCGGCAGACTGTATAGAAAACTCCCCCAGAACCACAGAATGATTGAATAACCGCAACGGAGAGCCCCCACAAACACCTTGAAAACAACGCTTCCCATAGGTTTGACACCATCAGCAGTTAGCTACCAACAGCTGGCAGACATGAGAACATTTGGTTAGTTTTCTCAGTGTTATTTAGATGTAAGACGTGAGCTAAATACGGTAGCTATCTCTTTCACTTTTTACTTCCATGCCAGTGATAATGCTTATGGTCTCTGCTGGTGCAGATGGTTCTTTGAGATGTTTTACAAGCCATGTTAATGATTGGGACAGCATTCACTTTGAGAATCATCTTCTTACTGAAGCCCTCCTTCCATTGTTGACCGCCGTGGAAGTTCTCAGGGATGAAATGTGCCGCACAGATTGACAAGTAGAGGCCCAATTCGCCCACCTCATTTTCACAAATGTATCCCACTTTTTATATGTTTTTCATACACTGTGTGACGCTGACCACAGGGCATTGTGGGATTGTTTCCGAAGTTTGAGCTGATTTAGAGAAAACCTCAAACCTCAAAAACTCATCCTTATATCTGAGATGGCATAGCAGTTCAGACGTCTTTTGTCCTCGTCTTGTCGTGTCCTGTATATATATATATTTAACTTTTTTTCACATACATTTTATTTTTATTTTCCATCAACTCATCTTCAAAACACTCTCCTGCAACCCGCCTCACCAATTTATATTTATAAATAAGTATTATTTACCTCAAATCTGCAATCCTCCAAGAAGCTAGCCAGAAGCTAGCCAGAAGCTCCAAGAAGCTAGACAGAAACTATCCAGAAGCCAGGAGCTAGCTAGAAGCTAATCAGAAGCTAGTTCAGAAGCTAGTTAGCTTCTTTACTGGCAAATCGTTAGTATTCAGCTAACCATGGTTTGTGGTCATCAGCTATCCTTTAGCTCGAAAATCTATCGCCAGTTTTTGTACGGCGCGGCTCAGAACGGAACATACTGGACCAATTTTTCTCTCCATGTCCTTGGATTTCGGCTGCTCTCTGGACATTCATTCCCGGATCTCACAGCTGGCTGGCTGCTGTCCGTATGTCTGTCTGCTCTCGTCGATTCTGGAGCAAGCATCGGTTGCTCCGGAGCTGGCCAGCTCCGTCAGTCGCTCCTGAGCTCCCTCAATCACTCCTGGGCTGCAGTCACCTATCCGGACCCGTTTTACCGCCTACGCGGAGCCCCACCGGGCCTTCACAACTGGACTGCCGACGTTATCTACCCGAAGGAGATCCGGCTGGCTCCTCCGTCGCGACGTTACCTGAACGCCCATCTGCGGCCTGCTAACCGTTAGCTGTCTTACCGGCTGCTCTCAGAATAGACAATCGGACAATTTATTTATTTTTATTATTATTATTATTATTATTATTATTATTATTTTGTTTCTTCTTGGGCCTCTATAACTATATCTATTGTTTTTATTTTATTTTTGTTGTTGTGTGATTTGGACTAATCCCCTCTACCACACGGAACCCCACTAATCTACTAACGGAACGCAAGAGGTGGCTAACAACAGACCTCCATCCTATGCTAGCTTGCTACCGATGTCCTGGCTAGCTGTCTAAATCGCCGTGACCCCCAAACCAACCACTCCACTCACTGGACTCTTTTGATCACTCGACTAAGGATGCCTCTCCTCCAGGGGGCGGCAGCGTAGCCTAGTGTAGCCTAGCCTAGTGTATGCTAGCTTGCTACCGATGTCCTGGCTAGCTGTCTAAATCGCCGTGACCCCCAAACCAACCACTCCACTCACTGGACTCTTTTGATCACTCGACTAAGGATGCCTCTCCTCCAGGGGGCGGCAGCGTAGCCTAGCGTAGCCTAGTGGTTAGAGCGTTGGACTAGTAACCCGAAGGTTGCGAGTTCAAACCCCGAGCTGACAAGGTACAAATCTGTCGTTCTGCCCCTGAACAGGCAGTTAACCCACTGTTCCCAGGCCGTCATTGAAAATAAGAATATGTTCTTAACTGACTTGCCTGGTTAAATAAAGGTAAAATAAAAAAATAAAAAAATGTCAATATGTCTTGTCCATTGCTGTTCTGGTTAGTGTTTATTGGCTTATTTCACTGTAGAGCCTCTAGTCCTGCTCACTATACCTTATCCAATTTATTAGTTCCACCACCCACACATGCAATGACATCTCCTGGTTTCAATAGAGACAATATCTCTCACTTCATCACTCAATACCTAGGTTTACCTCCACTGTATTCACATCCTACCATACCTTTGTCTGTACATTATACCTTGATGCTATTTTATCGCCCCCAGAAACCTCCTTTTACTCTCTGTTCCAGACGTTCTAGACGACCAATTCTTATTGCTTTTAGCCGTACCCTTATTCTTCTCCTCCTATGTTCCTCTGGCGACGTAGACGTGAATCCAGGCCCTGCAGTGCCTAGCTCCACTCCTATTCCCCAGGCGCTCTCTTTTGATGACTTCTGTAACCGTAATAGCCTTGGTTTCATGCATGTTAACATTAGAAGCCTCCTCCCTAAGTTTGTTCTATTCACTGCTTTAGCACACTCTGCCAACCCGGATGTTCTAGCTGTGTCTGAATCCTGGCTTAGGAAGACCACCAAAAATTCTGAAAATTTAATTCCAAATTACAACATTTTCAGACAAGATAGAACTAACTGCCAAAGGGGGCGGTGTTGCAATCTACTGCAAAGATAGCCTGCAGAGTTCTGTCCTACTATCCAGGTCTGTACCCAAACAATTTGAACTTCTACTTTTAAAAATCTACCTCTCTAAAAACAAGTCTCTCACCGTTGCCACCTGCTATAGACCACCCTCTGCCCCCAGCAGTGCTCTGGACATCATATGTGAACTGATTACCCCCCATCTATCTTCAGAGCTCGTGCTGCTAGGCGACCTAAACTGGAACATGCTTAACACCCCAGCCATCCTACAATCTAAACTTGATGCCCTCAATCTCACTCAAATTATCAATGAACCTACCAGGTACCCTCCCAAAGCCTTAAACACGGGCACCCTCATAGATATCATCCTAACCAACTTCCCCTCTAAATACACCTCTGCGGTCTTCAACCAAGATCTCAGTGATCACCGCCTCATTGCCTGCATCCGTAATGGGTCAGCGGTCAAACGACCTCCACTCATCACTGTAAAACGCTCCCTGAAACACTTCAGCGAGCAGGCCTTTCTAATCGACCTGGCCGGGGTATCCTGGAAGGATATTGATCTCATCCCGTCAGTAGAGGATGCCTGGATATTTTTTTTAAATGCCTTCCTAACCATCTTAAATAAACATGCCCCATTCAAGAAATTTAGAACCAGGAACATATATAGCCCTTGGTTCTCCCCAGACCTGACTGCCCTTAACCAACACAAAAACATCCTATGGCGTTCTGCATGAGCATCGAACAGCCCCCGTGATATGCAGCTGTTCAGGGAAGCTAGAAACCGTTATACACAGGCAGTTACAAAAGCCAAGGCTAGCTTTTTCAAGCAGAAATTTGCTTCCTGCAACACTAACTCAAAAAAAGTTCTGGGACACTGTACAGTCCATGGAGAATAAGAACACCTCCTCCCAGCTGCCCACTGCACTGAAGATAGGAAACTGTTACCACTGATAAATCCACCATAATTGAGAATTTCAATAAGCATTTTTCTACGGCTGGCCATGCTTTCCACCTGGCTACTCCTACCCCGGTCAACAGCACTGCACCCCCAACAGCAACTCGCCCAAGCCTTCCCCATTTCTCCTTCTCCCAAATCCATTCAGCTGATGTTCTGAAAGAGCTGAAAAATCTGGACCCCTACAAATCAGCCGGGCTAGACAATCTGGACCCTTTCTTTCTAAAATTATCTGCCGAAATTGTTGCCACCCCTATTACTAGCCTGTTCAACCTCTCTTTCGTGTCGTCTGAGATTCCCAAAGATTGAAAGCAGCTGCGGTCATCCCCCTCATCAAAGGGGGACACTCTTGACCCAAACTGCTACAGACCTATATCTATCCTACCATGCCTTTCTAAGGTCTTCGAAAGCCAAGTCAACAAACAGATTACCGACCATTTCGAATCTCACCATACCTTCTCTGCTATGCAATCTGGTTTCAGAGCTGGTCATGGGTGCACCTCAGCCACGCTCAAGGTCCTAAACGATATCTTAACCGCCATCGATAAGAAACATTACTGTGCAGCCGTATTCATTGATCTGGCCAAGGCTTTCGACTCTGTCAACCACCACATCCTCATCGGCAGACTCGACAGCCTTGGCTTCTCAAATGATTGCCTCGCCTGGTTCACCAACTACTTCTCTTATAGAGTTCAGTGTGTCAAATCGGAGGGTCTGCTGTCCGGACCTCTGGCAGTCTCTATGGGGGTGCCACAGGGTTCAATTCTTGGACCGACTCTCTTCTCTGTATACATCAATGAGGTCGCTCTTGCTGCTGGTGAGTCCCTGATCCACCTCTACGCAGACGACACCATTCTGTATACTTCCGGCCCTTGTTTGGACACTGTGTTAGCAACCCTCCAGGCAAGCTTCAATGCCATACAACTCTCCTTCCATGGCCTCCAATTGCTCTTAAATACAAGTAAAACTAAATGCATGCTCTTCAACCGATCGCTACCTGCACCTACCCGCCTGTCCAACATCACTACTCTGGACGGCTCTGACTTAGAATACGTGGACAACTACAAATACTTAGGTGTCTGGTTAGACTGTAACCTCTCCTTCCAGACCCATATCAAACATCTCCAATCCGAAGTTAAATCTAGAATTGGCTTCCTATTTCGCAACAAAGCATCTTTCACTCATGCTGCCAAACATACCCTTGTAAAACTGACCATCCTACCAATCCTCGACTTTGGCGATGTCATTTACAAAATAACCTCCAATACCCTACTCAACAAATTGGATGCAGTCTATCACAGTGCAATCCGTTTTGTCACCAAAGCCCCATATACTACCCACCATTGCGACCTGTATGCTCTCGTTGGCTGGCCCTCGCTTCATACTCGTCGCCAAACCCACTGGCTCCATGTCATCTACAAGACCCTGCTAGGTAAAGTCCCCCTTATCTCAGCTCGCTGGTCACCATAGCATCTCCCACCTGTAGCACACGCTCCAGCAGGTATATCTCTCTAGTCACCCCCAAAACCAATTCTTTGTTTGGCCGCCTCTCCTTCCAGTTCTCTGCTGCCAATGACTGGAACGAACTACAAAAATCTCTGAAACTGGAAACACTTATCTCCCTCACTAGCTTTAAGCACCAACTGTCAGAGCATCTTACAAATTACTGCACCTGTACATAGCCCACCTATAATTTAGCCCAAACAACTACCTCTTTCCCAACTGTATTTAATGTATTTATTTATTTTGCTCCTTTGCACCCCATTATTTTTATTTCTACTTTGCACATTCTTCCATTGCAAAACGACCATTCCAGTGTTTTACTTGCTATATTGGAATACCTAGGATAGGGTAAGTAAGGGTAAGTAAGGGTAAGTAATCCTTCTCACCCCCCTTCTCACCCCCCCAACAAGATTTAGATGCAAGTGGCTGTTCCACTGGTTGTCATAAGGTGTATGCACCAATTTGTAAGTCGCTCTGGATAAGAGCGTCTGCTAAATGACTTAAATGTAAATGTAAATGTAAATGTTGTATTTACTTTGCCACCATGGCCTTTTTTGCCTTTACCTCCCTTCTCACCTAATTTGCTCACATTGTATATAGACTTGTTTATACTGTATTATTGACTGTATGTTTGTTTTACTCCATGTGTAACTCTGTGTCGTTGTATCTGTCGAACTGCTTTGCTTTATCTTGGCCAGGTCGCAATTGTAAATGAGAACTTGTTCTCAACTTGCCTACCTGGTTAAATAAAGGTGAAATAAAAAATACAAATAAATAAATCAATCCTTTAAGAACAACATTACAATATCATAACAATTTATTTAAAAAAATGTAATTTGGGAGTGTTTTCTTGAGGTGCTCTAACCAGAAGGGGACTAGGGTTCCAATTTGGGAACACCCCCCCCACGTTCAGCTGGAAGGTGACGCATGGAACGCAAAAATATCCCTAAAAATATTTAACCTCCACACATTAACAAGTCCAATGGCTCAAATGAAAGATAAACAAGGTGTTTATCTACCCAGCAAGTCAGATTTCTAAAATGTTTTACGGCGAAAACATAGCACATATTTATATTAGATCACCACCGAATCAAAAGGCAAGCGGCGGCCATTTTGTCCCAGAAAAAAAATAATTTAAAAGTAGGATTAAAAAATAAATAATTCACTAACTTTTTGAAAATCTTCATCAGATGACAGTAATATTACATGTTACACAGTACATTTAATTTATTTCAATAATATGCCATTTATATCCATAAATCTCTGTTTACAATGACGACATTTCAAAAAATGCTACTCAAATGTCAGGAGAAATGATTATAGCTACGACAGATAACGTCAGATAACAAGCAATAAACATTACTAAATATACATGTTCTACATATATTTACAAAGATACAATTCTTCTTAATGCAACCGCTGTATTACATTTATTTTTAACGTTACAGACATTGTTCACTGGGCTATACTATGAGTCAGCGCTCAGATATTAGCAGTATGTCTCCTCTACGTTTGGAGTCCACAGAAACACCAAATAACCACATAAATATTCCCTTACCTTTGATGTTCTTCCATCGGAAGACGTAGAAGGAGTCATACTTACCCAATACATCGTTTGGTTTCACGTTGTGTGTCTCTGTATTAGCACATGTTAACAGCTTCGGCTGAAATGCATCCAAAATGACTTCTGGTCCAGCACTCTTGCGCATCAAAACTTCCAATTTACATATTATATGTCCACTAAACTGGTCAAACAATGTGAAAAATCAAGCTTTATGATGTTTTTAACATGTAGAACAAAGATCAGCGCGAACAGACAATCCGGCTTCAAATGCTGGATCATGGAAAAAGACGTACTCCAAATCGGCCGCGCGCAATAGTGCCTGTTTTTCAGAGGGACACGAGCAATTTCGCCCGCCAAACGTGCAGGGCTTGTGGGATTCTCACAATGAACGTGCCATTTGAAAGCTGACATCGCGCTGAACATATAGAGACTATTCCTGGATCGGTAGCTGCCTGGGAAGGGTGGGGGCCATGACGTCAAAGTTGACCCAACTTTTCTCTTCACAAGAGAGAGTTTGGGAGAAAGGCTGCCCTGAGAGTTCTGCTTTACATACAGACATAATTTAAACGGTTTTAGAAACTTTAGTGTTTTCTATTCGATAATAATTTTTATATGCATATATTAGCAATTTTGGGAAAAAATATTTTCAGTTTACTATGGGTACGCACTTTCTCCAACGGGGGCAGTATAGAGGGGGAGCTCTAAGAGGCTAAGTTATTATTATATGTGTTTCTGGCATTGAGAAATAAGTGCTACACTGCCTTTTGGAGATGGAGTCCAGAGATGGAGTCCAGACAGGCTACTTTAGTAAACTTTCTGAATGGACATTCGTTTTTACAAACTGCCCCCTTGTAATTCTTAATTTTTCCCCCCAATTAATTAGCTATGTCCAATGGATGCCAAATATTCATATGAATATTCTAAAATCTGCATAAAGAAAATTACTTTCACTTTTACTTGAGTCATTTTCTATTAGGATATCTTAACTTTTTCTCAAGTTTGACAATTAGGTACTTCTCCACCACTGTTGGAAAGAAGCATCGAGCTCATCACTGTGCAAAATTGATTTCATCTGTAGCGTAACAAACTGCATGATTTCCCAAGTCGTAGTGAGAGGACCACACACCATATCATCGTGTTACTCCAAGTTTACTTCCACAAATAGGGAGGGTGGGGGGTGATTAGTGTCGGTGGCGGCTCTGGTGCGGGACGAAGTACCCACTCATCCCGCGGACCCGCCAGCATCGGGGGCGGCTCTGGTGTGGGATGAAGAACCCGCTCAGCTCGCGGATCCACCATCTTTGGTGGTGGCTCTGGTGCGGGCCGATGAACCCGCTCATCCCGCAGATCCAGCCATGGACCCAGGCTGAACACTGTGCCTGGCCTGTACATCAGTGCCGAGGAGGGCTCCTGCCACGGAGCTGGACTGGACGCCGTGTTTGAGCTGGGCATCGGCGCAGAGGAAGGCTCCTGCCATGGAACGGGACTGGGCGCTGTGTTTGGAAGCTCCAGACCATTGACCCTCTCTGAAGGTTCCGGACCGTTGACTGTCGCTGGAGGTTCCGGGATGTGGACCGTCTCAGGAGGTTCCGGAGTGTGGACCGTCGCCGGAAGCTCTGGACTGGGGACCGTCGCCGGAAGCTCTGGACTGGGGACCGTCGCCGGAAGCTCTGGACTGGGAATTGTCACTGGAAGTTCTGGACTGTGAAGGCGCACTGGAGGCCTGATGCGTGGGGCCGGTACAGGTGGCACCGAACTGGTGACACGCACTCCAGGGCGAGTGCGGGGAGGAGGCACAGGACGTACCGGACTGGGGAAACGCACTGGAGGCCTGGTGTGTGGAGCTGGCACAGGTGGTACCGGACTGGAGACATGCACTTCAGGGTGAGTGCGGGGAGGAGGGACAGGATGTACCGGACTGGGAAGGCACACTGGAAGCCTGGTGCGTGGAGCTGGCACAGGACGTACCGTGCTGTGGAGACGTACTGGAGACCTGGTGCGTATAGACGGCATCAATGGTACCGGTTCGATGACACACTTCGCACGTCGAGTGGGAGGAGCTGGCACAGGACGTACTGGGCTGTGGAGGCGCACTGGAGACCTGATGCGTAGAACCGGCACACATGGCACCGGACAAATGACACGCTCCTCAAGGCAAGTTTGGAGAGCTGGCACAGGACTTACTGGGCTGTGGATGCGTACTGGAGACCTGGTGCGTGGAGCCGGCACAGATTTCACCAGACTAATAGCACGCTCCTCAGGATGAGTATGGGGAGCTGACTCAGGTGGCATTAAACTGATTACACGCTCTTTAGGGCAAATGTTGTGCATCTTCCACCAACTCAATAACTCTCTCCTCTCTTTCTCCTCCAATACCTCCATCCACTCACTGACGGTCTCTGACTCTCTCTGTTCACTCTCCTCCAGTTTCTCCCTCTTCTCCCAGACTGGCTCTGGTTCAATCCTCGGCTCCGCCGACCACCCTTTGTGCCCCCCCTCCAAATATTTTCGGGCTGTTTTTGGGGCTTTTTATGTGGCCACGAACCCCGGCGTCGTCGCTGTCCTCCCTTCTCTCCTGTCGTCTGTTTCCACAGCAGGCTTTCATGTCTTGCCCAGACTTCCTCCTAAGTCCAGGATATTCTCTCCTCTATCTCCTCCAAAGAGCAGGATGCCATCTCTTCCCGGGCACGTTACTTGGTCCCGTTGTGGTGGGATATTCTGTCACGACCGTGTGTAGAGAAGGACCAATGAACAGCGGAGGTTGAGTTCCACTTCTTTATTTCTAAGTGAAACTTAAGCAAAACAAAACAAGAAAGAAAGAAAGAAAGAAAGAAAGAACGAACGAACGAACGAACGAACGAACGAACGAAACGTGGTGCACATGCACCAACACAAACAATATCCCACAAACACAGGTGGGAAAAACAGCTACTTAAATATGATCCCCAATTAGAGACAACGATTACCAGCTGCCTCTAATTGGGATTCATACAAATCACCAACATAGAAAATAAACTTAGATCACCACATAGAAGTAAATAAACTAGATCACCCCCAGTCACGGCCTGACCTACTTCACCATAGGGAAACAATGGCTCTCTATGGTCAGGGCGTGACACAAACAAAACATTTTCTTTGTCTCTAAGCAGGTTTCCATCCAAACTTTTTATGCGAGTAAAGTATGTTGGATAAAAAATGTCACGACAAGCCTGATGAAAACAGCAAAGTTGTCGTTAACCTTTCCAAATGTTAAAAAATAAATGCAAGACAAGGTGGAGTCTTTTTGTGTTGGTAAAATGTATCATGTAAGAAATGCTGGTGGTAACGCCTTTATGCGCAAATATTGATACAGTGTATAATAACCATCATTTGGAAGTAAACTTGGAGTCATGCGATGATAGGTTGTGTGGTCCCCCCACTCCCACTACAACTCTAGAAAGCATACAGTCTATTCAGTGCAGAATGTAATGTGAAAAAGTCGATTTTCATCCCAGGCCTGATATTCTAAGAGTTGATTCTGGTTGGGCTGGCCCTGGCTTATGGTTTGTACAACATTATAACCTATGTTTGAGACCAAAGTGTTGCAGTGGCTGTGTGAGAAGAGCGCCTGTATCTCTCACAGAACTAGAATGACATTCACTTTCTATGATCTCTTCCTCTCTCTGCTGTGATAGACATGAGCCTGCAACTCTCATCTCTCCAGTGTTGCACTTCATAAATTATTTCCTTATAGAATCATAGCCATACTAAGGGTTCTGCAGCACGCCTGATAAATTAAAATAAATGTGCTAAAGTTATAGAATTACTGCTGTCTATTCAGAAAGAAAGGAATACTTCAGAATAGTCTACTACACCATAAGAATGACTTTAATTTAGCCTCAGAGGAATAATAGCTTTTTTTTTAAGTCTAGCTGTGGGTTGTGCGTAACATAATAACAAGGCATAGACTACAGTCCGGGCCAAGAGGCAAATCTGTCAGTGAACAGCATTCAGACAAAACAGGCCTTTGAAATATTTCAAATAAAAATACAAAAAGCTACAAGCTCTCAAAGTATCACATAAGAATTAGACGTTCATCCATTTTTCTCAAATTTCAAATTTTGAAGTTGTTCCAAATGTGTTTAAGGTTAAGTTTAGGCATTAACTCCGAATTGCTAAGGTTAGACATTAACTCTGAATAGGTCAGGTAAGGGTTAAGGTTGGGGATAGGCTTAAAACAAAACTATCAAAACCACTTTATTTTACTGTATTTGAACTTGCAACCTTTGGAATCAGATGCACCATCCACAATACCCTAGCTAAACTGAAACCTACTTGAAGGTAAATGTGCTCACTGTTGCCCCTAGTGGCCAGTTACCACATCATCACCTGACCTCCTCAGACATGGATGGATGTCGAATTCTGACTTGTATCAAGGGTGACCTGCCTGGGGAAAACACCGGTTGGAAAGCAAATGACTGAAAAGGGCTGAAAAGAGAATACTCTAAACTCTCTGCTGTAGGCTACCAAATATTTCACCAACTTCCAAATATTGTTTTCCAAAATAAAACAAGAGAGAAAATGCATGAGCCATCATCTAGTGATTGAGCTGCACATCATTGGGTGAGTCAGTGAAACTGGAAAGCATTTTTTAGGACTATAATTTCCTCCTCATATTGTAGCCTACAATATGTCTCCACACAAGGTTGTTTTTATTGATCTCACATTCTCAGGTTGTCAGTGTCAATGTAGCCTGTCGTTTCTATCATTTCTGCGGTGTTAAAACAGATTCTGCCAAAGTTTCCAGTCATGTAAAATGATGCAAAATTGCAGGAAATGCGTTTATAAAAGTCCACATTTTTCCCTGACCCTGTGTGTGTGCAAATTTTCAAAGTGCCTCTACTCTACTGCTCTATCACTACGCAAATGCTATGATATGCATGCAATGCATTCTGGTACCTCACAGCTCCCCAGGTGACCCCCCTCTCCAGCTCACGTTTTGTTCCACCACCTCCCGATTTACAAATTAAGCACGGACTTTATTAGCCTACAGAAGAACGAAGTTATGATGAACTTCACAGGTTGATGAAAGTGCACGGTGATGAGCTTGATGCTCCATTCTAATAGATATCCAGGGTCTTATTCTGGTGACATGATGATCGATGCTTGGCTGCCATTTGTCAAATAAAAATAATCAATCTTGTATCCATAATAATCTCATCATGTAGGGGCTGTATCTGTGAACTGTCAGATAGAGCACACATGCCAAGACCGAGTGGGCACATACGCTATAGCCTAAAAGGCTAAAATTATTGTGACTAAACCATTAGCGGAGTTGAAAATGGGATAGAAACCTAAATAACGTGTATTTGTAATTCAGTACATGGGAATTTAACTGCAAAAGTATTTTTATGTGCCGATCATCATGCACAGGCTTTTTTCAGCAACAAGTCAATTTCATGGAAACATCTCTGGTGGGAATATGCGCATATTGTTTTTATGCAGATTTTAGAATATCCACATGAAAATCTGTCGCCAATTGGATGGAAACCTAAACTCAGCAAAAAAAGAAAATGTCCCTTTTTCAGGACCCTGTCTTTCAAAGATAATTAGTAAACATCCAAATAACTTCACAGATCTTCATTGTAAAGGGTTTAAAAACAGTATATACATATGAGATGAGTAATGTAGGGTATGTAAACATATAAAAGTGCCATTGTTTAAAGTGGCTAGTGATACATTACATCAAGATGGCAAGATGCAGTAGATGGTATAGAGTACAGTATATACATATGATATGAGATAGAAGCTGTTTTTCAGTCTTTCGGTCTCTGCTTTGATGCACCTGTACTGACCTCGCCTTCTGGATGTTAGCGGGGTGAACAGGCAGTGGTTTGGGTGGTTGTTGTCCTTGATGATATTTTTGGCCTTCCTGTGACGTCGGGTGGTGTAGGTGTCCTAGAGGGCACGTATTTTGCCCCCAGTGATGCGTTGTGCAGACCTCACTACCCTCTGGAGAGCCTTACGGTTATGGGCGGAGCAGTTGCTGTACCAGGCGGTGATACAGCCCGACAGGATGCTCTCGATTGTGCATCTGTAGAAGTTTGTGAGTGTTTTTGTTTACAAGCCGAATTTCTTCAGCCTCTTGAGGTTGAAGAGGTGCTGCTGCGCCTTCTTCGCCATGCTGTCTGTGTGAGTGGACCAATTCAGTTTGTCTGTGATGTGTATGCCGAGAAACTTAAAACGTTCTACCCTCTACACTACTGTCCGTCGATGTGGATTGTGGGGTGCTCCCTCTGCGGTTTCCTGATGTCCACGATCATCTACTTTGTTTTGTTGACGTTGAGTGTGAGGTTATTTTCCTGACACCACTCTCCGAGGGCCCTCGACTCCTCCCTGTAGGCCGTCTCGTCGTTGTTGGTAATCAAGCCTACCACTGTAGTGGTTGAGTTGGAGACGTGCATGGCCACACAGTCGTGGGTGAACAGGGAGTACAGGAGAGGGCTGAGAACGCACCCTTCTGGGGCCCCAGTGTTGAGGATCAGCGGGGTGGAGATTTTTGACCTACCCTCACCACCTGGGGGAGGCCTGTCAGGAAGTCCAGGACTCAGTTGCACAAGGCGGGGTCGAGTCCCAGGGTCTCGAGCTTGATGACGAGTTTGGAGGGTACTATGGTGTTAAGTCAAATCAAATGTATTTATATAGCCCTTCGTACATCAGCTGATATCTCAAAGTGCTGTACAGAAACCCAGCCTAAAACTCCAAAATGCAAGGAATGCAGGTATTGAAGCACGTTGGCTAGGAAAAACTCCCTTGAAAGGCCAAAACCTAGGAAGAAACCTAGAGAGGAACCAGGCTATAAGGGGTGGCCAGTCCTCTTCTGGCTGTGCCGGGTGGAGATTATAACAGAATATGGCCAAGATGATCAAATGTTCATAAATGACCAGCATGGTCAAATAATAGTAATAATAATAAATGCTGAGCTGTAGTCAATGAACAGCATTCTCACATAGGTATTCCTCTTGTCCAGATGGGTTAGGGCAGTGTGCAGTGTGCTTGCATCATCTGTGGACCTATTTGGGCGGTAAGCAAATTGGAGTGGGTCTAGGGTGTCAGGTAGGGTGGAGGTGAAATGTTCCTTGACTAGTCTCTCAAAGCATTTCATGATGACGGAAGTGAGTGCTACAGGGCGGTAGTCATTTAGCTCAGTTACCGTCGCTTTCTTGGGAACAAGAACAGGTGGACCTCTTGAAGCATGTTGGGACAGCAGACTGGGATAAAGATTGATTGAATATGTCCGTAAACACACCAGCCAGCTGGTCTGCTCATGCTCTGAGGATGCGGCTGGGGATGCCGTCTGGGCCTGCAGCCTTGCGAGGGTTGACACGTTTAAATGTTTTGCTCACGCCGGCTGCAGTGAAGGAGAGTCCGCAGGTTTTGGTAGCGGGCCATGTCAGTGGCACTGTATTGTCCTCAAAGCGAGCAAAGAAGTTGTTTAGTCTGTCTCGGAGCAAGAGATCCTGGTCTGCGACGGGAACTGTTTTCCTTTTATAGTGCATGATTGACTGTAGACCCTGCCACATACATCTCATGTCTGAGCCGTTGAATTGCGACTCTACTTTGTCTCTATACTGACGCTGAGCTTGTTTGATTGCCTTGCGGAGGAAATTAACCATAAACAATTAATGAACATGCACCTGTGGAACGGTTCTTAAGACATTAACAGCTTAAAGACTGTAGGCAATTAAGGTAACAGTTATAAAAACTTAGGACACTAAAGAGGCCTTCCTACGGACTCAGAAAAACACCAAAAGAAAGATTCCCAGGGTCCCTGCTCATCTGTGTGAATGTGCCTTAGGCATGCTGCAAGGAGGCATGACGAGTGCAGATGTGGCCAGGGCAATAAATTGCAATGTCCGTACTGTGAGACGCCTAAGACAGAGCTACAGAGAGACAGGATGGACAGCTGATCGTCATCGAAGTGGCAGACCACGTGTATAATTCCCTGCACAGGATTGGTACATCCGAATATCACACAACTGCCCGAGTTACACCAGGAATGCACAATCCCTCCATCGGTGCTGAGACTGAGGGCTTGAGGCCTGTTGTAAGGCAGGTCCTCACCAGACATCACGTCATCTATGGGCCACCATCGCTGGCCAAGAAAGGACTGGCGAAAAGTGTTCTTCACTGACGAGTCACAGTTTTGTCTCACCAGGGGTGACGGTCGGATTCACATTTATCGTCGCAGGAATGAGCGTTACACCGAGGCCTGTACTCTGGAGCGGGATCGATTTGTAAGTGGAGGGTCTGTCATGATCTGGGGCAGTGTGTCACAGCATCATAGGACTGAGCTTGTTGTCATTGCAGGCAATCTCAACGCTGTGCGTTACAGGGAAGGCATCCTCCTCTCTCTTGTGATACCCTTCCTGCAGGCTCATCCTGGCATGACAATGCCACCAGCCATACTGCTCGTTCTGTGTGTGATTTCCTGCAAGACAGGAATGTCAGTGTTCTGCCTTGGCCAGCGAAGAGCCCAGATCTCAATCCCATTGAGCACATCTGGGACCTGTTGGAATGGAGGGTGAGGGCTAGGGCTATTCCCCCAGAAATGTCCGGCAACTTGCAGGTGCCTTGGTGGAAGAGTGAGGTAACATCCAACAGCAAGAACTGGCAAATCTGGTGCAGTCCATGAGGAGGAGATGCACTGCAGTACTTAATGCAGCTGGTGGCCACACCAAATACTGACTGTTACTTATGATTTTGACCCCCCTTTGTTCAGGGACAAGTTTTTCCATTTCTGTTAGTCACATGTCTGTGGAACTTGTTCAGTGTTTGTCTTAGTTATTGAATCTTGTTATGATCATACAAATATTTGCAAATGTTAAGTTTGCTGAAAATAAACGCAGTTGAGAGGATGTTTCTTTTTTTGCTGAGTTTGGTTTCTGGCTTGCATAGCACAGGTGGTGGTGTCCTAAATTCACTGTAGTAGGCTAGGCCTAATATATAGGATACCATAAGAATGGTGGATTCAATAGCCCAGTCTAGGAATGATTTTATAATTTACATATCTCTGTCTTCACCGTTCCCTTCTTGCACAATTCATGCATCTCGCTGGCATCTCCACTGGCCTCTCTCTCTCTTCCATCCTCTCTCTATTGCTCTTATAGCTCTTGAACCAGTCGCCTAGCTCAATGCGTGTCCCAGAAGCAGCAATACAGTTTTGTCACGTATTTTGAACAATTCAAAAATATTAAATATAATAGGCAATAGCGTTCACACAGTGAACTGGCGGGGAAGTTTGAATGGCAAGAGCTTCTCTGGTGTGATGTGACCACATTGGCTGGTGGTAAAAATGCAATAAAGGTGAATATTCTGTTCTCCTTGCAACCAATGTTTATGTTTACAATAAAATGTAATAGGTTAAAATCCCCAATGTTATGACGTTTTCAATCAAATGCATGCATTAAGTTCGAACGTTTTCCTATAAATCAATTTGCATAAACATCGCGATTGGATGATGGGTGTGAGGGTTTTCGAATCAGGATCAAATCCTCTGATCTCATTATTGATAGAATGTTCATATTTCAAGACTGCCTAAAGCCCAGTATCTTTGGCAGGCGACAGGAGTGGCAAGGAGTGAATGTAATAGCTGAACAGAGATGGCAACCAGGCTCCAGATTGACCATAAATGGGCTTTATAAACACACACATGCATGCGCGCGCGCACTAACACAAGCACCCACACCGCACACTTGGGAGAGAGAGCAACGGCCTAACAATAGGCCTACAACATATCCTTATCTCTTGATGAGACATGTGTCTATCGAACACACATTGGTGTGAATGCAGTGTGAAAAGACACACAGACCCAGTGTCGAGGGGGAGAAGGCTTGAGGTGATTCCCAACACATCTCTAAAGAAATAGGATCCCCTGCCTACACCACTCGCGTTGAAGAGAGCGAGTCTGTGTACGTTTTCGACACTGCGCAAAGTTACAGGTCTGACTGAATAGGTTGAGATAAATGTCAAAAACACACCACTCTCACATAAACCTGGATTAGAGAGACCAGTACCACATGCGTTGGGCCAAAGCTAAACGAAGGGCGTCTGTTGCGTATTATGTGAGGGTCTTCTGCTGTGTAAACAATCGGATTTTCCGTGACCGGTACTCCAGTTCAGGTTCACAGAACAGGAGTCGTTAGCGACATTCCCAGGGCTGACGCAGATGCACCCGCTGGATAGAAGGTCGCATGTCAACGTTAGGCTAATTCTAACATGCTACGGATTCAAACTTGTGTATTCACCACAAAATACATCATTCACACAAATGTATCAAGGGCTTTTCTATGAGGGATACTTTCACAACCATGTCAATAGGTTAAGTACGCTTACTGCCAAGCTCCGATATACAGAATATCGTGTTTAAAACACACACAATCGGCACATATTACGTTCACCTTGAATCAGAAATGAGGAAGTTGTGATATGGATTCTTACCTGATTGCTGATAGCAGTAGTTATTCGATGTAACGGATATTTCCCGATCGGTTTCGTTGATGCAAATTAAGTTTTCCATCCATGGCACGTCTCAGTTGGGAAGATAGAATATCATTCACATGAGCGACGCGGAATCTTCTGTCCATAAATCTTCACGACGAGTCAATCCAGCTCTCCTCCAAAACCGATGAAAAGTAAAAACCGAAATAGTTAAAAATATATATATATATATATATATATATGACATGAAATCATAAAACACCATAAATCAAACGAAAATATGCAAACGGGAAAAATACACAAAAAAACACAATCCCAACGAAAAAGGGGGACAAAATGCCGTAGAAAAAGACAGGTCCAGTTTTGTTCATAAACTGTCGAAGTGCTCTTTGATAAATCCACTCCGTATCTCCATGGTCTCATGCAGACACATTGTATTCCAAACCGAGCAGAGAATGCGCTCACGAGCCGCAGCAGCAGCAGAACCGGATAACGCGTTTTTTTCTTATTCTAGCGCCCAATATTGCGAGTCCTCCTCTTCTTACAGTAGCTCTTTTTCCGAAGCTGAAAACCACACTGACAACGCGTAAAACCACCTCTTCTTATCTCTCCCACTACCCCTCTCCTTTATTCGCTTTGGCTGAGTGTGAATGGGTCTGTCTCTCGACTAGGTCTATTCTGCTCTGGCATCCGCGATATCCACAGGCAGCGGCTCACAGTAGGGCATCTGGTTCCCCGCAGTCGCTTCAGCAGCGGAGAACGGAGATGCGCGGTCCCGTCTCTCTCTCTCTCTCGTTCTTTTTTTTCTTCTCTCTCGATGGGGACCAGTCTGGCGCGCATCCTGTTGCTGACGTCACCCCGGCGCAAATTCCAAACACAGCATATGAAAAAAGCTTAATCACCGTAGTCTACTACTAACTCACTTACAGGTAAAAAATAACACAGCCTACTATTTATATCATCATCCCCTTTTAGTTCTGTTTTTTTTATATGCTGTGTTATAGCCTTCTCTTCATACAACAACACATCTACAAATGTACTATCCCACCTGCACTAATCTCTAAGCCTCATATTGCAGATCATTCCTTTTATAAATGAATATTGACCATTTGCAATGGGTCAACAAACAAGATAAAACGAGATTCCGTTTCCGATTACCAATTGTGCAAAAATGGTTTGAATCAACGTTTTTCTACGGTTTTCCAGGTGTTTAAACCAAATAAATCAATGTGATGACGTTGAGTCAAAGTGGAAAACTGATTGGATCTGATTGGGTGACAATTGAAACCAGTCTATGGCTCCCTGGGCGATCCCCCACACACAAAAAAAAAGCACAATTTTGCACTAACTATCATTTTTATTCAGACATTTGGAACAACACAAATAAATAATAATAACATTTAAAACTATATACATATACAAATGTATACAAAAATAAGACTCAAATATAAAAAATAAGGAACAAAGACAATTAGAAAACAATGTGTTTTTATTTGGCACTCAAGCATCAATACAACACCCCTACCCCAACACTGTCTTCCAAGGGTCAAGACTAAACCAATTAGCCTTGGTGGTGTGCAGACTGGTTTTATATTATTCTTTATGATTTCGCACAAACCAGAAAAAAATGCAACAATATGTCTGTGAAGATATATATTCACAATATTATGAATGAATTGTGGTTTATTTGGTATCATTTCGTCGTGTGACTGATTTTACTAATTGCATTAGCACTGTACAAAGTTAGAGGTGAGCTATTTCATAGATTCCTCCGCTCCCCCGACCTCGGGCTTCCAGTGGGGAGACCTGAGGTCAACCTAACTCCTTCCCCATCTCGTTCTTCTGAGTGGGAGACCTTCCCAGCTCACAAACTAGAAGCAGGGAGCCCATTCCGATAAGGTTAATTGACCCACATTGACGTGAAGTGCAAATGAGCGATAGAAAAGCGATCGTGCAAGTGTCACCTTTCCCCCCAAAATTGTGTGCTGCCCCCGGCCCTGGGCGACTGCCCATGTCGCCTATACCTAAATCCGCCACTGATTGAACCAAATGTAAATCAAATCTAGATGTTGAACTGACATCTGTACCCAATGGGTGAGAGCCATATAATCTTTTCAGGACCAGGGAGAGCTCCCCGCAGACTGCCGAGGTTAGTCCTGGGCCCGTTTGCACACAACGTCTCAGAGTAGGAGTGCTGATCTAGGACCAGGCGTCATATGGCCATGTAATCTTATTCATTATTATTTAAAAGGCTAAATTGATCCTAGAGCACTGAGAAGTTTTATGAATATTGAATGAAAAACAAGACGCAAAAAACTGAAATCAGCACCTGTGAATTCCTAAATGTAAACTTATTGAAAAAAATATGTTTATAGTTTAGGCCTACCTCTCATCTATGTATGGGCATATAAAATACACATTTTATTTTATGTAAAAACAACATGGCATTGAACTTGAAACATGGTGAAGTGATTAATTACACTTTGGACGGTGTATATATACACCCAGTCACTACAAAGATGCAGGCGTCCTTCCTAACTCAGTTGCCAGAGAGAAAGGAAATCACTCAGGTATTTCAAAGAAATTAACTTTATGTCCTGAAAACAAAAAGTTATGTTTGGCGCAAATCCAACACAACAAATCACTGAGTACCATGCTTCATGTTTTCAAGCTTGGTGGTGGCTGCGTCATGTTATGGGTATGCTTGCCATTAGCAAGGACTAAGGAGTTTTGTAGGATAAAAATAAACGGAATAGAGCTAAGCACATGCATAAGAGGAAAGCCTGGTTCTGTCTGCTTTCCAACAGACACTGGGTGACAAATCCCCTTTCAGCAGGCCAATACCTAAATTAAAAGGCCAAATCTACACTGGAGTTGCTTACGAAGATGACAATGAATACATCTGAGTGACCTAGTTACATTTGTGACTTAAATCGTCTTGGAAATCTATGGCAAGACTTGAAAATGGCTGTCTAGCAATGATATACAACCAACTTGACGGCGCTTGAAGAATAAAACAATTAATCAAATATTGTGAAATCCAGGTGTGCTAAGCTCTAAAAGACTCACAGCTTTAATTGCTGCCAAAGCTGATTCCAACAGGTATTGACTTAGGAATGTGAATATTTACAGTACCAGTCAAAAGCTGGGACACACCTACTCATTCAAGGGTTTTTTCTTTATTTTTTACTATTTTCTACATTGTAGAATAATAGTGAAGGCATCATGCAACTATGAAATAACACATATGGAATCATGTAGTAACCAAAAATCAAAATATATTGTATATTTGAGATTCTTCAAATGGCACGACAATGATGCCCATTTGATCCTGAGGCCCATTGTCGTGCCATTCATCCACCACCGTCACCTCATGTTTCAGCATGGTAATGCACGGCCCCATGTCGCAAGGATCTGTACACAAATCCTGGAAGCTGAACATTTCCCAGTTCTTCCATAGCTTTCATACTCACCAGACATGTCACCCATTGAGCATTCTTGGGATGCTCTGGATTGACGTGTACAACAGCGTGTTCCAGTTCCTGCCAATATCCAGCAACATTGCATTACCATTAAAGAAGAGTGGGAAAACATTTTACAATGTACAATCAAAAGTCTGATCAACTCTATGCGAAGGAGATGTGTCGCGCTGCATGAGGCAAATGGTGGTCACCATATACTGACTGTTTTTTTGATCCACGCTCCTATCTTTCTTTTAAGGTATCTGTGACCAGATGCATATCTGTATTCTCAGTCATGTGAAATCCCTAGATTAGGGCATAATGAATTTATTTCCATTGACTGATTTCCTTATACGTATGAACTGTAACTCAGTAAAACCTTTGAAAATGTTACATGTTGCGTTTATATTTTTGTTCAGTATATTTACAGTAATCCATTTAGAATTCAGGCTTTAACACAACCAAATGTGGAATAAGTCAAGTGGTTTGAATACTTTCTGAATGCACCTTATATAAGCCTAAATAGCAGCAACATTGATGATATATGAGTGATAAATGATGATCACATTTCATATGCTCTATAAACCTACCCTTTAGTGCATCTATTTAGTTTTTAAGTGGAGATAACTCAATCATTCTAATGATAGCACATTGGTAGTAATCAGTGACAAATATCATACCTAAGCAGGGCTGGGCTTTGTTACAACACTGAATGGGAGACCAAAGGATAGCTGTAGATGGATCAATTCCCCAGTAGGCGGTGTTGTCCTGCCTATAGTTTTTCATTTACATTACATTTACATTTAAGTCATTTAGCAGACGCTCTTATCCAGAGCGACTTACAAATTGGTGCATTCACCTTATGACATCCAGTGGAACAGCCACTTTACAATAGTGCATCTAAATCTTTTAAGGGGGGGGGGGGTGAGAAGGATTACTTTATCCTATCCTAGGTATTCCTTAAAGAGGTGGGGTTTCAGGTGTCTCCGGAAGGTGGTGATTGACTCCGCTGTCCTGGCGTCGTGAGGGAGTGTGTTCCACCATTGGGGAGCCAGAGCAGCGAACAGTTTTGACTGGGCTGAGCGGGAACTGTACTTCCTCAGTGGTAGGGAGGCGAGCAGGCCAGAGGTGGATGAACGCAGTGCCATTGTTTGGGTGTAGGGCCTGATCAGAGCCTGGAGGTACTGAGGTGCCGTTCCCCTCACAGCTCCGTAGGCAAGCACCATGGTCTTGTAGCGGATGCGAGCTTCAACTGGAAGCCAGTGGAGAGAGCGGAGGAGCGGGGTGACGTGAGAGAACTTGGGAAGGTTGAACACCAGGCGGGCTGCGGCGTTCTGGATGAGTTGTAGGGGTTTAATGGCACAGGCAGGGAGCCCAGCCAACAGCGAGTTGCAGTAATCCAGACGGGAGATGACAAGTGCCTGGATTAGGACCTGCGCCGCTTCCTGTGTGAGGCAGGGTCGTACTCTGCGGATGTTGTAGAGCATGAACCTACAGGAACGGGCCACCGCCTTGAATGTTAGTTGAGAACGACAGGGTGTTGTCCAGGATCACGCCAAGGTTCTTAGCGCTTTTTCCTCCGGATAGTTGATTTAACGTTGTTATCTGACTTTGTTTTAAAGGTACAAATTAAACATATTATAAACAAGGGTTGTCTATGTTGAAATGTGGTTACCATGATGCTGTAATCCTGTGGATGACATTTCATCTTAAACATTTTCTTTTGGCCTACTGTACATTGATTACGTTTTTTCAAATCCATTGTATTTTCCACATAGATTCCATGTCTCAGTACATTTAGCTAAAATAACATTGATTCAACCAGTTTGTTTCCAGTTGTCACGCCCTGGCCTTAGTTATCTTTGTTTTCTTTATTATTTTGGTTAGGCCAGGATGTGGCATGGGTGATTTATTGTGTTTCGTCTTGTCTAGGGGTTTTATTAGATTAATGGGGTTGTGTTCAGTGTAGTTGTCTAGGTAAGTCTATGGTTGCCTAGGGTGGTTCTCAATCAGAGGCAGGTGTTTATCGTTGTCTCTGATTGGGAACTATATTTAGGCAGCCATATTGTTTGGGTATTTTGTGGGTTATTGTTTCCTCTCTTTGTGTTTTCTGCACCAGATAGGGCTGTTTCGGTTGTCACGTTTATTGTTTTGTATTCCTGTTCATGTTTGAGTTTTCCTATTAAAACCATGGACACTTACCACGCCGCATATTGGTCCTCCGATCCTTCCCGCCTCTCTTCTTCAGACGAAGAGGAGGAAAACCGTGACACCAGCGGTGTGTCTCTGTCTGAGCATTTAGAAATTGTGTTTGTAATGTTAATGTGACATGTAGGGGTGGCAGGTAGCCTAGTGGTTAGAGCCTAGTGGTTAGAGCCTAGTGGTTAGAGCCTAGTGGTTAGAGCCTAGTGGTTAGAGCGTTGGACTAGTAACTGAAAGGTTGCTAGATTGAATCCCTGAGCTGACAAGGTAAAAATCTGTCGATCTAGGCCTATGTAGATGAAATGGTGTGCATGTGATCATCATATGACTCATAAAAAGAAAATCAGCACATTTGAATTCGTAATCAAATGCCTTGTTAAAAAAACAAATCTATGTAAATTACACCTCATCTATACAATGAAAATATACGGTTTTACCCGTTTAAATGGCACTATAAATATTTGTCTTCAACAGCAACAGTGGGCGAGAAATGAGATGGGGTTCGATTTAAGGGGGAAAAGGAAACAGAACTTAAAAGCAAAAGCACTTTAGAGATATTACATAAACCTCTGCATATTTGGCCGAAGGTGGAACTTCATTTAATATCCCCAAACTCTCTCCTGTCAACTCAGCAGTATGAGCAACCCATTCCCCTTCCCCACTTTCCTCCCCTCAAACCTTTATTTATATATATCCATACTTGGGCTTGAATTCCCTCATTTTTATTGAATATTTTATGACTGGGCATTTGCAGCTCCCAGCTCGTAAGCTGCAAAACTCTGGGATTCTTCTCAGGCTATTAATGTCTGAGCTGACATACAGAGGTTTGTTCCGTTATAGTGAGGAGACACTGTGCAGCCCTTTCATGCAGTTAAATGGCATAGTGGCCTCATGGGTGGAATATTATTCATGTTTTCATAATTTCATAATTAATAAACATGACTTTTGTAATGCTAAAAATTCAGTGTTTCTATGTCAAACGGTTAGATTTCAGTCTTCTGTGATGTATATAAAGTGTAATATTGGGGGTGCAAACTCAAAATTGAGTACATTTCAACAATATATCTGATATGGTACAGGTGTCTTCTTTATGCTAAGCCCATAAACATGTGTGTGAGGTGTATACTTTTGTTTCAAATTAGATTTGTTTAAGACTACCAAGAAACACTCTGTGACCCTGATTTAGCCCACTGCAGGAAAAGGTTAAAGGCCAATCTAGGAATCAAACAACAACAAGCGGTCACCCTGACACTGGTTTTGGTGAACAGGAGAGAGATGAAACCAATCAAATTCATAGACAGAGGTATGGATGCAAGGACTGGCCATCCATGAAATCAAATTGATCCATTAGATCAAAGCATTTTAGCCATACTTGAAGATATAGTATTAAAGTAGAGTATATAGAGTCAAATAATATTATATGTTGGGTTCTGATTGGGAAAGATAGTTGAAGTGAGCAAATGAGGCATTTCTAAGGTATCATTAATTAAAACCTAAAACAATGGAATTAGGCCTACCATTCCCAGGTTGCCCCTTTAAGGACTTGGTTTAGCATTGTGAGTTAGAGAAGGAGAGTTAATACCAATGGTGATAGGACAGTTATACTACCCTTGTGGGATAGTGATGAAATGTAACTGCACTTGCTTATGATTAGATGAAAAACAACAAAACTATTATAGGGAGGAGAGGGGCATGTTCTCATACTGGTATCACAGTGATCATAACTAAAACATGTCAATTATGGTGCTGTGAACGATTTGGATTGAAATATGTGTCCTGTCTAAGATACTGTAGCTACATGTTGTTAGTATTTACTTGTCGCAAAACATATGTTTATGATGAAAATCAGATAGACAAATGGAACAAAATTATCATTGTATAAATGTACCTTTGTAGGAAAACAAAAACACTGACAGTTGAGTAGTATGTTAGTAGTATGTACGGAACGATCTCACAAAACAAAAACACTGACAGTTGAGTAGTATGTTAGTAGTATGTACGGAACGATCTCACAAAACAAAAACACTGACAGTTGAGTAGTATGTTAGTAGTATGTACGGAACGATCTCACAAAACAAAAACACTGACAGTTGAGTAGTATGTTAGTAGTATGTACGGAACGATCTCACAAAACAAAAACACTGACAGTTGAGTAGTATGTTAGTAGTATGTACGGAACGATCTCACAAAACAAAAACATTTTGAAAGCACATCCACCATATTCTAATCAAAACTGTTGCTGTAGGATTCGTGAGGACAGATGATGTCTGTTGTCCTTCAAGACACTATTATTCTCACTGCACGCCACAGCTAGACATATGTACAACACTAACCATCCGTCAGCCAGGCTTTACACTCTTAGAGAAAGGGTTCCAAACGGGTTCTTCGACTGTCCCCATGTGATAACCCTTTTTGGTTCTAGATAGACCACTTTTTGATTCCAGGTAGAAAGAACTCTTTTGGGTTCCATGTGGAACCCTTTCCACAGAGGGTTCTACATTGAACCCAAAAGAGTTCTACCAGGAACGAAAAAGGGTTTTTCAAAGAGTTATCCAATGGGGACAGACAAAGAACCATTTTAGGTTCTAAATAGCACTTTTTTCTAAGAGTGTACTGAGCATAGTAGTCAAGAACATGGACAGGAAGACTGAATGAAGCATGACATTGGAATCGCGTAATGTTGTATTATTGTAATGACTCCATGTTGTTTCGTAAACCATCTTGGCAGAGACTGAGTAATCTCATTGTTGATAATACAAATGTTTCCACTCGGCTGTACAATGGAAACGTTGGCAGGTGCCACCGCAACAACGCACAGTAGAGTACATTAACAAATGGAATGACAACAACACAATGCAGTGACCCTGCTCTTAGTATTCACAATATGACCATTGTGGAGTGGGTTAACACTGTTGACACTGATTAGTGCGCCCCCCTCGTAGCTTCAGTTTGGAATACAATACAGTACATTAAGGCCACAATGGGCACAATGCGTAGCTGGTTTCTCAAGGAGGGAAGAAATACTGTGTAGTGACACTGCCTTTAATATACCCCAGAACACTTCAGAACACTAAGTGTAAACTGGGTGGTTTGAGTCCTGAATGTTGATTGGCTGACAGCCGTGGTATATCAGACCACATGCCATGCGTATGACAAAACATTTCATTTTTCTGCTCTAATTGCATTGATAACCAGTTTAAAATAGCAAAAAGGCTCTTTGGGGATTTGTGATATATGGCCAATATACCAAATCAAATCACATTTTATTTGTCACATACACATGGTTAGCAGATGTTAATGCGAGTGTAGCGAAATGCTTGTGCTTCTAGTTCCGACAATGCAGTGATAACCAACAAGTAATCTAACTAACAATTCCAAAACTACTGTCTTATACACAGTGTAAGGGGATAAAGAATATGTACATAAGGATATATGAATGAGTGATCGTACAGAGCAGCATACAGTAGATGGTATCGAGTACAGTATATACATATGAGATGAGTATGTAGACAAAGTAAACAAAGTGGCATAGTTAAAGTGGCTAGTGATACATGTATTACATAAGGATGCAGTCGATGATGTAGAGTACAGTATATACGTATGCATATGAGATGAATAATGTAGGGTAAGTAACATTATATAAGGTAGCATTGTTTAAAGTGGCTAGTGATATATTTACATAATTTCCCATCAATTCCCATTATTAAAGTGGCTGGAGTTGGGTCAGTGTCAATGACAGTGTGTTGGCAGCAGCCACTCAATGTTAGTGGTGGCTGTTTAACAGTCTGATGGCCTTGAGATAGAAGCTGTTTTTCAGTCTTTCGGTCCCAGCTTTGATGCACCTGTACTGACCTCGCCTTCTGGATGATAGCGGGGTGAACAGGCAGTGGTTCGGGTGGTTGATGTCCTTGATGATCTTTATGGCCTTCCTACCACGGCTAAGGGCTGTGTCCAGGCACTCCACAATGCGTTGTGCCTAAGAACAGCCATTGGCCGTGGTATATTTGCCATATACCACACCTCCCTGGGCCTTATTGCTTAAGTATACCATGAACATGTCAGAACACTAAGTATACCATGAACACTTCAGAACACTAAGTATACCATGAACATGTATGTGTCAAGTCCCATTGGTTCTAGTGTTAAATCATTAACCCTTTGTGGCTAATGCACCCACCTCCAGGGCCCAGATTCACAAAACCTTCTTAAAATACATTTCTTCTGAACTGCCATTTCTTTCCTTAAATCTAGACTTATTAAGAATGTTAAGCAAAGTTGCTATTCCTCAAAACGGTTATTGGAAATATTCTTGCTCTACTTCTTATGTTTATCCTTAAGCAAACAGTTAAGAAAGTTGAAAACAAAGTTAATGGAATTGTTCTTAATTCCAAGATAGGTAAATCCTTGTCCTAAAATCTGGGCAGTGAGATAATAATCTCATTCAAATAAATTAAACATACTTAATTTACTGACAAACTTAATCTAAAAGTTTCAGTATTGAATATTTAAAACCAAAGAGTATGTTTTTGAACAGTAAACGCAGTACGAAATATGCTAACATGATTGCCATTGCTAGATAGCTAGCTAATTTGGTTGCCCAGAAACACACATTTTAAGAAGATTAATAAGATGATATTTGAGAAGTTCGTAATAAAATCCTAAAATGTTAAGATATTGTTGAGGAATTAAACTTTCAAACTATCGTATGAACTTCATAATTTTTTTCGTAAAAAGATTCATACGTTTTTGTGTAAGAAGTGTTTTGTGAATCTGGGCCCAGTTACTTGTTCAGATTGTACAGAATGGTACTTGAAGTACCTTACACTATAAAAACATTGCTTGTATGTCTCTACAGTACCTCATAAAATATAAGTTGAATTAGGGTATACAAAAGGCGTGATTGTAACTGGTAACATGTACACATAGTTGAAGTTGGAAGTTTACAGACACTTTTTTCAAACACTCCACAAATGTCTTGTGAACAAACTATAGTTTTGGCAAGTCGGTTAGGACATCTACTTTGTGCATGACACAGGTCATTTTTCCAACAATTGTTTACAGACAGATTATTTCACTAAAAGTCACTGTATCACAATTCCAGTGGGTCAGAAGTTTACATACACTAAGTTGACTGTGTCTTTAAACAGCTTGGAAAATTCCAGAACATGATGTCATGGCTTTAGAAGCTTTTGAAAGGCTAATTGACATCATCTGAGTCAATTGGAGGTGTACCTGTGAATGTATTTCAAGGCCTATATCCAAACTCAGTGACTCTTTGCTTGACATCATGACCTCTACAAGTCTGGTTCATCCTTTGGAGATTTCCAAACGCCTGAAGGTACCACGTTCATCTGTACAAACAATAGTACGCAAGTATAAACATCACGGGAGCACAAAGCCGTCATACCACTCAGGAAGGAGACGCGTTCTGTCTCCTAGAGATTAATGTACTTTGGTGTAAAAAGTTCAAAACAATCCCAGAACAACAGCAAATGACCTTGTGAAGATGCTGGAGGAAACAGGTACAAAAGTATCTATTTCCACAGTAAAACGAGTCCTATATCGACATAAGCCGAAAGGCCGCTAAGCAAGGAAGAAGCCACTGCTCCAAAACCCCCATAAAAAAACAGACTACGGTTTGCAACTGCACATGGGGACAAAGATCGTACTTTTTGGAGAAATGTCCTCTGGTCTGATGAAACAAAATAGAACTGTTAGGCCATAATGACCATCGCTATGTTCGGTGGACATAGGGGGAGGCTTGCAAGCCGAAGAACACCATCCCAACCGTGAAGCACGGGGGTGGCAGCATCATGTTGTGGGGGTGATTTACTGCAGGAGAGACTGGTCCACTACACAAAATAGATGGCATCATGAGGTATGAAAATTGCATGGATATATTGAAGCAACATCTCAAGACATCAGTCAGGATGTTAAAGCTTGGTCGCAAATGGGTCTTCCAAATGGACCATGACCCCAAGCATACTTCCAAAGTTGTGGCAAAATGGCTTAAGGACAACAAAGTCAAGTTATTGGAGTGGCCATCACAAAGCCCTGACCTCAATCCTATAGGAAATTTGTGGGCATAACTGAAAAAGTGTGTGCGAATAAGGAGGCCTACAAACCTGACTCGGTTACACCAACTCTGTCAGAAGGAATGGGCCAAAATTAACCCAACTTATTGTAGGATGCTTGTGGAAGGCTACCCGAAATGTTTGACCCAAGTTAAACAATTTAAAGGCAATGCTACCAAATACTAATTGAATGTATGTAAACGTCTGACCCACTGGGAATGTGATGAAATAAATAAAAGTTTAAATAAATCATTCTCTCTACTATTATTCTGACAATTCACATTCTTAAAAAAAAGTGGTGATCCTAACTGACCTAAGAAAGGGAATTTTAACTAGGATTAAATGTCAGGAATTGTGAAAAACTGAGTTTTAAAAGTATTCTGCTAAGGTGTATGTAAACTTCCGACTTCAACTGTCGGTCCAGCCTACACGTTCATGTATACCCATTTCAATTTATTACGATTTGGTCAGGATAGTCCGTTCAGTAACAATTGCCATTGTGTTCCAGGGAGTCCTGGGAGTCCAGGTAGTCCTGGGAGTCCTGGGAGTCCTGGGAGTCCAGGGAGTCCAGGGAGTCCTGGGAGTCCAGGGAGTCCAGGGAGTCCAGGGAGTCCTGGGAGTCCAGGGAGTCCAGGGAGTCCTGGGAGTCCTGGGAGTCCAGGGAGTCCAGGGAGTCCAGGGAGTCCTGGGAGTCCAGGGAGTCCAGGGAGTCCAGGGAGTCCAGGGAGTCCTGGGAGTCCTGGGATCCAACATCCTGATTTCCAATAACTGTCATAGTTGGAACTGATGACAAAGGAGGGAAAGAGTGGAGGAGAGGATGGAAGTGAGTAAAAGACAGAATGACAGGAGGGGGTAAACCGATTCTATGATTGATGTGGGGTCCTATGATGTCCCTAAAGACTATTTCAGGACCATGGTTAGCTCCAGAGGTGGTTGAATGGTATAGGGAATTCCCATGTGCCTGGATATTTATGAGGGGTTGTAAGCACACACACACACACACACACACACACACACACACACACACACACACACACACACACACACACACACACACACACACACACACACACACACACACACACACACACACACACACACACACACACCACACACACACACACACACACACACACACACACACACACACACACACACACACAGGGTTCCTATATATTATTTCAGCACCATAGAGAGCTCTGTGGTGATTGCAAAATGGGACACCCCCCTGTGCATAGAATATTTACGAGAGCCATTCTATTGGCCCACATGGGAATTCAGTTAGCTGTAAATTCCATGCCATCCTGTATTATCATCCTATATGAAAATGGATGGGGCTAAGAGGAGGAAATATGATGCTTCACTTACAGTATTGATGGGTTTGTGGGTGTGTCACTGTCACTGTCACTGAAAGAATATTCAGTATCCATCAAATGCAGTGATACGTATATGCACAAAGTATCTCTTATCTCTGTATAGTATGTTTCTTTCGGTCTATTTATCTATCTATGTACATATCTGGACAGAATCTATCAGTCTTCCTTTCAAGTACTAGTAACATCAAGGCAGAGGAGAATGACAGAATATTTGCCCTAATGCTTATTGTCACCATGTTCCAGTGCACACCTAGGCCAAGCTTTATGTGAACCTCACAACACAAGTTAATGGGCTAGTGTGATCTGGTTGGCCACCATCTGGAGTAGAGGGTTTTTATAGTGGCTAAAGCCAAAGGGGAAAATGGTGTGCATATACAAAGTATGTGGACACGCCTTGAAATTTGTAGATTCTGCTATTTCAGCCACACCCATTGCTGATACGTGTATAAAATCATAAATAAATAATAAATACATTTGATTTGAAAATTGAGCACACAGCCATTCAATCTCCATGTTGTTTAGTAAACCATCTTGGCAGAGACTGAGTAATCTCATTGAGCAACAACAGCTCACTCGTGAGGTAGTAGGCCACACAAGCTCACAGAATGGGACTCCAAAGTGCTGAAGCGCTTACCGTGTAAAAATCATCTGTCCTCGGTTGCAATAATCAATACCGAGTTCCAAACTGCCTCTGGAAAAGACGTCAGCACAATAACTAATCGTTGGAAGCTTCATGAAATGGTTTTCCAGGACCGAGCAGCCCCACACAAGCCTAAGATGTCCATGTGCAATGCCAAGCGTTGGCTGGAGTGGTGTAAAGCTCACTGCCATTGGACTCTGGAGCAGTAGAAACGTGATCTCTGGAGTAATGAATCACACCATCTGACAGTCCAACGGTGGAATCATGGTTTGTAGGATACAGTGGTGGAAAAGGTAGGCAATTGTCATACTTGAGCAAAAATAAAGACACCTTAATTTAAAATGACTCAAGTAAAAGTGAAAGTCAACCAGTAAAATATGACTCTCGTAAAAGTCTAAAACTATTTGGTTTTAAAACTACTTACCCCTTGTGTTGTCTTAAGGGTCAAACATTACCCGCCACTTTGTTTAACAGCAGAGAAACCCCCCGAAATTATATATTTTAAATCTTGAAATTTGATTACTTTTCCTCGAGTGACCCCAAAATCAGAAAAGTGAAACCGCCTTTGTTCATATTTTTGTTCATATTTCCATGAAAGCTGTACACCACCAGGGTACAAAGATTGTCTAAGAACCATTTTTGATCCAGCAGTTATAAAATCATCTACACACCACAAAAAGCACAAATACACACACACACACACACACACACACACACACACACACACACACACACACACACACACACACACACACACACACACACACACACACACACACACACACACACACACACACACACACGAGACATTTAGATTATGCGTGCTACTGATTGAACTCAGCCAGCAGCTCCTGAAGAGGAAGATCACCATGGTTGGCACAGTAAGAAAGAACAAGCCTGAGCTCCCCCCTGCACTCCTTGCAACAAGGGGGAGAGAGGCCTTCTCATCAACGTTTGCCTTCACCACCACCTCCCAAAGAGGAACAAGAATGTGGGGCACACTCCAACACTCAGACATCATTTACAAATGTAGCATTTGTGTTTAGTGAGTCCGCCAGATCAGTGGCAATAGAGATGACCAGGTATGTTCTCTTGATAAGTGTGTGAATATGACTTAAGCAGTATTTTTTTCTTAATTCTCATAGTTCAGGCTAGGCCCATTAGTTCCAGTAAAGGGAAATCTTAACGCTACAGCCTACAATGACATTCTAGATGATTCTGTGCTTCCAACTTTGTAGCAACAGTTTGGGGAAGGCCTTTCCTGTTTCAGCATGACAATGCCCCTGTGCACAAAGCGAGGTCCATACAGAAATAGTTTGTCGAGATCGGTGAGGAAGAACTTGACCAGCCTCCACAGAGCCCTGACCTCAACCCTCAGCCCTGACCGAACACCTTTGGGATGAATTGGAACGCCGACTGCGAGCCAGGCCTAATCGCCCAACACTAGAGCCAGGCCTAATCGCCCAACACTAGAGCCAGGCCTAATCGCCCAACACTAGTGCCCAACTTCACTAATGCTCTTGTGGCTGAATGGAAGTCCCCGCAGTAATATTCCAATATCTGGTGGAAGGCCTCCCCAGAAGAGTTGAGGCTGTTACAGCAGCAAAGGGACACCAACTCCATATTAATGTCCATGATTTTGGAAAGAGATGTTTGACAAGCAGACGTCCTCTTACTTTTGACCATGTATTGTATGTTTGGGGTGGCAGCGTAGCCTAGTGGTTAGAGCGTTGGACTAGTAACCGGAAGGTTGCGAGATCAAACCCCCGAGCTGACAAGGTACAAATCTGTCGTTCTGCCCCTGAACAGGCAGTTAACCCACTGTTCCCAGGCCGTCATTGAAAATAAGAATGTGTTCTTAACTGACTTGCCTGGTTAAATAAAGGTAAAAAAAAAATGTATCAATGCAGAGCTTATGGTGAAATCTCAGTCCTTGTAGTATAGTACATGTTGCTGGTTGTGCTTCTCTGTATTGGGATGTGAGTTTTGCTGTATATCTGTGTACGTGTATGTGTGTGCGTACGTGCATGTACACACGCGTGTATTCCTGTGTGTGAGTAAATGGGTTTTTCCCTCAGAGAACTGCTAATGAGGTTCATTAATCTTTGACTCTCATTGTTGAGCTCCATCCACTTAGAATTGAGGAGGTATGTGTGTTTGAATGTTTGTGTGTGTGTTTGTGCTTGTATGAGAGGGAGAGAGGGAGGGAGGGAGGGAGTATTGAGGGGGGGACTATGTAAAATGCACGTTCCTCTATAGCCATACAGATTAATTCAACTGATAAAAACAGCTCTGAAACACAGCTGTTTCCCGTAATCAGTAGCCCAGTAATTTCCTATTTCTTCTCTGTAATTTAAAATGTCTGCCCTGTTGGGATGGTCTTCTATTCCCCAATCTATACACTTCCGATGAATTTACCGAGCCCTAATTTGCTCTTGAACAATAGCTAGTTTGATTCACTCTCTGTGTGTGTGGGCCAACAGGTAATAATAGGACAAGGTGTGAAGCTGAAGAGTAAAAAGATGTTCCCATATTATCAGATTATCTTTTTTTGTTTAGCACTTTTATATTATTTGAGTGAAACTAACATCAGCTTTGCTTCCCCCACTGTCCCTGTCGCTTTACCAGGCTCGAATCAGTTTGGCTCTGATTGTAAACACACGTCACCATCCCCCTTGACAACGTACCAACGAGTCGAGCTATAGAAAAGGATCCAATTCGATAGCTCTATTGGTGACATTTAAAAAAAAAAAGTGTTTTAATTCACCCCCTTTTTCATGGTATCCAATTATTAGTAGTCACTGTCTTGTCTCATCGCTACAACTCCAGTACGGGCTCGGGAGAGATGACGGTCGAGAGTCATGCGTCCTCCGAAACACAACCTGACCAAGCCGCAATGCTTCTTAACACAGTGCGGATCCAACCTGGAAGCCAGCCGCACCAATGTGTAGGAGGAAACACCGTACACCTAGCGACCTGATCAGCGTGCACTGCGCACGGCCTGCCACAGGAGTCGCTAGTGCACGATGAGACAAGGATATGCCTACCGGACAAACCCTCCCTAACCCAGAGGACTAGACCAATTGTGCGTCGCCCCATGGACCTCCCAGTCGCTGCCGGCTACGACAGAGTCTGGGCTCGAACCCAGAGTCTCTGGTGGCACAGAGACTGCGCCACCCGGGAGGCCTTATTGGTGACATTTTAAGCTAGCTGTGGGTTTACAGCATATTCTTGTCTCCGTTACACGAGCACAGAATTAAACGAAGTGTCATTATTTTAGCATCTCGTACTCCTTTTTCTTCTTCTTCCTACTTATGGTTTGAGTGTGAGGACATGCTGAACTCAAAATAACTCAAAAAATGTATGCATGATCGCCATTGACCTAAACCTGAGCAGAGACCATCATACAGCTTTTCTCTGTGATTTTGTGTCCATTTCATTTTTCGGTTAGTTTTGTTGAGCAAGAGAGAGGGGGGAGGTGTAGAAAGACGGCGATATGGGGTGACCTGCTCTTTTTGCAACTGGTAAGTGGTGGTGACAAGCCTAACAACACACACACACAAACATACACACACACACAAACACATACTGACACACGCTCCAACTATCAGCACAGCTTGTGTTGTGTATATCTGTGTCTTCGTTCTAAGCTCTAGAATGTATGGTGTTCAATCTATTCTCACTCTAACATCTCCCCTCCTCTCTCACTTTCACACTTCCTCTGTGCTCCCCTTTTCTCTCCATCTCACTCTCACACGCTCTCTCCTCTCTCTCTCTCTCTCTCTCTCTCGGTCTCTCTTCCCTACTGTTGAAGCTCTCATTTGGTCTAGAGAGTTTGTTAGAGCTTGTTGTTGAAGGCTTTGTTTACTAGACTTCCTTCGTTTAAACTAGGACACCAGCTGAACTGTCTCATTCCACTCCTCTGCCTCATTAAGAACTCTAAGAAGAACTCCAGCAGCTCTATCAACTCTATAGGCTCTATTAAATCTATCAACCCTAACAACTCTGTCAACTCTATCAACTCGCTGCCTTCATTTAAACTTGCACCCCTGCTGAACTGTCTCATTCCATTATTCTGCCTCAATAAGAACTCTAAGAAGAACTCCAGCAACTCTATAAACTCTATAAGCTCTATTAAATCTATCAACCCTAACAACTCTGTCAATTCTGTCAACTCTGTCAACTATATCAACTCTATCAACTCTAAGAATTCTATCTCCTCTATCAACTCTAACAACTTTATCAACTCTATCATCTCTAAGAACTCTAAGAACTATGTCAACTCTAATAACCCAATCAACTGTACAGTGGGGCAAAAGAGTATTTAGTCAGCCACCAATTGTGCAAGTTCTCCCACTTAAAAAGATGAGAGGCCTGTAATTTTCATCATAGGTACACTCTAACTATGACAGACAAAATGAGAAAAAAAATCCAGAAGATCACATTGTAGGATTTTTTATGAATTTATTTGCAAATTATGGTGGAAAATAAGTATTTGATCACCTACAAACAAGCAAGATGTCTGGCTCTCACAGACCTGTAACTTCTTCGTTAAGAGGCTCCTCTGTCCTCCACTCATTACCTGTATTAATTACACCTGTTTGAACTTGTTATCAGTATAAAAGACACCTGTCCACAACCTCACACAGTCACACTCCAAACTCCACTATGGCCAAGACCAAAGAGCTGTCAAAGGACACCAGAAACAAAATTGTAGACCTGCACCAGGCTGGGAAGACTGATTATGCAATAGGTAACCAGCTTGGTTTGAAGAAAACAACTGTGGGAGAAATTATTAGGAAATGGAAGACATACAAGACCACTGATAATCTCCCTTGATCTGGGGCTCCACGCAAGATCTCACCCCGTGGGGTCAAAATGATCACAAGAACGGTGAGCAAAAATCCCGGAACCACACTGGGGGACCTAGTGAATGACCTGCAGAGAGCTGGGACCAAGGTAACAAAGTCTACCATCAGTAACACACTACGCCGCCGGGGACTCAAATCCTGCAGTGCCAGACGTGTCCCCCTGCTTAAGCCAGTACATGTCCAGGCCCATCTGAAGTTTGCTAGAGAACATTTGGGTCATCCAGAAGAAGATTGGGAGAATGTCATATTGTCAGATGAAACCAAAATAGAACTTTTTGGTAAAAACTCAACTCGTCGTGTTTGGAGGACAAAGAATGCTGAGTTGCATCCAAAGAACACCATACCTACTGTGAAGCATGGGGGTGGAAACATCATGCTTTGGGGCTGTTTTTCTGCAAAGGGACCAGGACGACTGATCCGTGTAAAGGAAAGAATGAATGGGGCCATGTATCGTGAGATTTTGAGTGAAAACCTCCTTCCATCAGCAGGGCATTGAAGATGAAACGTGGCTGGGTCTTTCAGCATGACAATGATCCCAAACACACTGCCCGGGCAACGAAGGAGTGGCTTCGTAAGAATCATTTCAAGGTCCTGGAGTGGTCTAGCCAGTCTCCAGATCTCAACCCTATAGAAATCTTTGGAGGGAGTTGAAAGTCTGTGTTGCCCAGCAACAGCCCCAAAACATCACTGCTCTAGAGGAGATCTGCATGGAGGAATGGGCCAAAATACCAGCAACAGTGTGTGAAAACCTTGTGAAGACTTACAGAAAATAGTTGACCTCTGTCATTGCCAACAAAGGGTATTGAGATAAACTTTTGTTATTGACCAAATACTTACTTTCCACCATAATTTGCAAATAAATTCATTACAAATCCTACAATGTGATTTTCTGGATTTTTTCTTCTCATTTTGTCTGTCATAATTGAAGTTTACCTATGATGAAAATTACAGTTCTTTCTCATATTTTTAAGTGGGAGAACTTGCACAATTGGTGGCTGCCTAAATACTGTTTTGCCCCACTGTATGAACTCTATGACTCTAAGAACACTAAGAACAATAACAACTCCATCAACTCTCATCTCTAAGAACTCTAATAACTCTATCAACTCTACTGACTCTATCAACTCTATCAACACTAACAACTCTATCGATTCAAACAAATCAAACTACTCTAGCAACTTTATCAACTCTAACAACGCTATCAACTATATCACCTCTATCAACTCTAACAACTTTACCAACTTTAACAACTCTAAAACCTCTAAGAACTCTATGAACTCTGAGAATTCTAACAGCAAAACAACAAACAACAAAAACAACAACAAAAAACCTCTATCAACTCTAAAAACTCTAAAAACTCAAACAACTCTACCAACTCTATCAATTTTAACAACTCTATTAACTCTATCATCGCCAAGAACTCTAAGAACTTTGCCAACTCTAACAACTCTGTCAACTCTATCAACTCTAAGAACTCTATCAACTCAATGAACTCAATGAACTCGATGAACTCTATCAACTATAAGAACTCTATTAAAATGATCAACTCTATGAACTCTGAGAACTCTAAGAACTTTATCAACTCTGACAACTCTATCAACTCTATTATCTCTAAGAACTGTATCACCTCTATCAACTATCAGTTATATGAACTCTTAGAACTCTAAGAACTCTATCAAGTCAAACAACTCTAACAACTCCATCAACTCTAAGAACTTTCTAAACTCTCTGCCTTCATTTAAAAGAGGACCCCTGCTGATATGTCTCATTCACCAATTCTGCCTCAATAAAAACTCCAAGAAGAACTCCAGCAACTCTTTAAACTCTATCAACTCTAAGAACTTTAAGAACTTTATAAACTATAACAACTCTTATCGACTCTAAGAACTCTAACAATTTTATCAAATATATCAACTCTAAAAACTCCATCAACTCTAAGAACTCTATCATCTCTAAGAACTCTAAGAACTTTGTCAACACTAATAACTATAACAACTCTGTCATCTCTATCAACTTTATGAACTCTAAGAACACTAAGAACAATAACAACTCTATCAACTCTTTCAACTCTCATCTCTAATAACTCTATCAACTCTTAGAGCTCTAAGATATTTTTTAACTCTTACAAATCTAAGAACTCTATCAACTCTACCAACGCTAACAACGCTGTCAAGTCTATCAACTACATCACCTCTATCAACTCCGTCAACTCTAAGAACTCTAAAAACTCTGTACCCTCTAAAAACACTGACAACTCTACAACTCTATGAACTTTATCAACTCTAACAACTATCAACTCTAACAACTCCAACAACTCTAACAATTCTATCAACACAAACAACTCTATCGACTCAAACAACTCAAACAACTCTATGAAATCTGAGAATTCTAATATCTCCAAAAACTTTAAGAACTCTAAAAACTAAAACAATCTATCAACTCTAAAAACTCTATCAACTCTATCAACTCCATCAACATTATCAACTCTGTCAACTCTAACAACTCTAACAACTAAATCAACTCTATTAACACTAACAACTCTATCAACTCTATCAAATCTAAGAACTGTAAGATCTCTAAGAACCCTAAGAACTCTATCGTCTCCAAGAACTTTGCCAACTCTAACAACTCTAAGAAGTCAAACAACTCTATCAACTCGATGAAGTCGATGAACTCTATCAACCTTAAGAACTCTAATAACTCTATTAAAATGATCAAATCTGTGAACTCTAAGAAATCTAAAAAACTAAAACAACTCTATCAACTCTATCAACTATATCAACTCCATCAACCCTATCAACTAAGAACTCTAAGATCTTTATCAAAACAAACAGATCGAAGAACTCTATCAACTCTAACAACTATATAAAATCGAACAACTCAATCAACTGTAACAACTACAAACTCTATCAACTCTATCAAATCCATCAACTCTAACAACTCTATCAACTATATCAACTCTATCAACTCTAAGAATTCAAAGATCTTTATCAACTCTAAGAACTCCAAGAACATTATCAACACTAACAAATCTAATAACTCTATCAACTCTAAGAACTCAAAGATCTTTGTCAACTCTAAGAACTTCAAGAACTTTATCAACACTAACAAATCTAAGAACTCGTTCAACTCTAAAAACTTAACCAACTCTAACAATTCTAAGAACTCTAAGAACTCTAAAAACTCTTTCAACTCGATGAACTCTAACAACTCTCATCTCTATCAACTCTATCAACTCTGTCAAATATGTCATCTCTATCAACTCTATCAACTCTGTCATCTCTATCAACACTAACAACTCTATCAACTCCAACAACTCTAAGAACTCTAAGAACTTTGCGAACTCGAACAGCTCTGTCAGCTCTAAGAACTCAAACAACTCTATCAACTATAAGAACTCCAATAACTGTATTAAAATGATCAACTCTATGAACTCGAACTACTCTATCATCTTTATCAACTATATCAACTCTATCAACTCTATCAAATCTATGAACTCTAAGATCTTTTTCAACTCTAACACATACCCTGGGGTGGCAGGGTAGTCTAGGTTGCAAGCTCAAACCCCCGAGCTGACAAGGTACAAATCTGTTGTTTTGCCCCTGAACAGGCAGTTAACCCACTGTTCCTAGGCTGTCATTGAAAATAAGAATTTGTTCTTAACTGACTTGCCTAGTTAAATAAAGGTAAAAATTAAAAATTAAAAAACCATCTAAGAACTCTAAGATCTTTATCAACTCTAACAACTATATAAACTCTGACAACTATAACAACTCTATCAAATTAATCAATTCGAACAACTCAAATAACAGCTACTTTATGCATTCATTGTCCCAATACCCCTCTCATTTCACATAACCTTATCTTTTTATTTTCATTTTGCCTCTCTCTCTGCTCCCTCTCTCTTTCTCTTTATTTCTCACCCAATCCTCTTTGTAATTGGGTTCTCTTCCTTGTTTCAATTAAGATAGACGACCGAGCTGTGCTTTGGGGATGTTTTGGCAAGGTGGAATCCAGCACTACACATGTAAATGATACTCTGAACTGCTTCTTCCTCTTTGTGTTTGTGCCGTGTGTGTGTTTGTTTGTGTGTGTGTGTTTATGTCTCTGTGTGTGGGAGGTTAGCGAAAGGCAGTGGTCCATGAACTTAACTAGAGTCCCTTGCTGATCAAATGTGACAATTATGATAGTGTTCCTGAGAGATTACACCCTTCTCCCCTCCCCCTTTCTCTCTTAAGTTATCTCTCTTAACCTATCTTCGTTTACCTTTCTCTTTCCATGAATCCATCTCTCCCTATTTTTATATTTGTATGTATATATCCCTTTCTCTTTTTCTCCATTTTCCGTCCTTCTTCCTTGTCTTACTTATTCATCACCCTTTCTCCTCTCTACTTCTACCCCTCACCCTCTCTTTTTCCCTCATTACTTTTCCCTCCCAACTCATCCCTCTCTTCCTCCCTTCATTCCTCTCTACTCATCCCACTCTCTCTGGGTCCATTCATCAGTGCTGGATGCAGTCACAATGGCGACTAGCTGAGTAAATAAAGGCTGCCTCATCAACACGCCAGCACCATTCCCTCTACACCATAAATCACATACTGAGAAAGAGAGAGAGAGGGATAGAGAGCGAGAGAGAGAGAGAGCGAGAGCGAGAGAGAGAGAGAGAGAGAGAGAGAGAGAGAGAGAGAGAGAGAGAGAGAGAGAGAGAGAGTGATGGGTAAAGATATAAAGGGAGGGGGAAGAAGAGAAAGAAAGGGGAGAGAGGGAAGGAGAGAGAGTGAGGGAGAGAGAGACAGGGGAGAGAAATACAAAGAAAACACACCCATGGAAGTGTGCAATTCACATACAGAGATAAGCCCAGAGAGTCAAACAGAATCTGGAAATGTATTTACATACAGTTCACAACAAAGACACAATCGGTCTGGACAAACTGGTGGGTCCAGACCGAGCATAGCTGGTACATGGACACACACACACACACACACACACACACACACACACACACACACACACACACACACACACACACACACACACACACACACACACACACACACACACACACACACACACACACACACACACACACACACACACACACACACACACACACACACACACACACACACACACAGACAGAGACAGATCACAGATGGAGCAGGCTCTCTCAGCTCATCTATCCCTGTTCTCACCCCCCCTTCAAATAATTCTATCTCACCCCCTCTCTCTACCCCACACACACCTCTTCCATATATCCACCTCACCCACTTCCAGCCTCTCCCTTGCTCTCCAGACCCTGACATGCTCCCGTTTCCTTTTATTTTACTCTTTTTCATCCATCTATCAACTCCAAAGCTCCTCTCTAATTCATATCCTTCTGTATCTCTCCAGACCTGCTTTCAAATACATAGATCACCTCTCCACTCCGTCCCTTTCCCAGCCCATCCCTCTATCCCATCTTCTTCTCACTATTTCATCTCCCCAGCTCCATTCCATCTTATGTATTTAAGAGAGGGTTCTTCACTCACCGGACCACACATAGGGAACAATCCATCAAGTCTGACGTCAGGCTAGAATGGAGCAAAGGATCTTTTAGGTCTATTGCATTCTATTTTCTCTTTTTCATGTTATTTTGTTCTCTCTTTCTTTTCTCTCTCTCATTCTCAATCTCTCTCTGTGTCTGCATCTCTGTCTCTCTCTGCCCCTTCTATCTCTGCATCTCTATCTCTGCCCGTTCTCTCTGTATCTTTCTCTCTATCTACCCCTTCTCTCTCTCTGCATCTCTCTCTCTTTCCCTTCTCTCTCTGCATCTCTATCTCTCTGCCCCTTCTCTCTCCCTGCATCTCTCTCTCTTTCCCTTCTCTCTCTGCATCTCTATCTCTCTGCCCCTTCTCTCTCTGCATCTCTGTCTCTCTCTGCCCCTTCTCTCTCTCTGCATCTCTCTCTTTCTCTGCCCCTTCTCTGTGATCCTATCTCTCTCTCTGCATCTCTCTCTCTGCCCCCTTTCTCTCTCTCTCTCTCTCTGCTCCCCTTCTGTCTCTGCATCTATCTCTCTGTCTACATATCTCTCTCTCTGTATCTCTCTCTCTCTCTTTTTCTCTCTCTGGCCTAACACTGTGGTACGCCAAACTTGTTATAGTTAGGATCTGATAAAAAATCTTTGAGCTTTGTAGTTTGTAATTATTGCACTGTGATTGCATCTATAATTTTCTTGAAAAAGGATTTGTGATGACTTTGCTCTGTGTTTGTGTCACATTCCTTTGAGTAGAGGGAAGACAATGCAATGGGATGTATATTGAGAGAGTAGTGGTTTTGAGCTGAGCATGTGTGTGAGGCAGGGTACAGAAACTTAAAAGGGTAGAATAATGAATAATGTTAAGGTCAGGATAGAGTAAAGTTGAGGCTAGTGGCAAGAGTTGCATGTTTCAGAGATCCAGGATAGAACTGAGCTAAGGTGCTGATCGGTTCAGGAGCCCTAAGCTTGATGGAGCCAGTAAACAGTAGAACTAATCTTCAAATACGGCCAGGATAGCTAGGTTTAAGAGTGTCAGGATAGAGCAGAGACAGGTAGGGACAGAGCCAGGTAGGGACAGAGCCAGGTAGGAACAGAGCCAGGTAGGGACAGAGCCAGGTAGGGACAGAGCCAGGTAGGGACAGAGCCAGATAAGGACAGAGCCAGATAAGGACAGAGCCAGGTGCTATGTACTGTAGGTTTGAGAGCCAAAGTAAAGTATGGCTGAGCTCCGCTGAGGCTGGGGCCAAGCCGATGTAAGGCTCCACTACCCAGTCTGTCTTATTGATCTCCACTTTGAAAGAAGACATCAATTATAAAAAGGAGGAAGAGAAGAGGAAGGGGAGTTCATTGATGAAACATTGATTTGAATGAGTGCAGAGGAGAGATGGAGAGAGAAGTCAGGGGTGAGGGGTGGGTAGTGTTCAAGAGGAACGAGTGGGAGAGAGAAGTGAGGGATAATGTTCAAGAGGAACGAGTGGGAGAGAGAAGTGAGGGATAATGTTCAAGAGGAACGAGTGGGAGAAAGAATGGAGGGGTAGTGTTCGAGAGGAATGAGAGGGAGAGAGAACTGAGGGTAGTGTTCGAGAGGAACGAGAGGGAGAGAGAAGTGAGGGTAGTGCTCGAGAGGAACGAGAGGGAGAGAGAAGTGAGGGTAGTGTTCGAGAGGAATGAGAGGGAGAGAGAAGTGAGGGTAGTGTTCGAGAGGAATGAGAGGGAGAGAGAAGTGAGGGTAGTGTTCGAGAGGAATGAGAGGGAGAGAGAAGTGAGGGTAGTGTTCGAGAGGAATGAGAGGGAAAGAGAAGTGAGGGTAGTGTTCGAGAGGAATGAGAGGGAAAGAGAAGTGAGGGTAGTGTTCGAGGGGAACGAGAGGGAGAGAGAATGGAGGGGTAGGGTTCAAGAGGAACGAGTGGGAGAGAGAAGTGAGGGTAGTGTTCGAGAGGAATGAGAGGGAGAGAGAAGTGAGGGATAATGTTCAAGAGGAATGAGAGGGAGAGAGAAGTGAGGGTAATGTTCGAGAGGAATGATAGGGAGAGAGAAGTGAGGGTAGTGTTTGAGAGGGAGAGAGAAGTGAGGGTAATGTTCGAGAGGAATGAGAGGTAGAGAGAACTGAGGGGAGTGTTCGAGAGGAACAAGAGGGAGAGAGAAGTGAGGGTAGTGTTCGAGAGGAACGAGAGGGAGAGAGAAGTGAGGGTAGTGTTCAAGAGGAAAGAGTGGGAGAGAGAAGTGAGGGTAGTGTTCGAGAGGAAAGAGTGGGAGAGAGAAGTGAGGGTAGTGTTCAAGAGGAAAGAGTGGGAGAGAGAAGTGAGGGATAATGTTGAAGAGGAACAAGTGGGAGAGAGAAGTGAGGGTAGTGTTCGAGAGGAATGAGAGGGAGAGAGAAGTGAGGGTAGTGTTCAAGAGGAAAGAGTGGGAGAGATAAGTGAGGGTAGTGTTCAAGAGGAAAGAGTGGGAGAGAGAAGTGAGGGTAGTGTTCGAGAGGAAAGAGTGGGAGAGAGAAGTGAGGGTAGTGTTCAAGAGGAAAGAGTGGGAGAGAGAAGTGAGGGTAGTGTTCGAGAGGAAAGAGTGGGAGAGAGAAGTGAGGGTAGTGTTCAAGAGGAAAGAGTGGGAGAGAGAAGTGAGGGATAATGTTGAAGAGGAACGAGTGGGAGAGAGAAGTGAGGGATAATGTTGAAGAGGAACGAGTGGGAGAGAGAAGTGAGGATAGTGTTCGAGAGGAATGAGAGGGAGAGAGAAGTGAGGGTAGTGTTCGAGAGGAATGAGAGGTAGAGAGAACTGAGGGTAGTGTTCAAGAGGAAAGAGTGGGAGAGAGAAGTGAGGGTAGTGTTCGAGAGGAATGAGAGGTAGAGAGAACTGAGGGTAGTGTTCAAGAGGAAAGAGTGGGAGAGAGAAGTGAGGGTAGTGTTCGAGAGGAATGAGAGGTAGAGAGAACTGAGGGTAGTGTTCAAGAGGAACGAGTGGGAGAGAGAAGTGAGGGTAGTGTTCGAGAGGAATGAGAGGGAAAGGGTGAAGAGATACAGTATGAAGACTAGTTCGAGAGAGAGAGAGAGAGAGAGAGAGAGAGAGAGAGAGAGAGAGAGAGAGAGAGAGAGAGAGGAGAGAGAGAGAGAGAGAGAGGGAGAGAGAGAGAATTGGACACAGGTTAAGAGAGAGTGGGAGGGGTTTACCACCGGGCTATAAGATGAACATCAAAGTACTGATCTGGGTTCAGCTATTCCGCCTTAACTCCTGAGGTCCATGAACCAACTGAATATGAGCAATAGAGTTTCTTCTTTCGTTTTTTCTTCCTCAAATCCATCACACATTTAATTTGTGAACAGCCAAATGTATGTGTCATGCCTTGTTTTGAAAGCATTCATAGAAGCACTCTTTGATTACCAACAATTTCCCGCCAACCTTTCTACCATAACCACCATTTAAGGGATGTGTTGACTAAATTCCAGAAATTGGTTATTAGAACAGCACATGAATAGAACACAGAAATTAGTTTTAAGACAAACACGTGTAAAATGTCCATCATAAGTGATTGCTAATGCACAATGAAAAAACATTTCCTGAACCACTCTCCTCTTTCTTTCACTCTTTTTCACTCTCTTTCTTTCTCTGTCGCAATATCTTGTTTTATTCTCTCTCTCTCTCTCTCTCTCTCTCTCTCTCTCTCTCTCTCTCTCTCTCTCTCTCTCTGTCTCTCTGTCTCTCTCTTTCTCTCTCTCGCTCTCTCTCTCTCACTATCAAGTCAATTCAATTCAGTAGACTTTATTTACTTATATTGTCAAAATATACATATTAAAAAAATGGTGGGACCAACAGCAATAAGGCATCAATAATATGACAACAATATTAATGATAATAATAATACATTAAAGCAATAGTAGTAGACCAGTCTCAACATGACTGAGAAGCCACATGACAAGGTATGAAAGCCAAAACAAAACTCAACGGAAAATGTTATTGACATAACATTGCACTTTTCACTGACTGTACCTCAGGTTTTGGCAGGAGGAAACATATTTGGCTCCCAAAACTGCACATTTTGGATTTTCACATAATACATATCCGATTTTTTCTTCATCTTTTATAGTTTCAAACCCTTTGTCCTGGATGATCATTTTGGGAAAGAAATATTCTCTTAGGTCTGAGTATTTGTCACAGTGTAATAGGAAATGCAGCTCTGTCTCAACCTCTCCCTTGGAGCAGAGTGAGCACACAGCCTGTCCTCTGTGGGCAGTTTGCCTGTGACGACCGGTGTCTATAGCCTGACTATGCTCACTGAGTCTGTACCTAGTCTGTGTTTTCCTCAGTTTTCTATCAGTCACGGTGGTCAGATAGTCTGCCACCATGTACTGTCTGTAGAGACAAATAGTATTGAAGTTGACTTTGATTTTTTGTGGTGTCTTTCCAATAAGATATTATTTTCTTTTTGCTTTGTGATGATTTGTTTGGGCCAAATTGTCTGAGTGCTGTCCTGAGGCTCTATGGGGTTGGTTTGGGATAGTGAACTGAGCCTCAGAACCAGCTGGCTGAGGGCTCTTCTCTCATTTCATCTCTTGACTAGGGGTGTGTGATGAAATGTTTCGGGGTCCCTTGTTTTTAGATGTTTGGAAAATGTGAGGTCTCTTTTTTGTAATCTGCACTACTGTCACGCCCCGACTTTAGAGATCCTTTTAATTCTCCATTTTGGTTAGGTCAGGGTGTGACTCGGGCAATCTAGTTGTACTATTTCTTTGTTTGGCCTGGTATGGTTCACATTCAGAGGCAGCTGTCTATCGTTGTCTCTGATTGGGTATCATACTTAGGCAGCCTTTTTCCCACCTTAGTTTGTGGGATCTTGATTTTGTATAGTTGCTGTGTAGCCTGCAGATCTTTACGTTCGTTTTGTATTTGGTTGTTTTTTCGGTGTTCATTTGAATCAAGGTAAGATGTTCGCCTACCACGCTGTACCTTGGTCTCCTCATTCAAACGACGAGCTTAACAACTACAATAGAGTTTTTCTTTGCAGTTGCAATGCTGTCTTGCAAAACTCTGCAAATTCATTATTAGAGAGTGGACCCCATACCTAGCTACCATATAGAGAAATGGGTTCTTTAATTAATGCCATTGGATGCTCTTCTTGCTTTGTCTCAGCTCGTTCACAGGCATGTGAAAGCCACCTGTGTTGCTGATATTTAATCCTGCTTTCCGGACATCTTTTGGGAAATCATTATATTCTGGGTTTTTAGGTTTACTGTCAGAGCTGCTGTAATCCCTCTTTAGTGGGAGACAGCAGTACCAGGTCATCTGCGTACAGCAGACATTGAAATCGGTGTTGTGTAGGGTGAGACCAGGTGCTGCAGATTCTTCAAATGTTTTTGCCAATTCATTAATGTAGATGTTAAATAGTAGTCACGTTGGCGTGAAGGATCGGAGACAGGCGCAGGAATGCGGAATAGTTTGTTTTATAAAGCCCAAATTACGGCATGCCATGTAAGGGCACAGGGACGAAGACCAAACAAACATGTAACAAAAACACAGGGCTGAAAGGCAAACAAAAGAACAAGGAGTACCTTGAATAAATAACACAATGATTAACGCACGGGACGAGACCCGTAATCATATGCGCAATCCACAAGGGTACGAAAGCCCAAAACACACAGCACACGCACCAACGAACATTGTAATAACAATTGACAGCCCAATGGAAACCAAAGGGAACACTTATCCAAGTACTAATCAGTTGGAATAGGGAACAGGTGTGTGTAATGAAAGTTCTGGAGGAATCCGTGACTATAGTGTTGGACTTATTGAGCAGCCCTGCTTCACTCCTTGTCCCTGAGAGAAGAAGTATGTTTGATTGTTGCCAATTCTAACGGCACATTTGTTTTTATTGTACATTGATTTAATAACGACATATGTTTTCCCTCCAATACCACTTTCTATTAGTTTATAAAAAAATACCTTCATACCAAATTGAATCAAATGCGTTCTTGAAGTTTACCAAACATGAGTAGATTTAGCCTTTGTTTAGGTTAACTTATTAGTCAATTAGATTGTGGAGGGTATACAATGGCTTGCAAAAGTATTCACCCCCTTGGCATTTTTCCTATTTTGTTGCCTTGCAACCTGGAATTAAAATGGATTTTTTGGGGGTTTGTATAATTTTATTTACACAAGATGCCTACCACTTTGAAGATGCAAAATATGTTTTATTGTGAAACAAACAAGAAATAAGACAAAAAACAGCAAATTTGAGCTTGCACAACTATTCAGCCCCCCGAAAGTCAATACTTTGTAGAGACACCTTTTGCAGTAATTAGAGCTGCAAGTCTCTTGGGGAATGTCTCTATAAGCTTGGCACATCTAGCCACTGGGAATTTTGCCCATTCTTCAAGGAAAAACTGCTCTAGCTCCATCAAGTTGGATGGGTTCAGCAATCTTTACGTCATACCAAAGATCCTCAATTGGATTGTGATCTGGGCTTTGACTAGGACATTCAAAGACATTTAAGTTTTTCCCCTTAAACCACTTGATTGTTGCTTTAGCAGTATGCTTAGGGTCATTGTCCTGCTGGAAGGTGAACCTCCATCCCAGTCTCAAATCTCTGGAAGACTGAAAAAGGTTTCCCTCAGCAATTTCCCTGTATTTAGCGCTATCCATCATTCCTTCAATTCTGATCAGTTTCCCAGTCCCTGCCGATGAAAAACATTCCCACAGCATGATGCTGCCACCACAATGTTTCACTGTGGGGATGGGTTTCTCGGGGTGATGAGAGGGGTTGGGTTTGTGCCAGACATTGCATTTTCCTTTATGGCAAAATAAAACAACATTTTAGTCTCATCTGGCCAGAGTACGTTCTTCCATATGTTTGGGAAGTCTCCCACATACCTTTTGGCGAACACCATTTTTTCTTCTTTAAGCAACGTTTTTTTCTGGCCACTCTTCTGTAAAGCCCAGCTCTGTGGAGTGTACGGCTTAAGGTGGTCCTATGGACAGATACTCCAATCTCAATTGTGGAGCTTTGCAGCTCCTTCAGGGTTATCTTTGGACTCTTTGTTGCCTCTCTGATTAATGCCCTCCTTACCTGGTCTGTGAGTTTTGGCAGGCGGCCCTCTCTTGACAGGTTTGTTGTGTTGCAATGTTCTTTCCATTTTTTTAGAATGGATTTAACGGTGTTCTGTGGGATGTTCAAAGTATCTGATATTTTTTATAACCAAACACAGATCTGTACTTCTCCACAACTTTGTCCCTGGCCTATTTGGAGAGCTCCTTGGTCTTCGTGGTGCCGCTTGCTTAGCGCTGTTGCAGACTCTGGGGCATTTCAGAACAGGTGATGAGGTGATGTGACACTTAGATTGCACACAGGTGCACTTTATTTAACTAATTATGTGACTTCTGAAGGTAATTGGTAGCAGCAGATCTTATTTCGGGGCTTTACAGGAAAGGGGGTGAATACATACAGTTGATGTCGGAAGTTTACATACGCTTGATTGGAGTCATTAAATCTTGTTTTCCAACCACTCCACAAATTTCTTGTTAACAAAATACAGTTTTGGCATGTCGGTTAGGACATCTACTTTGTGCATGACACAAGTCATTTTTCCAGCAATTGTTTACAAACAGATTATTTCACTTATAAATCTCCGTATAACAATTACAGTGGGTCAGAAGTTTACAAACACTAAGTTGACTGTGCCTTTAAAACGCTTGGAAAATTCCAGAAAATTATGTCATGGCTTTAGAAGCTTCTGATAGGCTAATTGACATGATTTGAGTCAATTTGAGGTGTACCTGTGGATGTATTTCAAGGCCTACCTTCAAACTCAGTGCGTCTTTACTTGACATCATGGGAAAATCAAAACAAATCAGACAATAACTCAGAAAAAAAATTGTACACCTCCACAGGTCTGGTTCGTCCTTGGGAGCAGTTTACAAACTCCTGAAGGTATCAGGTTCATCTGTACAAACAATAGTATAAACACCATGGGACCACGCAGCCATCATACCGCTCAGGAAGAAGATGCGTTCTGTCTCCTAGAGATGAACGTACTTTGGTGCGAATAGTGCAAATCAATCCCAGAACCACAGCAAAGGACCTTGTGAAGATGCTGGAGGAAACAGGTACAAAATTATCTATATCCACAGTAAAATGAGTGCTATATCGACACAACCTGAAAGGCCGCTCAGCAAGTAAGAAGCCACTGCTCCAAAACAGCCATAAAAAAACAGACTACGGTTTGCAACTGCACATGGGGACAAAGATCGTACTTTTGGGAAAATGTCCTCTGTTCTGATTAAACAAAAATATAACTGTTAGGCCATAATATCAATTGCGATGTTTGGAGGACAAAGGGGAATGTTTGCAAGCCGAAAAAACACCATCCCAACCTTGAAGCATGGGTGTGGAAGCATCATGTTGTGGGGGTGCTTTACTGCAGGAGGAACTAGTCCACTACACAAAATAGACAGCATCATGAGGATGGAAAATTATGTGGATATGTTGAAACAACATCTCAAGATATCAGTCAGGAAGTTAAAGCTTGGTTGCAAATGGGTCTTCCAAATTGGCAATGACACCAAGCATACTTCCAAAGTTGTGGCAAAATGGCTTAATTAAGGACAGCAAAGTGAAGGTATTGGAGTGGCCATCACAAAGCTCTGACTTCAACATTTGAACATTTGTGGGCAGAACTGAAAAAGCGTGTGCGAGCCAGGAGGCCTAAAACTTGACTCAGTTACAACAGCTCTGTCAGGAGGAATGGGCCAAAATTCACCCAACTTATTGTGGGAAGCTTGTGGAAGGCTACCCAAAACATTTGACCCAAGTTAAACTATTTAAAGGCAATGCAACAAAATAGGAAAAATGCCAATTGGGATTCATTATTTTGCAAGGTACTGTAAATGTGGTCTGTTGTGCCCATATTTCCCCATATTTGAAGGCATACATTTTTGTTATCTGGATCTTTTGATTAGATTCAATTTCTCAATGACTTCCTTATATTGTGCAATCATTATCAATCCATTTTTGATCATGGTTTGTCCTTATGTGTCTTAAGATTAGCCAAAGAGGCTAATTTGTCAAATATAAAGTTTATGTTCCAAACCGCCACATTTACACCATCATTGCTGTAGGAGAATGTTAAGGTTAAAAAGTTGTCCAGGAGAGATTGTATTTTTTATACTGTTTGCAATCTGTCTATAGGACTGTTTAGTGGCATGTCATTTATTGTATCTTTCTCTCTATTCACTCTCTTCTTCCCTCGAACAGATTTCTTTAACCCCATTCCCCCTTCCCTTCTACCCCCTACTTCTTACCACCCACCATTCCACCACTACCACCCTTCACTCACTCTCTCTCCCTCCCTCTCTCCCTCTCCATCCCTCTCTTTCTCTCTCCCTCCCTACCTCTTTCTTTCCGTCTCTCTTTCTCTCTCTTTTTCCCGCTCTCTTACTCTCCCCCTCTCTTACTCTCTCTCTCTCGCTCTCTCGCGCTCTCTCTCTCTCTCTCTCTTGCATTGAGTCAGGGCTTCATTGGGCTCTTAACTAAATGGGGTCTGTGCTGAGGCCATTGTTGAGAGCTGGGCCACAGCATAGACATCACGCTCCAATAGGCACAGCCAACACTAAAAGCTAAAGGCCATGGCACGGCCCTGTGTGTCCATGTGTGTGTGTGTGTGTGTGTGCGTGTGTTGGTGTGTGTGCACTTGTGTGTATGTGTTTAAATGTATGTACCTTTAGCTGTGTGCTATTCCCTAAATAGCTCTTGTAACATTTAAAATTGATGGCAGAGCATGTCGTTTTTTAGATTTTTTATTTTTTTGCATCATGGAGACTCAATGGTTGTATAAACATGTTTGTGCAGACAAACTCTGTATGGATGGATGGAAAAACATCAACATTGAAAGGCAGGTGGAATGATAGCTCAGAGGTAACGAGAACGTTGATGCAATTAGCGGACATGTGGTGGAGGAAACAAATGACGCAGGTAACAGAAATGGAATGATTAAAAATAGGGTACTCAATTTGAAACCAACTGCAAAACATAACGGGAAAAAGCACATAGGCAGAAAAAGTAATCATGAATCAATAGAACACAGCGAATACCTAGAAACGACTCAGGGTTATAAGACAGGAAACACAACATGAAGCAGGTAACATAAATACACAGAAAATCCTTCACAGAACAGTGTTCATTCCTCTTACCTGCCTCACGGGAGTTTCCGTCCTACTCTTGTTTGCTGATTACTGTCGTGTTGTCAAAACCCTATCCATCATACCACATTCTTACAGGTTTTTTTCTTCCAAATGCATTGTCTGATTGTCAACACACTTACAAAACAATCCATATTCTACAAGTAAGGGTCATCAGCTATTGATGAATTATGTTTTGGGTGGATACAGAAGGACCAGCAGAGAATACATTGATATAGCAAGCAGTGTTTGAACTGAGCACAAAATACCACTAGCTCTACATTGTTAGTATACCAGAGTACTGTAGTAAGAATTTCAATATGAACATGTAGTGTATTTAGGAGAATGGTTTGGAAGCCTTGCAGCTTTTCAGGGACGCTAGCTGCCTGTTTGGCTTTTTGTCATGCTTATTGTGCCTGTGTGTGAGTGTGTATGTGTAACAGTCTGTATCTGTAAACACGCACGCACGCACACGCGCACACACACAAACACACACACGCACGCACGCATGCATGCATGCATGCATACAAATACACTTTGAAGCCTCTCAAAGACCATGTCTGAGATTCATTACTGCATATGGTACATAGCTGTAGTGATCTGAGTTTAAATTGCTCTCTGCTCTGCAAACTAAGGCAGGTTGAGAGATAAACAGATGGGCTTGATAATGAGCAGCAGAGTAGCCGCAGAATAAAACAGTCATTATTGAATTAGTGACCCTGAACGTTCCAAACAAAACATGAACATATGAATGACCAGTGGTGTAAAGTACTGAAGTAAAAATACTTTGAAATACTACGTAAGTTGCTTTTTTGGGGTATCATTTCCCTGACACCCAAAAGTACTAGTTACATTTTGACAGGTAAAGGGTCCAATTCATACACTTATCAAGAGAACATCCCTGGTCATCCCTACTACATCTGATCTGGCAGACTCACTAAACATGATGTCTGAATGATGGAGTGTGCCCCTGGCTATCCATAAAGAAAAAAGGAAATGGTGCTGTGTGTTTTGCTTAATATAAGGATTTTTAAAATTATTTATACTTTTACTTTTGAATCTTAATTATATTTTAGCCTTTGCATTTACTTTTGATGCTTAAGTATATTTAAAATCAAATACTTTAAGACTTTTACTCAAGTAGTATTTTACTGGGTGACTGACTTTTACTCAAGTCATTTTCTATTAAGGTATCTTTCCTTCTCCTCAAGTATGACAATTGAGTACTTTTTCCACCACTGTGAGTGACCAATGGTGATGAGGCTCGAAGACTCATTCAGGACTTCCAAATCTATAGCTTCCCACTACACAACATGGTTTTAATTGCTGTTGGCAAGGTCTACTGGTTTAAATCTTCTCATGATCCAGTTCAGATAGTTCATACCTGCACTTAGAAAAAAGGGTTCCAAAAGGGTAATTCAGTTATCCATATAGGACAACCCTTTTTGGTTCCAGGTAGAACCTTTTTAGATTTCATCTAGAACCATCTGTGGAAAGGTTTCTACATGGAGCTGAAAATAGTTCTACCTGGAACTATTGTCACGCCCTGATCTGTTTCACCTGTTCCTGTGATTGTCACCACCCCCTCCAGGTGTCACTTATTTTCCCCAGTGTATTTATCTCTGTGTTTCCTGTCTCTCTGTGTCAGTTCATCTTGTATGTTTAGCCAAGTCAACCAGTGTGTTTTCCCTGTACCTACTCCTTTTCTATTATCTTTTTATAGTCCTTCTGGTTCTGACTCTGGACTACTATCCTGTCTGCCCTTCGGTACCTATTGGACTCTGATCTGGTTTTGATCTTTTGCCTGTCCACGACCATTCTCTTGCCTGTCCACGACCATTCTCTTGCCTGTCCACGACCATTCTCTTGCCTGTCCACGACCATTCTCTTGCCTGTCCACGACCATTCTCTTGCCTGTCCACGACCATTCTCTTGCCTGTCCACGACCATTCTCTTGCCTGTCCACGACCATTCTCTTGCCTGTCCACGACCATTCTCTTGCCTGTCCACGACCATTCTCTTGCCTGTCCACGACCATTCTCTTGCCTGTCCACGACCATTCTCTTGCCTGTCCACGACCATTCTCTTGCCTGTCCACGACCATTCTCTTGCCTGTCCACGACCATTCTCTTGCCTACCCCTTTGGATTAAAAACACATTGTAAGACTCCAACCATCTGCCTCCTGTGTCTGCATCTAGATCTCGCCTTGATACCTACAAGAGTTCTACCTGGAACCAACAAAAGTTATTCAAAGGGTTCTCCTATTGGGACAGCCAAAGTATCCTTTTAGGTTTTAGATAACTTTTTTTCCCAAGAGTGTATATGTCACTATCCAAGGTTAGGGGTATGATGTTTTTTATTCCAGTGATATTTCTTATTTCTGCTCCTAGTAGAGTAAAGTGCGTCACCTGGTAGTAGTTCATTAAATGTTTTACATGTATGTTGTACTTGGCAGCTAAATGCAGAATTGCTTCGACGAACCTCAGTGTTTGAAAAGCAAATATGAATGACATTACTATAGTTCTGGACTAGAAATTTCTGGGGACTTTAAGCCTTCAACAGGTGGAGCAACAGTCGATTTCACAAGGCTTGAGCAGAGGGTGGTGCAGGTGGTCAACCAACTAGCTCTCACAAACTCACATCAGAATTAGACTAAACTATTAACAAATGTCAATTTTAGAAGTTGTTGCGAATGTTAGTTAAAGCATTAACTCTACATTTAAAAAAATATATATTAGGGTTAAGTTTAGCCAATAACACTGAATGGTTACAGTTTGGGATAAGCTAAACTAAAATCTCAAACTTTGTATCTCAAGATTTGAACTTGCAACCTTTGGAATCAGAAGTAGATGCGTACACCAAGTTTAGCCAGAGGGATGCTCCGTGTCTTTATCCTGAGCTGGACCATAAGCGTTTAGCTGGGTGAGTCTAAGTTTGTTTACATACTGAATGTGTCTGCCAAACTGTGTACAAAAATCTAAAAAGTTTTTAGCACTATATTCAAACTTGCAACCAAGCTTGGAAACATCCGCCCTCCCCATCCACAACCCCCTAGCACAGGGGTGGGTAATTCCAGTCCTCGGAGGCCTGATTGGTGTCACAGTTTTGCCCCAGCACCAGCTAACACACCTGACTCCAATAATCAACGAATCATGAACTTCAGTTTAGAATTTAATTGGATTAATCAGCTATGTTAGCTAGGGTTGTGGAAAACGTGTGACACCAATCAGACCCCGAGGACCGGAGTTTCCATCCCTGCCCTAGCAAAACCGAAACCTACTTTAAGGTAACAGTGCCCACTGTTGCCCTTAGTGGCTGGTTTCCACATCATCTCCCAACTTCCTCAGACATGGATGGATGTCGAATACTGACTTGTATCATGGCTGACCTGGCTGGGTTAACAGGACGAGCTGAGCAGACACATCAGAATACAGTCCACTCATAAATGTGGAGGAATGCTCTTTGAAGGAATGTTCTGGCCATTCATTCTCAGGCAGGAAACATTGTTTTTTGATCCAGACTAAATCTATACTCATTTGGCTATTCAGAAAACCAAAAAAGTTAAATGGTTCATACAAAAAACATACAATTATTTAATGTTTAGAAAATATACAGGAGCTCTAAGCCTTGGCTGCCAATAGGCAACTGTAGAACTGATCATCTTGTGATGTTAAGTCGATGTTTAGTTGAGTTCACCTCAGTCACTATGGCTTTCAACATCCACAAGGACATAGTTTCTAAAAATGATCAGAATATTGCAACTTCCTTTTGTTAATTTCAGTTTCTATGGCGTCCAACCTGTGCATTGCCACAGTGTCGATTCATGTCAAGTTGAATGTTATATTACTTGAGTTCACATCAGTTAGTGTGTTTCAAGGTTCACAACGACAAGTCGATTCATGTTTCATTGTACATATTTAGTTGCGTTTCTAAGTCTTCAAGGTTCCCTAAGGCCTATTGATGTACCTGGTGTTGGACAGTGCATTCGGAAAGTATACAGACCCCTTCCCTTTTTCCACATTTTGTTACATTACAGCCTTATTCTAAAATAGTTTTTTTTTCTCAAACTACACACAATACCCCATAATGACAAAGCTAAAAGAGGTTTTTGGTAATGTTTTCAAGTGTATTACAAATAAAAATAACATTTACATAATTATTCAGACCCTTTACTCTGTACTTTGTCGAAGCAACTTTGTCAACAATTACAGCATTGACTCTTCATGGGTATGAAGCTACAAGCTTCAAACACCTGTATTTTGGTACAGGTTCTCCCATTCGTTCTCCCACTCAAGCTCTGTCAGGTTGGATTGGGAGCATCGCTGCACAACTATTGTCAGGTCTCTCCTGAGATATTTGATCGGGTCCAAGTCCGGGCTCAAATTAGGCCAGTCAAGGATATTCAGAGACATTTCACGAAGCCACTCCTGCGTTGGCTGTGTGCTTAGTGCTCTTGTCCTGTTGGAAGGTGAACCTTTGGCCCAGTCTGAGGTCCTGATTGCTTTGGAGTGGGTTTTCATCAATCTCTTATTAATATTGTCCATGATCCTGACAAAACTCCAAGTCCCTGCCGCTGAAAAACATTTTCACAACATGATGCTGCCACTACCATGCTTCACCATAGGGATGGTATTGGCCAAGGGGTGGAACGGTGCCTGGTTTCTTCCAGATGTGACGTTTGGCATTCAGGCCATAGAGTTTAATCTTGATTTCATCAGACCAGAGAAACATGTTTCTCATGGTCTGAGAGTCCTTTAGGTGCCTTTTGGTAAAGCGGGCTGTCATGTGCCTTGTCATGTACAGAAAAGTAGCTTCGGTCTGGCCACTCTACCATAAAGGCCTGATTGGTCGAGTGCTGCCGAGATGGTTGTTCTTCTGGAAAGTTCTCCCATCTCCCAGATGAACTCTGGAGCTCTGTCTCTGGAGCTCTGAGTGACCATCGGGTTCTTTGTCACCATTCTGACCAAGGCCCTTCTCCCACGGTTGCTCAGTTTGGCTGGGCAGCCACCTCTAGGAAGTGTCTTGGTGGTTCCAAACTTCTTCCATTTAAGAATGATGGAGACTCTGTTCTTGGAGATCTTCAATCCTGTTGAAATGTTTTGGCACACTTCTCCAGATCTGTGCCTCGGCACAATCCTGTCTCAGAACTATACGGACAATTTCTTCGAGCTCATGGCTTTGTTTTTGTTCTGACATGAACTGTCAACTGTGGGACCTTACATGGACAGGTTTGTGCCTTTCCAAATCATGTCCAATCAATTGAATTCACCACAGGTGGACTCCAATGAAGTTGTAGAAACATCTCAAGGATGACTAATGGAAACAGGATGAACATGAGCTCAATTTCGAGCAAAGGGTCTAAATACTTAAGTAAATATGTTTCTTAGGCTGTAACATACATTTTGGGAAAAGTGAAGGGGTCTGTATACTTTCCGAATGCACTGTATGTGGTTGAATATTTCTTTAGTGTGCGTTTCTTTGTTGCAAGGTTCAGAAAGGCATGGTATGGTATTTTGCACAATGGGAGACATTGTGGAGACAGTAGGCTTTTGTAGCACAGGAGCTTGTGTCAATGCAGTAGCAAGGACATGTAGTATGTATGTACAGGAGGCATATTGCCTGTTGGAGACCCGCTAGAGAGAGGCTCTGGGTCTTCTTTATCCTGAGCTGGAGTGTAAGCATTTAGCTGGATGAGTCTATGTTGCCTGGTAGTTGGTTTACGTACTAAATGTGTCTCCTAAAATGCGTACTGACTGCTGATGTCTGTTGAGTGTTCTGGCACAAATGGTTGTTGTGCATCACCCAAGTGGCTGCTATATATTGTTTGGTGGGATGTGCTTTGAGCAGCTAGGTGGAGAAGCGCTATATAAATCCAATCAATAATCCTATTATCATGTTGTGATTGCTGTAAATCAGTGTTGTTTCATAAGGGGTTGACAGACCATCTCGGTTCATACATATTAGTATGAACTGATCTTTAGTCGTTGGGATGTGCTGATATAGGATGGTTGGGTTTTAGTTGATTATCCCCATACCCTTAATCCCATGCTTTATATGCAGTCTTTTCCAGCCTTTGTCCAGTTAGCTGGTTATGTTATGCTGTTGTCATGCCCTGATCTGTTTCACCTGTCCTTGTGCTCGTCTCCACCCCCCTCCAGGTGTCGTCCATCTTCCCCACTTATCCTCTGGGTGTTTATACCTGTGTTTTCTGTCTGTATATACCAGTTTGTCTTGTTTGTTCAAGTCAACCTGAGCTTTGTCTCAGCTCCTGCTTTTCCCAAGTCTCTCTTTTCTTGTCATCCTGGTTTTGATCCTTGCCTGTCCTGACTCTGAGCCTGCCTGCCGTCCTGTGCCTTTGCCCCTACACTGGATTACCAACCTCTGCCTGACCTGACCCTGGGCCTGCCTGCCGTACTGTACCTTGGCCCCAGTACTCTGTATTATCGACCCCTACCTGCCTTGACCTGTTGTTTTCCTGCCCCTGTTGTTGCCATAAACATTGTTACTTCAACCCAGTCTGCACTTGGATTTTAACTGAAACATGATAGTACAAACTGGCCATGACTGACCCAGCAGACTTGGACCAGCTCTGCAACACCATCTCCTCCCAAGGAGCCCTCATTGGTAGACACCAGGAGTTGCTTATTGGTCTGGTGGAAGGGTTCCACGATGTGGCTGAACGTCACTACCTAGCATTTGACGCTATGCGGGACCAATTCCGTGGGTTGCCTACCTGGCAGCCTACCACGATGGTAACCTCCCAGCCCCTCAGTAACCCGGTTGGTGGCAGCGCCGTCAACTCTGTTTCCTAGGAACCCCTTTGACCACCCCCAGACTATGCGGTTGATTTCCACACGCTAGCAACAGAGAGTGCCTGGAACCCGGAAGCACTGTTCGACACGATCCTGCACGGATTAAAGGAAGAAGTAAACAACAAGTTTCAGCCTCGGGATCTACCGACTGATCTTGACTCACTCATCGATTTAACCATCCGGATCGATGGTCGGCTACGGGAACGTAGGAGGGAGAAGACATCTGATTGCGGTCCCAATTGCTCACTCAAGGATCCCACGTTGCGTCTGATGAACTCTGGAAGTCCCCTGCGTCTTTGTCCCTGAGAGAACCCGAGCTTACCCAAATTACTCCAAGAGCGTCTGAAGACTGCCCATTTGCCCCTCCCGAGCTGATGAAGCTCGGCAGGGCGAGGCTGTCTCCGGCCGAACGAGAATGCAGACTTAACTCCCAGAGTTGTTTGTATTGTGGTACTGCCGGTTATTATGTGTCTACCTGTCCCTTCAAGAGACCTAGCTCATTGGTAGGAATCAGTACTCTGGTGGGTCTCAAGGATAATGTTGCTTCTCCCACTACTCGCCCCTCTCTCCATGCTAATCTGTGGTGGGTCGACCAGTCCAAGTCTCTCCAGATACTCATCGACTAGGGGGAAGATATGAGTCTTATGGACGTTACCCTGGCATCCGAGCTGGGCATCCCCACTCAACACCTCTCCATTCCCATGAATGTTAGAGCGCTGGGCAGGCGCTCTATAGGCCGGGTCACCCACCATACCACCCCCATCAACCTACGAGTGTCGGGGAACCACGACGAGACGATCCAATTCCTGCTAATTGAGTCTCCGCAGGTTCCTGTGCTATTGGGATTCTATTGGCTCCTGTGACACAATCCCTTGATTATTTACTGGTACCATCGTGGGCTGGAGACTGTTCTGCCCATTGCCTGAAATCAGCTCTGTCTGCCCGGAAAAATCTTTCTGGGGGCTTGGAAATTGCCAGAACCTTTCAGCCATTCCCGCACACTACCAGAACCTCCAGGAGGGGTTCAGTAATGCCCAGGCTACTTCGCTTCCACAACACCGACTAGTACTCAAGGAGGTTATGCCGGATGCGCTGGCATCCCACTATAGCCCCATGGCTACGCCCCCGGAAGCCGAGACCTTTCCCCCCTGCTCCAAAAACAATATCCCCTCTGCTGTCCATCCTCTGTTGCCCCGTAACCTCCGTTTAGTTCCTACGTTTTATGTGTCTAGATTTAGACACATATGTCTCACAGCCCTTTGTCTCCCATTTCCAGGCCCACCCCTCTCCCCGTCTCATAGACGGCCAACCGGCGTAAAGGGTTTTGACGTCTCCTGAAGGTTCGATCTCGAGGGTAGGGGATTCCAGTAGCTGGTTAACTGGGACGGTTATGGCCCGGAGGAGAGGTGCTGGGTCTCAGGCCTCATCTCTGAATTCCAACGCCGACACCACGGTCGACCAGGTATCAACCATCCATCGTCCCTACTTACCTGTGCTTCCTGTCTGTCTGAGCCAGTTCGTCTTGATTGTTCAAATCAACCAGCGTTTTGCCTCATCTCCTGCTGTTTCCAGTCTTTCTTTTTCTCGTCATCCTGGTTTTGACCCTTGCCTGTCCTGACTGAGCCTGCATACCGTCCTGTGCCTTTGTCCCTACTCTGGATTATCGACCCCTGCCTGCCTTGACCTGTCGTTTGCTTGCCCCTGTTCTTGCAATAAACATTGTTACTTCATCACAGTCTGCACTTGGGTCTTACCTGAAACCTGATAGCTGTGCTATCTGGCTGATGGGTGATTGATTATGTGAATAAGATACACTCCACTTGAGTATATCACGATCCTACACATGTTAATTGACCCAGCCAGACGCAAGGGATCAGCTTTAGTGTGTGTGTGCTTGTACGTGTGCACGTGCGGTTGCGTGTGCGTGTGTGCGTGTGTGTGTGTGTGTGTGTGTGTGTGTGCATGTGCGTGTGTGTGTGTGTATTTGGGAGTGAGGGGGTCTGGATATACGGTGGAGTCAAATGAAGCGGAATGGAACACGTGTTTGACTTGGAATGCAATCGAATCAAACGGGACACTTACCCCATTAGCACCTCTCTCCCTGTCCTTGGAGCTACAGATGCACAGTCCATCAAAGACCTCTCACAGAATGAATATGCCTCCTTAAATTACTGAAACATCCCCCCATAGATCCCATCCCTCTTTTCCTCATCCTTTTTACTTTCCTCTGACCTTTTCAACCAGCATACACCTCCCCCTTCCTCCAACCATCTCTCTCCCTCTCATCCATCCCTCCCTCAATCTCTGCCTCCATCCCCCCCTCCCTTTCCCTCACCATCATCCAACTAATCCCCCCACCCCCTTCTCCTCTGTCTCTTCTCAGCCCTATAGCGTTGTCGCAGGTCATTTGCAATGCTAAGTGTTACTTGGCAATCTATGTCGGGGGGGTAGCTGGGTCCCTCTCACACGGCCCCCTAATCATTTTATCTCTGCTTTACGAAGAGGCATAATAAGTGATTTAGGAAGGATTAGCAGTATAATATATACATGAGTTGTTGTTTTTGCGGCTTCTTGGCCCTATTTATTTCTTCTCTCTTTCCCATCTCCCACTTATGTAATTCTGTTAACAAAAGTGGTCCAGAGAGAGGGAGAGTGACAGAGAGAGGGTGAGAGATAAGGACAGGGAGAGAGAGAAAGAGGGTGGGAGAGAGAATGATGGAGAAAGGGTGAGAGACAGGGAGAGAGAGGGTGAGACGGAATGGGGGAGAGTGATGGCGAAAGGGTGAGAGAGAGAGAGAGAGAGAGATGGAGAGGGAGAGAGACCGTGGAAATGGAGTGGTGAGCAGAATATCAACGAGGTGTCCTCGACGACCGACAGAGCAGCGTCATGGTAACCCTTCCGTTCTGTCGGAGGGGGAGTCCTGGAATGTGTGTGTGTGTGTGTGTGTGCATGCACGTGCGTGTGTTGGAAGACAATGGGGTGGATTGACTGGGGTTTGAAATATTGAAGGGTTTCACAAATAACGTGGTCAATTTAAAAACAATTCTCTCTCTCTGGCTCTTTCTCTCTCACTCCATTTTTCCTTTCAGTTCTGCAAGTAGGTTTCTCCGTCTCTTTGCTGTGTGGATCTACCTCACACACACACACACACACACACACACACACACACAACGACACAAACTAATTATGTTGTTGAACAACAACAGTTGGGTGTAATTATCTGGATGAACTGTGTTCACTTGAAACTGAGAGAATGAAAACAAACAACATGATTTATTCGTTTCTACATATTTATTAATCAAAGCACTGTTATCATCATTATCTGGCTGCAGACAATATGTATGGTGAGTCAGGTTCACCAAAAGCATTGTTGACCTAGATTGCAATGCCCAAACTCGCAATATCTCTGGCCTAACCTTCTCCAGACCTGCATGGGACTGCTAGAACCAAGTCCAGACCTACACGGGATATACTAAAACCCAGTCCAGACCTAGAACCCAGGCCTAGAACCAAACCCAGACCTATAATCCAGACCTGGAAATCTACTAGAACCCAGTTCTGACCTAGAATGAAGTCCAGGCTTAGAACCAAAACCAGACCTAGAGCCGATTGTATGCAAAAACCCTGGATTTCTGATACTCTATATTGGCCAATGAGAGGCTTTTAAGCCACCGGTCGGCCATATTGGCACTCCCCAGAAGGAGCAGTCCTCTATAGAAATTAACATAATTCCACAGTATTTGAATGAAATGTTTTAAGGACAAAATTAATTATATTTTAGTATGTTTAACATATTTTAGTATGTTAACATTTGAACTTAAATTACATATTTAAATGTTTTAAATGTTTATGTTTAGCTAACATAAAATAATAAAACAAATATGCATTAATGTGTCCTTACTATAATGCATGTGGAAAAAACTAACGTAGACATTATTAATTGCATTTCTATAGCTTCCAAAATATTTTTAGCAACAGTAGTGGAGTGCCAAGATGGCGACGCAGTGACTTCAAAACAGCTTCCAAACAGCACCAACTGTCAGCCTTTATCTTTACTGACTTTATTGTCCCCATGCAGACATTTTGTTGCAGTGTCATGTACACGTTTAAAGTGTCGTTTAAATACAAAACAATTTGACAATACAACTTTCATAACAGTTACATACCAATAAAAAGAGACTAGCCTGCTGGCCTTAACGTCATTAGCCCGAGCTATTTAGGGGGATCTGACATATGGCACAAGTTATTATCTAGTTGTGTTTTTCCTGACAAGTGGTGCACTATACCTGCGCCCAGAGGGCAGTACTTCAAAGTCCAGGTAGAGGGGGTGGCTTGGGTCTAAAATTATTGTGTGAGCCTTGCAGAGGGTCCTGAACTTAAAGATCTCATCCAGGCCTGTCTGTTTGACTCCAAGTTATTTGCTTACTGTGGTGATAATCCTTCTCAGTATATTTCTCTGGCTGACAGTGGAATTGCCAAACCAACAAACATTTCAAATAGTTAAAATACTCTCAATGAAAGATTTTTTAAAACAGTCAGTATAGTACAGTCCCCATTAAAAGATCCCAGCTTTTTGAGAAAGTACAGTCTCTGTTTGCTCTTTTTGTAGATCAGGTCTGTACATTTACTCCACTGAAGCTTATTGTCCAAGAGGACACCCAGATATTTGTATTCCTCTACAATCTCTATGTTCTGACCTCTGATAGTTTTTGCAGAGGTTGGTGTTGTACGCTTCCTGAAGTCTATGCACATCTCTTTGGTCTTATTGGTATTGAGGACCAAGTGTGATTTGTCACACCACTCTGCAAAGTCATTTAGGACCTGGCCATGATGTTCCTCGTCATCATGCAACAGGCTGATCAAGGCAGTGAGGTCAGCAAACTTAACGAGGTGTCTGTCAGGATGGGAACTAGTACAGCTATTAGTGTACAAGATGTACATGAGTGGGGACAAAACACATATCTGAGGAGAGCCTGTTTAGGTGGTGCGTTTGTCTGACACGTGGGGACCTACTTTGACCACTGCTGTGACCTCTGGCTCAGGAAGTCCAACAGCCACAAAACCAGCCTCCCAGCTAAGGAGACGTCCCTTAAGAGTCTCTGTGCCAGAATGTAAGGCTGGATTGTGTTGAAGGCAAAAGAAAAGTCAACAAACAGAACTCTGACATGGGATTTGGCACCCTCTAGATGTCTATAGACCATGTTGAGGAGACTACACCCTCTAGATGTCTATAGACCATGTTGAGGAGACTACACCCTCTAGATGTCTATAGACCATGTTGAGGAGACTACACCCTCTAGATGTCTATAGACCATGTTGAGGAGACTACACCCTCTAGATGTCTATAGACCATGTTGAGGAGACTACACCCTCTAGATGTCTATAGACCATGTTGAGGAGACTACACCCTCTAGATGTCTATAGACCATGTTGAGGAGACTACACCCTCTAGATGTCTATAGACCATGTTGAGGAGACTACACCCTCTAGATGTCTATAGACCATGTTGAGGAGACTACACCCTCTAGATGTCTATAGACCATGTTGAGGAGACTACACCCTCTAGATGTCTATAGACCATGTTGAGGAGAGTAAGAACAGCATCATCAACCCCTCTGCTTGTCTGATAGGCATATTTAAATGGGTCCAGGAGATTCTGGGTGGCACTGAGAATATGACTTTTCACAATTTTCTCAAATCATTTCAATACTAGGGATGTCAAGGACACAGGGCAGTAGTCATTCAGCGCAAAGGGGTGTCTGTAAAAACACCCGGCAATTGTTCAGCACAGTGCTTTAACACATGTTCACTTATTTAGTCTGGGCCTGGGCTTTAGTGTGCATTACATCCCCTGAACAACTTCACAACATCAGCCCGTTAAACAATAACCATCTCAAACATTTGTTTTACCTTCAAAACAACACAGATTCAAATCTTCAGAAGAAAACATTCAGTTCATTAGCCATGTTCTGGCCCTCATGTCTCCCAAGGTCAGCATTGGATTTTCCCCTGCCTATGTGGGGGGGGCACTAGCCATGGATTTAATCCCTTGCCAGGCCACCGTTGCGTTTCCTGAGGAGATGGTCCTCTCCACCCTTATGTTTCCTGAGGAGATGGTCCTCTCCACCCTTGTGTTTCCTGAGGAGATGGTCCTCTCCACCCTTTGCTTGTATGTCTCCTTGTCCACCAGTATCTGTATTTTGATCTCAGGTTGTATATCTCTTAAAGCCTGTCTATTTCCCCCAGTATAAACTCCCTTCTTCTTATTAAGTAGTGATTTTAGATTGTTTGATACCCAAGGCTTAAGTGGTGTTGGAGGGCCAGTAGGAGGTACTCTTTCCTCTGGTCTAAAAAAATATCCCAATGCCCCAGGGCAGTGATTGGGGACACTGCCCTGTGTTGGGTGCCGTCTTTCAGATGAGACGTTAAACGGGTGTCCTGACTCTCTGAGGTCATTAAAGATCCCATGGCACTTATCGTAAGAGTAGGGGTGTTAACCCCGGTGTCACTTAATAATCCCCAGTTTACAATTGGCTCATTCATCCCCCCCCTCTCCCCTGTAACTATTCCCCAGGTCGTTGCTGCAAATGAGAAAGTGTTCTCAGTCAATTTACCTGGTAAAATAAGGGATAAATAAAATAAATCAATAAAAAAGGCTTATTATTAGGGCATATTTTCCAGGTTTTAGTAGGCAGTACTGACTCAACACAGTAGTTTACATGGTCTGAAACAACATCTCTGAGTTCATCAAGATCATAACTGCTGTCCTCAAATGCCACCCACATAGTACAGTCAAAACACCCTTGGAGACGAGTGATACTATTATCGTTACAGATCTGGACAGTTTTGACAGTAGGTTTCTCCCTCTCCAGGAGCTGACAGTGGGTTGGCCGGGGGTAGACAACATTGTCAGGAGAGATGGATTCAAGTTTCTGTGACAGATTATAAATAATCTCTGATGCTTTTGCTATATTAGCTTCAGGTTGAATGCACACAACGGTAACAAACAATTGAGGGAACTCACGGGAAAGGTAGTAGGGTCGCAGTGACACACAAAAAGCAGTTCAATGTCGGGGGTACAGTCTCTCTCTTACCAGGATCCATTTACACCACTGGTCCCACTGGTCAGACCACGGTCCATTCTGTCCGGGACTCTGTCATCCAGCCAAGTCTCAATAAACGACAGCAAACCGGCCTCCCGGTATTCGTGTTGGAAGTACAGATTCGCTGCCACTCATCCTCTTTCCCCCTTCAGTGACTGGGCATTGATCAGCAAGGTGGTGAGTAAGGGAAGTTTTCATTTTTTAAAGTCTTTTTCTGATTCCCCCATGTTTTTTTTCAACATTTGCATTACAATCGAGGATTAGACGGGCCATTGGGAAATCCATCGCATTCGTGTTTGAGTTGCATTGTAGTAGGAACTCTCTGCTGTTGTGGATTCCGCTGCCAGCAGTGTTTTCCTAATTTAGTCAGTTTGCAGTGGGTATGTACATGGCTGTGGTGGTCACAACATTTTGTTAGCTTTCGATTGTCAAGCAAATAACAGTCCCTTATGGTAATTGTACGTTAATTAACATAAACACATTTAGCATCTCCTCGCTTCTACACAAGCCACTGATGCAGACCTTTGGAACACCTACATTTCAAAAAGTATAATAAATCCATGTAATATTACCTACACCACATTAAAAACAATTATTTACTTTAGACAGGTCTAAAGAAGCATGATATGAAGAAAATGTAATCTTTTTCAGAAGAACAGAATAGCATACTCTGAGTTGTTCTTACGTTAGATCCTGATCTGGCTACACTAGTTCATTTAACAGACAAGATTTGCTTAGAATTCTGTGGCATTATTTTCTGGTATGAAGAATACAATTGAACAAAGCTGAATGATACTAGAAAGTATGATGTTTCAGGTACGACCCAAGTGCAGAATGTGTTGAAGTAACAATGTTTATACAACAACAGGGGCAGGCAAACGACAGGTCAAGGCAGGCAGGGATTGATAATCCAGAGTAGTGGGGCAAAGGGGTGGAGACAAGCACAAGGACAGGTGAAACTGATCAGGGTGTGACAAGAAACAATATTTTTTCCAAACAATTTGAGGGAGTGTGCGCATGCGGCTAATCTGTACCGAGCGGTTATAGATATTTATTCCCATATGCTTAATTTAGAGTTATTAATGTAACTTTAGTTGTTGTACAAATGTTGGGCTGTATGTTTAGATTTTTAATACGTAAGGCTGCATGACTCTAATGATGATTTGAAAAAAGTTGTTGGAAAGGCATGAGCTCTGCTTTGTTTTTTTGCGCAGGCTGTACACACTACATCAGTCAGTCATTCACAATTTGACAAGCACTTGATATCAAGAATTCCACTTGTGTGGCCATAATGAACCCTAAAACAATCCATGCCTTTTGTGGCCAGTGGCCATTGTGCGCTTCTCCCTGAGTGCTGCGCGCTCCATCACGTGATCGGGTCTTTCTCACAGGCTACAAGTGAAGACACACATCGGGGACACAACTGCACCCGTCCTTATCCAATTCCGAGGTGCATATTGAAGATATTGGAAGAACTGTCCACGTTAACTTTTCGTCAGCCAACAATATTTTTCCTAACAAACAACAAAAGCACTAGCCTATGTCAATCTATTGTCCCCATAGTACAAAGGTCGTCCTATTGTATTCTGTGTGAGAATTTTTTTCTCTCCAAACATAGACAGTTGTGGGATGAGATAGATCCCAAATCAATACAACCACGAGCATCAAAAAACGGGTTTACGCAATGTGGCTGACGTAGCAGATCAGAATGTTTAGCTTAAAATGTTAATAAAGCATGAGGCTAATTATTCACATTATAAGCGCAGCAATGCGCACATGGTAGTAGACTATAAGAGCAAATGTTCCATTAGCGGAAAACACAAATGCAATTAGGCATGAAATGCTTTTATTATAAAGGAACATTTTTATGGGGAAAATTATCTTCCCCAAACTTGAAACTGACGTGTTGCTTATCTATTCCAGTTAGGATCTACATCCCTTGTAAAGGAGATTGCGGAACAATCACCCACGAAATACACAGCGAAACCAGGCTACCTAAATACGGTTCCCAATCAGAGACAACGAGAATCACCTGACTCTGATTGAGAACCGCCTCAGGCAGCCAAGCCTATACAACACCCCTACTCAGCCGCAATCCCAATAATACAAAAACCCCAATACGAAATACAACAACATAAACCCATGTCACACCCTGGCCTGACCAAATATATAACGAAAACACAAAATACAATGACCAAGGCGTGACAGAACCCCCCTAAGGTGCGGACTCCCGGACGCACCTCAAAACCATAGGGAGGGTCTGGGTGGGCGTCTGTCCATGGTGGCGGTTCCGGCTTGGGACGTGGACCCCACTCCATTAATGTCCTAGTTCCCCCCCTTCGCGTCCTGGGATAATCCACCCTCACCGCCGACCATGGCCTAATAGTCCTCACCCAGAACCCCACAGAACTGAGGAGCAGCTCGTGACTGAGGGGCAGCTCGGGACTGAGGGGCAGCTCGGGACTGAGGGGCAGCTCGGGACTGAGGGGCAGCTCGGGACTGAGGGGCAGCTCGGGACTAAGGGGCAGCCCGGAACTGAGGGGCAGCCTGGAACTGAGGGGCAGCCCAGTACTGAGAGAAAGCCCAGTACTGAGAGGAAGCCCAGTACTGAGAGGAAGCCCAGTACTGAGATGAAGCTCAGGCAGGTAGTAGGCTCCGGTAGATCCTGGCTGGCTGGCGGATCTGGAAGATTCTGGTTGACTGGCAGATCTGGAAGAGACTGGTTGACTGGCAGATCTGGAAGAGACTGGTTGACTGGCAGATCTGGAAGAGACTGGTTGACTGGCAGATCTGGAAGAGACTGGTGACTGGCAGATCTGGAAGAGACTGGTTGACTGGCAGATCTAGAAGAGACTGGTTGACTGGCAGATCTGGAAGAATCTGGTTGACTGGCAGATCTAGAAGATCATGGCTGACTGGCGGATCTTGCTGCTCTATGCAGACTGACAGCTCCTTGCAGACTGACAGCTCTGGCAGCTCCATGCAGGCTGACAGCTCCTTGCAGACTGGCAGCTCTTTGCAGACTGACAGCTCTTTGCAGACTGACAGCTCTGGCTGCTTCATGCAGACTGACAGCTCTGGCTGCTTCGAACAGACTGACAGCTTTGACTGCTCCATGCAGGCTGACAGCTCTGGCTGCTTTATGCAGACTGACAGCTCTGACTGCTCCATGCAGGCTGACGGCACCCTGCAGACTGGTAGCTCCTTGCAGACTGACAGCTCCTTGCAGACTGGCAGCTCCTTGCAGACTGGCAGCTCCTTGCAGACTGGCAGCTCTTTGCAGACTGGCAGCTCTTTGCAGACTGACAGCTCTGGCTGCGTCATGCAGACTGACAGCTCTGACTGCTCCATGCAGGCTGACAGCACCCTGCAGACTGGCAGCTCTTTGCAGACTGACAGCTCTGGCTGCTTCATGCAGACTGACAGCACCTTGTAGACTGACAGCTCCCTGCAGACTGGCAGCTCAGGCTGCTCCGAACAGGCAGGAGGCTCCGGCAGCGTTGTAGAGGAGGAAGGCTCTGATAGCGCTGAACAGGCGGGAGACTCCGACAGCGCAGGAGGGAAGGAAGGCTCTGGCTGTGCTGAACAGGCGAGGCGCACAGAAGGCCTGGTGCGTGATGCTGGAACTGGTGCTACAGGATTGAGGACACGCACAGGAAGCCTGGTGCGGGGAGCTGCTACCGGAGGACTGGTGTGTGGAGGTGGCTTTGGATAGACCGGACCGTGCAGGCACACTGGAGCTCTTGAGCACCGAGCCTGCCCAAGCTTACCTGGCTCGATGCCCACTCTAGCCCGGCCAATACGAAGGGCTGGTATGTGCCGCACCGGGCTATACACCCTCACTGGAAACACTGTGCGCTCCATAGCATAACACGGTGCCTACCCGGTCTCTCCAGCCCACCGGTAAGCACACGGAGTTTGCGCAGGTCTCCTAACTGGCATAGCCATACTCCCTTTAAGCCCCCCCAATAATCTTTTTTGGGCTGCTTTTCGGGCTTCCAACCGCGTCGCCGTGCTGCCTCCTCATGCCAGCGCCTCTCCGCTTTAGCCGCCTCTATTTCTTCCTTGGGATGGCGATATTCTCCCGGCTGCGCCCAGGGTCCTTTTCCGCCTAATATCATCTCCCAAGACCAGAAATCCTTATATTGCTGCTCCTCACAATTAACAGGGAGAGTAGGCTCAGGTCTGACTCCTGACTCAGCCACTCTCTCTCTGAGCCCTTCCCAAATAAATATTTGGGGGTTACTTTCGGTTTTCGCTCTGTTCCGCTGTGTTTTTCTTTTCGACTCCATTCGCCTATAGCCCTCTTCGCACTGCTCCAGCGAATCCCAGGCGGGCTCCTGTACTCTCTCTGGGTCGACCGCCCACCTGTCTATTTCTTCCCACGTCGTATACTCCATTCCTCTGCTGTCCATAACGTCCTCCCTTCGCTGTTCAAGCTGTCGCTGCCTGTTAACACGCTGCTCGGTCCGAGTGTGGTGGGTGATTCTGTAACGGCGTTCTTCGTTTGTGGAAAGAGTCGGACCGAAATGCAGCGTGGTGGTTACTCATGTCTTTAATGAAGAAAGCGATACATGAAATAACTAAACAAAATACAAAACAACAAACGGAACGTGAAATCTAATTACAGCCTATCTGGTGAAACTACACAGAGACAGGAACAATCACCCACGAAATACACAGTGAAACCCCGGCTACCTAAATACGGTTCCCAATCAGAGACAACGAGAATCACCTGACTCTGATTGAGAACCGCCTCAGGCAGCCAAGCCTATACAACAACCCTACTCAGCCGCAATCCCAATAATACAAAAACCCCAATACGAAATACAACAACATAAACCCATGTCACACCCTGGCCTGACCAAATATATAACGAAAACACAAAATACAATGACCAAGGCGTGACAATTTTGCCTCTTTAGTTGTGATACAAGCCTTATAAAAACATATAGGCCTATGGACTAGGCTACATGAGGTATACGACTGTGAATCGAAAAAGTCGCAAAAAAAAGGCTTTGTTTCTTATGTTGGGCCTCATTCACACGTGATAATATATAATTCACAAGTGATAGGCTAATATTGTCACCAATCAGATTTTTCTTGATTTAATCTTCTCATTACATATTGTCACGTCTTCCACCGAAGGTGGCTCTTTCCTTTTTTATTTGGTTTTGTCTGTCTTGTTGTTCACCTTGGTCTAGTTTAGGAATTAGTGGGGTATTTAATCTCGCCCTACCCTCTAGGTTTTGTGCAGGATTGTTTGTGTAACTGTTTGGGTTGCGTTTGGTTTGTTCTGTTGAACAGGTGTTATTTCTGGGCTGCGTTCCTGTTGTTTAGTGGCTACTGTTGTGGTCCTGTGCCTGTTCTTGATGGACTTGTAAATAAACACCCTTCTTGCAATTCGCTCTCTCCTGCGCCTGACTTCACACCCACCTCTCCAAGGGAGAACCTGACACATATACTAAATAATATGTGTGGAATTTGTTTTGATTTAAAATGGACCATTATCATGCACCTGTATCGAAACATGGTCAGATGGAAAAAAAAACCATGTCATCTATGCACTTAAACAGCAAATGGAGGACGCTTTCCCCGTGGTTTATTTTCCTGCCACCCAGGTAGGCTATAGTCCTGTTGTAAATATAAGCAATGTGCTTAATATTAGGAAAGTTGAGAAAAAAATATAGTAGGCCTAGCCTATAGTAAGCTGATCCTCCTATATTTTGTAGAGGCCATCACTCTGTTTTCTCGCGCAATTGCATAGCCTGTTGCAATGTTGCGCAACATGGACTCATGGGCTCTCATGAAGTGTTTAATTTGATTTACGAAAACATTTGCATTGATGTCAGATTGATTTGAGGGACAATAGAGTGCTGAGTACCAGGCAGTTAGCAAGTTTGGTAGGCTACTAATGACCATCCATCCAAAGACACGCATATTCACACGCACACGCACACAATAATCAGTTGCCACAGTGACCATTACCAGACCATGATTAGTTGCACTTTGTTAATAACTACTTCCTACAACAAACGTGTGTGTGTATATGTGTGTGTGTGTGTGTGCCCCTTTGTGTCTCACTAAATGGCTCCAGGTTGCTTGTGAAAGAAGTGGCAGGTGTACAAACAGACAGCATCAAACGAGAAAAACACTGTTTTAACATGGATAACTGGTTTTATGATGTTGTTGTTACAAAAGTCCTTTTTGACCAGAGGTTCCTCGTACGCCAACAACCAATTGTCCAGAAGCACATTTCTAACATTAAAATAGTGTTGTCCCTTGATCACAGGCCAGCGAAATCCTCCCTCGATCACAGGTCAGCCAAATAATGTGTGTCATTGTGTCAGGGGACTAGCATGAAAATATAACTTTCCAATTTGGGAACTGTGTGTGTGCGTGTGTGTGTATGTGTGTGTGTCAGTGGAGGCTCCTCAGAGGAGGAGGGGGAGGGCCATCCTACTCGGTGAATTTCAGATTTTATTTTATTTTAACTATTCTAAATATATTCACGTCACCAAATACCTGATTACATCACACTGTTTTGCAATGAATGTCTACAGTAGTTTCAACTTGTCACACCCTTCTTTATTTCTATGTTTTGGCCGGTTGTGGTTCTCAATCAGGGACAGCTGTCTATCGTTGTCTCTGATTGGGGATCATACTTAGGTAGCCCTTTCTTCCTCCTTTCAGTGTGGGTAGTTAACTTTGTTAGAGGCATTCATAGCCCTGTTAAGCTTCACGGTCGTTTTGTATTGTTTATTCTTTTTGTTGGCGACATTTCTAATAAAGAGGAATATGTACGCTCGCCACGCTACACCTTTGTCCGCTTCTTACGACGCCCGTGACACAATTACACACTCTAGGCTAGCACCATGGTGGACAGTTATTCCCATTCTTCCTCTGACTACATTAACTTCAATTTAAAACCTAGGAGACCTTTCATAGACCTACATGGTAATTTTGTTCACTTCCGGAGGACATCCTCTAACCAATCACAGCTTTTAAAATATGAACTGACATGTTATCCATCTAAGCAAAGGATTAGGATCAGAAAACAAACCTAGTGTGGTGTGCCACTAAGTATTATGTGTTCAGAAGCCTGGTGAGTTGGTGACATATTGAATATAGATGAAGAGTGATAGATGGGCATTTTTAGGATATTATTAAATTCAAAATAGTTTCTTCAAACTACAGGAGACAGAGGAGATATACAGTTGGAGTCGTTAAATCTCATTTTTCAACCCCTCCACAAATTTCTTGTTGACAAACTATAGGTTTGGCAAGTTGGTTAGGACATCTACTATCGACACAAATAATTTTTCCAATAATTGTTTACGGACAGATTATTTCACTTATAATTCACTGTACCACAATTCCAGTGGATCAGAAGTTTACATACACAAGGTTTACTGTGCCTTTAAACAGCATGGAAAAAATGGGATTCTTGCAAGCTGAAGAACACCATCCCAACCGTGAAGCACCAGGTGGCAGCATCATGTTGTGGGGCTGCTTTACTGCAGGAGGGACTGGTGCACTACACAAAATAGATGTCATCATGAGAGTAGGAAAATGATGTGGATAAATTGAAGAAACATCTCAAGACATCAGTCAAGAAGTTAAAGCTTGGTCGCAAATGGGCAGAACTGAAAAAGCATGTGCGAGCAAGGAGGCCTACAAAGCTGACTCAGTTACACCAGCTCGGTCTGGAGGAATGGGCCAAAATTCACCCAACTTATTGTGGGAAGCTTGTGGAAGTCTATCCGAAAATGTTTGACCCAAGTTAAACAATTTAAAGACAATGCTACCAAATACTAATTGAGTGTATGTAAACTTTGACTCACCAGGAATGTGATGAAGGAAATAAAAGCTGAATAAATCATTCTTTCTATTATTATTCTGACATTTCACGTTCTTAAAATAAAGTGGTGATCCTAACTGACCTTAGACAGGCAATTTTTACGAGGAGTAAATGTCAGGAATTTTGAAAAACTGAGTTTAAATGTATTTGGCTGAGGTGTATCTCATCCACAGGTACAACTACAATTGACTCAAAAAGCTTTTAAAGCCAGGGCATAATTTTCTGTCATTTTCCAAGCTGTTTAAAGGCACAGTCAAGTTAGTGACCCACTGGAATTGTGAGACAATGACTTATAAGTGAAATTTTCCGTCTGTAAATAATTGTTGAACAAATGACTTGTGTCATGCACAATGTGGATGTCCTAACCGACTTGCCAAAACTGTAGTTTGTTAACAAGAAATTTGTGGAGTGCTTGAAAAACTAGTTTTAATGACTCCAACCTAAGTGTATGTAAACTTCCGACTTCAACTGTATATGTACTGTATATATTCTTATTCCATTCCTTAGATTTGTAGATTTGTGTGTATTATGTAGTTGTTGTGGAATTGTTAGAATTCTTGTTAGATATTACTGCACTATCGGAACTAGAAGCAAAAGCATTTCGCTACACTCGCAATAACATCTGCTAACCATGTGTATGTGACCAATACAATTTGATTTGATCTGACGTAATCACTACGGACAGACCCAAGCAAAAACATAAATGTTGCAGCAGCCGAAAAAAATTACAGCAGCCTAGGCTACACCTAAACATTAGAGATCTGACCATTTTTCAGTCTGATCAGCTGTAGGCTACTAGTAATATCAGCTGCATACAGCCTGTGGACCGTGACCATCTGCTCTGGGAAAACAAATGGGCAACGTTATGTATTTATAGTCCATTTGTTTGCCAGGAGAAAATGTGAATGTGGTCAAATGTGGTTTATACTGAAACTGTGGCTTTATAGGCTGCATATACCTTTTCAATCCAAAATTATTAACTGAAATTAATCAATAAACATAAGTGATGACATTGATTAAAGTGTTTGTTTTATTAGGCCTACAATTGCATTGGCCTGCATGACTCAAACTTGCATAAATCAAGCCTTTGCCCTGTGAGTTCTACTGTTTATCAGTTGTTGTCTCTTGGTCTGGGTAGAGGAAACCCCTGTTTGTCTCGTCTAAATACAATTCATATGAACAAGTATAAAGGTTGCTGCAGTTTGAACAGGTTTTCATCCTGCCCAGGGCCAGGTGTTTTTACCAGGATGTTTTTACAACATGTGACCTGATTAGAAAACTGGTTCCCTCATAGCCCATATAAAAACGTTTAGAAAACTGATTAATCACTATCAAGCCCTATAGGGTCCAGAGTTTTCCTGGTTAGGTTACCAGATCAGGAAAAACTCTGTGCCCCACAGAGAACCCCCCCCCCACACACACACACACACTCTGGGACCTATGGTGCTACCAGTCTGCTCGCAGTTGTCAGTTATCGTCAGGTATGTGAATGATCAGGGATTTATTCAGGAACGTTTCTTGGGCTACTTTGATGTGTCAAGTGGGCGAGATGCGCAGTCTGTGTTTGACTTTATGAACACTGAGATACTTCCTGGAGAAACTTGTTGCCCAAGTCTATAATGGGGCTGCTGTAATGGAATGTATCTGCTATTTGCACTTACTGCTAAGTCCCCTCCTGCTCCCTGATTAAGAGGTGATGGCCACTCCACTCCAATACCATAGTGCCTGCTCATCCACTGGCACATTGAATGTTTCCCCTCTAAGCACTGTGAGTAGACCTGTCAAATTTCTCTCATTACTGTATGTAGAGTCAATCACATACACAAACACAATCACATTGTTACACATCAATGATTTTACTCCTTGCTTGGACTAGCTAATTCTTATCTATTTTGTCTAACTGTGTAGAGTATTGTGTTATTGTTCCTGTCCTGCCCTTAGTGGAAGAGTTGAGCTCTTCTCAACACCATCCATCCACGATTCGCCTGACCTACACTGAAGCCTATGAACACCTCAACCCCTGTCCTGCACTGAAATCAACCCTCTGAACACCTCAACCCCTGTCCTGCACTGAAGTCAAGCCTCTGAACACCTCAACCCCTGTCCTGCACTGAAATCGAGCCTCTGAACACTTCAACCCCTGTCCTGCACTGAAATCAACCCTCTGAACACCTCAACCCCTGTCCTGCACTGAAGTCAAGCCTCTGAACACCTCAACTCATGCCTCAAACCCTCATTCAATCACTGCTGTGATATCTACCCAACATTGTGTAAGTAGCCCTCTCATTCCCATTCCCCATAATATTGTAGTATACACCTCTTTATTAAATGCTTCAGGTTAAAATAATTAGTCTTTGACAACTCTTTGAAATACTTGCGGTCCGCACTTATACCGTGGGTCTCACATCCTCCTCAATTTTTCAAGTCACCAGCTTCCAGTGGTGTGTTTGTGTGTGTGTACTTATGTGCATGTACATTATGCGTGTGTCAGTGTGTGTGTGTTCATGGTGGGAAGAAGTAATCATTGAGTGAGTTACAGCAGAGCTGGCCCACCTGAGACGCCAAGCAATAAAACATGCCTGATGGAATGAAACCTTAACCGACCCAACTCCCCACTGTTATAATCCCATTCCCCTTGCCTTGTGTGTCGTGTGTGTGTTTGTTTGTGTGTGGGTGTGTACGCCTGTGTGTGTGTGCATACTTGTGTGTGTAATATGTATTTATGTGTGCATTTAATTTGATTATGTGTATGTGGGTGTGTACACACCTACAGACATTAGACTACATGACATATAGACTAGCTATAATGATAGAGGTCAACGTCCTGGATGTGATATTGTCTTTTCAAAGAGTACCACTTCATCCACTGGATCAAAGTGAAGAGTTGCGTGGGTGTGAGAAAATATCTCATTATGAAACGTGTGGACTGCTGAGTGATGCTATGAAACGTAACTCACTTGCACATAAACAAAGGCTGTCCATTGAGGATGTACTGAGCACTGACAGAAGCTGTTACCAGCTAACCAGGTGATAAATATGGACACCTAAGTCACTAATTATAGGACTGTATGTCCATGATTGCCAAGTAACTTCTGACAACTTTGCCACCTCTTTTGCTCTTTCACTCTTGCTTCTGTCAGAAAATAATCACCGGCTTTTAGTTTAAACATATTTTATGTAGGTATAAGTAATCTTACTGCTTACAGCTACAGCCTCTCTCGAGTCCAACTTTACTATTCTAATTTTCCAACATGGTATCATTGATAAGCATCAGTCTGGATGCTTTGTGATGCCTATCTTTTTGTAAATATGTCACAGAATGATGCATATCAGTTGATAACAAGGTTGACCACTTCATTTTTAATTTAAACCTTCTGGACATTATGGCGTATGCACTGTCATAATTTTTGTCACAAGGAATAAATACACCTCACTGCTGAAAAACATCATAGGGGAAACACTGACAGATACGTCTTATATTGTAACTGGTTTGATTGTAATTGAATGTCTTCTATAGCTTGAACCACAATGAGAGAGATAGAGAGAGAGAGAATGCTGGTGGTTCGACTCTAAACTCAGCAAAAAAAGAAACGTCCTCTCACTGTCATTTATTTTCAACAAACTTAAAACAAGTGTAAATATTTATATGAACATTACAAGATTCAACAACTGAGACATAAACTTAACAAGTTCCACAGACATGTGACTAACAGAAATGGAATAATGTGTCCCTGAACAAAGTGGGGGTCAAAATCAAAAGTAACAGTCAGTATCTGGTGTGGCCAACCGGCTACATTAAGTACTGCAGTGCATCTCTTCCTCGTGGACTGCACCAGATTTGCCAGTTCTTGCTGTGAGATGTTACCCCACTCTTCCACCAAGGCACCTGCAAGTTCCCGGACATTTCTGGGGGGAATGGCCCTAACCTTCACCCTCTGATCCAACAGGCCCCAGACGTTCTCAGTGGGATTGAGATCCGGGCCTTTTGCCGGCCATGGTAGAACACTGACATTCCTGTCTTGCAGAAAATCACGAACAGCACTAGCACTCTGACTAGTGGCATTGTCATGCTGGAGGGTCATGTCAGGATGAGCCTGCAGGAAGGGTACCACATGAGGGTGGATGTCTTCCCTGTAATGCACAGCGTTGAGGTTGCCTCCAATGACAACAAGCTCAGTCCGATGATGCTGTGACATTCCGCCATAGACCATGATGGACCCTCCACCTCCAAATCGGAACCGCACCAGAGTACAGGCCTCAGTGTAACTCTCATTCCTTCGATTATAAATGCAAATCTGACCATCACCCCTGGTTAGACAAAACGGCGACTCGTCAGTGAAGAGCACTTTTTGCCAGTCCTGTCTGGTCCAGCGATGGTTGGTTTGTGCCCATAAGCGATGTTGTTTCCGGTGGTGTGTGGTGAAGACCTGCCTTACAACAGGCCTACAAGCCCTCAGTCCTGTCTCTCTCAGCCTATTGCAGATAGTCTGGGGTATTGTGCGTTCCTGGTGTAACTCGGGCAGCTGTTGTTGCCATCCTGTACCTGTCCCGCAGGTATGATGTTCAGATGTACCGATCCTGTGCAGGTGTTGTTACACATGGTCTGCCACTGAGAGGATTATCATCTGTCCGTCCTGTCTCCCTGTAGCGCTGTCTTGGGCATCTCATTGTAATTTATTGCCCTGGCTATATCTGCAGTCCTCATGCCTCCTTGCAGCATGCGTAATGCAGTTACGCAGATGAGCAGGGACCCTGGGCATCTTACTTTTGGTGTTTTTCAGTAGAAAGGCCTCTTTAGTTAGTGTCCTAATTTTTCTTAACTGTGACCTTAATTGTCTACCGTCTGTAATCTGTTAGTGTCTTAACGACCGTTTCACATGTGCATGTTCATTAATTGTGGGAAACAGTGATTAAATAATTTACAATGAAGATCTGTGAAGTTAATTCGTAAAAATCCAAATATCTTTGAAAGACAGGGTCCTGAAAAAGGTACGTTTCTTTGCTGAGTTCATTTTGTATTCGGATAAAAAAAAATATATATATATATATCTTTTTTTCTCTTTATTTATCTCCCTCACTCTCTCCCCATCTCTCGCTCCCTGGCTCTTACTATAAAACTCCCTCCTCAGTCCTTGCTCCTGAATCACGCGGTGCAGTGTACCCATTAAACATGTGGCGATACGTGGAACTCATACCAAAGTCTGCTGCCTAGGGAAGAGAGGAGAGGAGAGGAAAAGAGAGGAAAGGAAATGAGAGGAGATGAGAAGAAAGGAAAGGAAAGGAAAGGAAAGGAGAGGAAAAGAGAGGACAGGAAAGGATAGGAAAGGAAATGAAAATAGAGGAGAGTTAAATAAAGGCGAGGTAAGGAAAGGAGAGGAATGGAAAGCAGAGATGGGAAGAAAAAGAAGGAGGAGAAAAACATGTATCTGTATTTCAACTTTCTGTCATTTTCTCACTTGTTTTTTTTCAGCATTAATTTTTGACAACGATGTACCTCCCCACCACCAACAGCTATAATAACCTTAATGCCCATCATTGGATTTCCTTTCCCAAAATGTGTGTGTGTGTGGGGGGAGGATCGATGCCAGCAGCCCTGCATATCTGCCATCATATCATCTGGCTTCAAGGATCTTACCTTGGAGACGATGCCATTCTCCAAACTATTTAATAAAATGTCATTTTGCATTCTGTTTTTGTTGTTCATTCAGTTAAGCCTGCACTCGATTGAAATGTGATTCAAATTCAATGGCAGTAATTCAGGTTCCATGTCACTAAATGTCTTCTCCATGATGCATAAATGGATGAATGATGAATGAAAGATGTACACAATGAATTAATCAAATCATTTAATGTTCCTTCAAATGGAATTTGATTCCACTTTACCAATCACAGTTACAAGAACACACAGGAAGAACGAACCCCAACCAGTCAGACGCTGAGCTGTAGTCAATGAACAGCATTCTCACATACAGTGGGTGATCCTTTTGTCCAGGTGGGAAAGAGCAGTGTGGAGTGTGATTAAGATTGCGTCATCTGTGGGTCTGTTGGGGTGGTATGCGAATTGGAGTTGGTCTAGGGTATCCGGGATGATGGTGTTGATGTGAGCCATGACCAGCCTTTCAAAGCACTTCATGGCTACCAACATGAGTGTACGGGGAGGTAATCATTTAGGCAGGTTACCTTCACTTCCTTGGGCACAGGGACTATGGTGGTCTGCTTGAAACATGTAGGTATTACAGATTCAGTCAGGGAGAGGTTGAAAATGTCAGTGAAGACATTTGCCAGTTGGTCTGCGCAAGTTTTGAGTACACATCCTGGTAATCCGTCTGGCCCCGCGGCTTTGTGAATGTTGACCTGTTTAGAGGTCTTGCTCACATTGGCTACTGAGAGCGTCTTCACACAGTCGTCTGGAACAGCTGGTGCTCTCATGCATGCTTCAGTGTTGCTTGCATCGAAGTGAGCGTTAAAGGTATTTAACTCGTCTGGTAGGCTCACGTCACTGGGCAGCTAGCTGCTGGGTTTCCCTTTGTAGTCCGTAATAGTTTTCAAGCCCTGCCACATTCGACGAGTGTCAGAGCCGGTGTAGTAGGATTCAAACTTAATCCTGTATTGATTCTTTGCCTGTTTGATGGTTCGTCTGAGGGCGTAGCGGGATTTCTTCTAAGCGTCCGGATTAGTGTCCCGCTCCTTGAAAGCGGAAGCTTTAGCCTTTAGCTCGATGCGGATGTTGCCTGTAATCCATGGCTCCTAGTTGGATTATGTACGTATGGTCACTGTGGGGACGACGTCGTCGATGACTGAGGTGGTGTACTTCTCAATGCCATGGGATGAATCCCGTAACATATTCGAGCCTGTGCTAGCAAAACAGTCCCAAAGCGTAATATCCATATCATCTGACCACTTCTGTATTGAGCGAGTCACTAGTACTTCCTGCTTTAGTTTTTTCTTGTAAGAGTTATGGCCAGATTTGCTAAATGGAGGAGGAGGGAAAGCTTTATATGCGTCTCTGTGTGTGGAGAAAAGGTGGTCTAGTGTTTTATTTCCCTCTGGTTGCACATCGGATATGCTAGTAGAAATGAGGTAAAATGGATGTAAGTTTGCCGGCATTAAAGTCGCCGGCAAGAAGGAGTGCTCCTTCTGGATGACCATTTTCTTGTTTGCTTTTGGACTTATATAGTGCCAGGATCGGTCTTAGTGCCAGGATCGGTTTGCGGTGGTAAATAGACGGCTATGACTAACATAGTTGAGAACTCTCTTAGCAGATAGTGTGGTCTACAGCTTATCATAAGGTACTATATAGACATTGGTACTCAATAGACATTGCTTTCCAGCTGTTATTGGCAAATAGACACACACCCCCGCCCCTCGTCTTACCAGAAGTAGCTTCTCTGTCCTGCCGATGCATGGAAAATCCCGTCAGCTCTATATTATCCGTGACGTTGTTCAGCCATGACTCGGTGAAACCTAAAATGTTACAGTTTGTAATGTCCCGTTGGTAGGATATTCTTGATCATATACCATCCATTTTGTTTTCCAATGATTGCACGTTGGCCAATAGAACGGATGGTAGTGAAGGTTTATTCATTTGCGTACCAATTCTCAGAAGGCAGCCTCTGTCTTTTCTTCACACAAATGACAGGGATTTGGGCCCATTCCCGAGGAAAGCTGTATATCCTTCGCGTCGGACTCGTTAAATTAAAAGTCTTCGTCCAGTTCGAGGGGAGTAATCTCTGTAATCTATGTCCAGAAGTTATTTTCAGTCATAAGAGAAGGTATTAGCAACATTATGTAAAATATAAGTAAAAAAACAAGTTACAAACAACATGAAAAAAATAGCACAGTTAGTTAGGACCCCGTAAAATGGTAGCCATCCCCTCCGGCGCCATTTTAACGCCCCCGGGAATTCTATTACTGAGTGATTGTTGTTTCACAAGACTGTGGAGACTGAAATATTCTGACGGGGAAGTGTGTGTGCGTGCGCTAGGCATGGATGCTTGTGTACATGCTTAAATGTGTGTCTGAGGCGGCAACTTGGCCTGTTCTTGCATCTACAGGAGTGGTGTCCTAGGATCTGGCTCTAGTCTGAGTAGCCTGGGATTCAACAGTGCTGACTCTCGTAAAATGAAGCGCTCCCACATAAGCACTTTCAATAAGTCTGTCACAGCTCTCTGCTGTAACAGAGGCCCCCAGGACACAGGACTGATTAAATAGCAGAGTGAATATCTCCATTATCCCTCTGACCCCCCCTTCGTTAAAAGCCAAACCACCATTTAGATATGCAAATGAGCTGCAAATGAGGACGCGACCTGATTGGCTCTCGTTGGACCCCTCGGCTATAGGGTCATCGGTGGTTTTTGATCCAATATGCCCCCAGACCTCAGCTAGGTGACCTTTCACCTGACATGAAAATCAGTGCCACTGGCGTTGGAATATTCTGATTGGTTGCTGAGAAGTGGAAGGGCCTTGTGGGAGAAAAAATGGGGTGAAAAAAAATAGGAAGAAGTCGATTAGATTTTTCGGGGGTGAAAAGTGAGTCATCTAGTGAGTTGAGACATCTGTCTTGCTGTCAAGGCTAAAATGTTGTTCAAAGTTGGAATTGTTTTAAGATTGTCATACTATTTATAATTTTGCTGTTTGATAAAAATAATAGATGACTCGTTTAGGTATCAAAAAATATATAAAAAAAACATGTTTTGAAAACATTTTGAATTTGGCCTTTACTGCTATATACCAGAAAAACTCATTGAACGACACATTCATGAATGGCATAAAAGACAGTCAAAATATAAATCATAAGAAACATGGTTTTAAGTGTTTGTCCTTTGTCTAGTAGAAAGTAGGAAAGTAAAGGAAATATATATATATATTTTTAGTTGAAGTTGGAAGTTTACATATACCTTGGTCAAATACATTTAAACTCAGTTTTTCACAATTCCTGACATTTAATCCTAGTAAAAATGTGTTGTCTTAGGACAGTTAGGATCACCACTTTATTTTATGAATGTGAAATGTCAGAATAATAGTAGAGAGAATGATTTATTTCAGCTTTAATTTCTTTCATCACATCCCCGGTGGGTCAGAAGTTTACATACACTCAATTAGTTTTTGGTAGCATTGCCTTTAAATTGTATCACTTGGGTCAAACATTTCGGGTAGACTTCCACAAGCTTCCCACAATAAGTTGGGTGAATTTAGCCCATTCCACCTGACAGAGCTAATGTAATTGAGTCAGGTTTGTAGGCCTCCTTGCTCGCACACACTTTTTTTTTAGATCTGCCCACACATTTTCTATGTGATTGAAGTCAGGGCTTTGTGAAGGCCACTCAAATACCTTGACTTTCTTGTCCTTAAGCCATTTTGCTACAATTTTTGAAGTATGCTTGGGGTCAATGTTCATTTCGAAGACCCATTTGCGACCAAGCTTTAATTTCCTGACTGATCTCTTGAGATGTTTCTTCAATATATCCACATAATTTTCCTTACTCATGGTGTCATGCATTTTGTGAAGTGCACCAGTCCCTCCTGCAGCAAAGCACCCCCACAACATGATGCTGCCACCCCCGTGCTTCAAGGTTGGTTTAGTGTTCTTCGGCTTGCAAGCCTCCCCCTTTTTCCTCCACACATAGCGATGGTCATCATGGCCAAACAGTTCTATTTTTGTTTCATCAGACCAAAGGACATTTCCCACAAAATGAATACCTTTGTTCTCCATGTGCAGTTGCAAACCGTGGTCTGGCTTTTTTATGGCGGTTTTGGAGCAGTGGCTTCTTCCTTGTTGATTGGCCTGTCGACATAGGACTCATTTTACTGTGGATATAGATACTTTTGTACCTGTTTCCTCCAGCATCATCACAAGGTCCTTTGCTGTTGTTCTGGGATTGATTTTCAATTTTCACACCAAACTATGTTCATCTCTAGGAGACAGATCGATGGCTGCGTGGTCTCATGGTGTTTATACTTGTGTACTATTGTTTGTACAGATGAATGTGGTACCTTCAGGCATTTGGAAATCTTGGCTGAATGCTTTTGATTTTCCCATGATGTCAAGCAAAGAGCCACTGAGTTTGAACGAAGGCCTTGAAATAAATCCACAGGTACATCTCCACTTGACTCAAATTACGTCAATTAGCCTATCAGAAGCTTCTATAGCCATGACATCATTTTCTGGAATTTTCCAAGCTGTATAAAGTCACAGTCAACTTAGTGTATGTAAACTTCTGATCCACTGGAATTGTGATACAGTGAATTATAAGTGAAATAATCTGTCTGTAAACAATTGTTGGAAAAATTACTTGGGTTATGCTCAAAGTATATGTCCTAACCGACTTGCCAAACCTATAGTTTGTTAAGAAGACATTTGTGGAATGGTTGAAAAATGAGTTTTAATGACTCCATCCTAAGTATATGTAAACTTCCGATGTCAACTGTATATTTTTATTTGCTTAACTCTTTTTTTGGTTTCTACATGTTTAGCCCTAGAATAGTTCTCAATCAGAGGCAGAGGCAGTTGTCGTTAGTTGTCTCTGATTGAGAATAATACTTACTGAGAATCATACTTAGGTAGCCTGGGTTTCACTTTTGGTTAGTTGGTGTTTGTTTCCGTGTGTTCGGGCCACACGGTACTGTTTCGGTTTTGTATTTTTCACGTTTATTATTTTGTTCCAGTGTTCAGTTGTGTTTTGAATAAATCAATATGGACACTTACCACGCTGCATTTTGGTCCGATCCTTACTCCTCCTCAGACGAAGAGGAGGAAATCCGCTACAGAAGCACCCACCACAAAAGGACCAAGCAGCGTGGTAACGGGCAGCAGCAGCGATCGCAGGACTCCTGGACATGGTAGCGAGATCTGGACTATGTCACTACTTGGGAGGAGAAAGACAGGTGGTCCTCGACGCAGGGAGAGTGCCGGAGTCCGCCTGGGATTCTCTGGAGCAGTGTGAGGAGGGATACCAGTGAATGGAGTTGGCACGACGATCAAGGAAGCCCGAGAGGCAGCCCCAAAAATGTCTTGAGGGGGGTCACACGGGGAGTGTGGCGAGGTCAGGTAGGAGACCTGCGCCAACTTCCCGTGCTTACCGGAGAGCGAGAGGGACCGGGCATGCACCGTGTTATGCGGTGGAGCGCACGGTGTCCCCGGTGCGTGTGCATAGCCCGGTGCGGTACATTCCAGCTCCTCGTATCAGCCGGGCTAGAGTGGGCATCGAGCCAGGTGCCATAAAGCCGGCTTTATGCATCTGGTCTCCAGTGCGTCTCCTCAGGCCGGCGTACAATGCACTAGCCTTACAAATGGTGCCGCCAGTTCGCCAGCACAGCCCAGTGCGGGCTATTCCACCTCACCGCACTGGCCTGGCTACAGGGAGCATTCAACCAGGTAAGGTAGGGTAGGCTCAGTGCTCAAGAGCTCCAGTGCGCCTGCACTGTCCAGTCTATCTGGTGCCACCTCCACGCACCAGCCCTTCGGTGGCAGCCCCCCGCACCAGGCTGTCTCTCCGTCTTCTCCCTACAGGGGCTCCCGCCTGTCCAGCGCTGCCAGAGCCTTCCTCCTGCCCAGCGCTGTCAGAGTCTCCCATCTGTCCTGAGCCGCCAGAGTCTCCCATCTGTCCTGAGCCGCCAGAGTCTCCCATCTGTCGTGAGCCGCCAGAGTCTCCCATCTGTCGTGAGCCGCCAGAGTCTCCCATCTGTCGTGAGCCGCCAGAGTCTCCCATCTGTCGTGAGCCGCCAGAGTCTCCAGTCTGTCGTGAGCCGCCAGAGTCTCCAGTCTGTCGTGAGCCGCCAGAGTCTCCAGTCTGTCGTGAGCCGCCAGAGTCTCCAGTCTGTCGTGAGCCGCCAGAGTCTCCAGTCTGTCGTGAGCCGCCAGAGTCTCCAGTCTGTCGTGAGCCGCCAGAGTCTCCAGTCTGTCGTGAGCCGCCAGAGTCTCCAGTCTTTCGTGAGCCGCCAGAGTCTCCAGTCTGTCGTGAGCCGCCAGAGTCGTCAGTCAGCCAGGAGCCGCCAGAGCCGTCAGCCCGCCAGGAGCCGCCAGAGCCGTCAGCCCGCCGGGAGCCGCCAGAGCCGTCAGCCAGCCGGGAGCCGCCAGAGCCGTCAGCCAGCCGGGAGCCGCCAGAGCCGTCAGCCAGCCGGGAGCCGGCAGCCAGCCGGGAGCCGGCAGAGCCATCAGTCAGCCAGGCGATGCCAGAATTGCTCTTCACTCCGGAGCTGCCGGAGTCTCCCGCCTGTCCGGCGCTGCCGGAATCTCCCGTCCATTCGGGACACGTGGCGAGGGTCCCCAGTGCGAGGTCGGCGGCGAGGGTCGCTGCTCATAAGAGGCCACGGGGGCGGTTGAGGAGGCGGACCCCACTATGGTGAAGTGGGGTCCACGTCTCTCGCCAGAGCCGCCACCGCGGGGACAGACACCCACCCAGACCCTCCCCTATAGGTTCAGGTTTTGCGGCCGGAGTCCGCACCTTTGGGGGTGGAGTACTGTCTCGTTCTGACCATAGTTCTGGTGTTTTACTCTTTGTTTTAGTATGGTCAGAGCGTGAGTTGGGGTGGGCAGTCTATGTTTGTTTTCTATTTTGTTTTTTGTGTTCGGCCTAATACGGTTCTCAATCAGAGGCAGGTGTCGTTAGTTGTCTCTGATGGAGAATCATACTTAGGTAGCCTGGGTTTCACTTTTGGTTTGTGGGTGTTTGTTTCCGTGTGAGTGTTTGGGGCCACACAGTACTGTTTCGGTTTTGTATATCTCACGTTTATTATTTTGTTCCTGTGTTCAGTTGTGTTTTGAATAAATCAATATGGACACTTACCACGCTGCGTTTTGGTCCGATCCTTCCTCTTTAGACGAAGAGGAGGAAATCCATTACAGAATGAGTGTGCGTGTCCAAACTTTTGACTGGTACTGTATATATATATAAATGTGTACATTTTTACACATATTTTACACATATTGTGCTTACCCTTTTTTTGGGTAACAAAACTTTAATTCTTCAGTTCATAAAATAAAAATTGTATCTGTTACCTTCAGACGAGTCCTGTGACATTTGTGGGGGTCGTAGAGCAAAACAGAGAACACTATCGTGTTCATGAGAATCTCTCCTTTCCACAAAAACCCAAATTGTTTAGACGCTACAAACAGAAATTGGTACATCGACTGTATCGATTTCAGACGAGTCCCCTGACACTTGTCGGTTTTCAGTATTTTTGCAAATAAATTCATTAAAAATCCTACAATGTGATTTTCTGGATTTTTTCCCCCCTCATTTTGTCTGTCATAGTTGAAGTTTACCTATGATGAAAATTACAGGCCTCTCTCATCTTTTTAAGTGGGAGAACTTGCGCTGACTAAATACTTTTTTGCCCCACTGTAACCGATGTGGATAGAAAACACTCTAAAGTTTCCCAAACTGTTAAAATAGTGTCTGTGAGTATAACAGAACTGATTTAGCAGGCAAAAACCTGAAAAAAATCCATTCAGGAAGTAGTTTTTTTGGGGTTTTGTAGTTTTCTATTCAATGCCATTTCAGTATCCATTGACATAGGACTCCATTTTCAGTTCCTATGCCTTCCACTAGATGTCACCAGTCTTTAGAAATCGTTTCAGGCTTGTATTCATATCAAATCAAATCAAATCCAATTTTATTTGTCACATACACATGGTTAGCAGATGTTAATGCGAGTGTAGCGAAATGCTTGTGCTTCTAGTTCCGACAATGCAGTGATAACCAACAATTAATCTAACTAACAATTCCAAAACTACTGTCTTATACACAGTGTAAGGGGATAAAGAATATGTACATAAGGATATATAAAGAGTGATGGTACAGGGCAGCATACAGTAGATGGTATCTAGTACAGTATATACATATGAGATGAGTATGTAGACAAAGTAAACAAAGTGGCATAGTTAAAGTGGCTAGTGATACATGTATTACATAAGGATGCAGTCGATGATATAGAGTACAGTATATACGTATGCATATGAGATGAATAATGTAAGGTAAGTAACATTATATAAGGTAGCATTGTTTAAAGTGGCTAGTGATATATTTACATCATTTCCCATTAATTCCCGTTATTAAAGTGGCTGGAGTTGGGTCAGTGTCAATGTCAGTGTGTTGGCAGCAGCCACTCAATGTTAGTGGTGGCTGTTTATCAGTCTGATGGCCTTGAGATAGAAGCTGCTTTTCAGTCTCTCGGTCCCAGCTTTGATGCACCTGTACTGACCTCGCCTTCTGGATGATAGCGGGGTGAACAGGCAGTGGCTCGGGTGGTTGATGTCCTTGATGATCTTTATGGCCTTCCTGTAACATCGGGTGGTGTAGGTGTCCTGGAGGGCAGGTAGTTTGCCCCCGGTGATGCGTTGTGCAGACCTCACTACCCTCTGGAGAGCCTTACGGTTGAGGGCGGAGCAGTTGCCGTACCAGGCGGTGATACAGCCCGCCAGGATGCTCTCGATTATGCATCTGTCTAAGTTTGTGAGTGCTTTTGGTGACAAGCCGAATTTCTTCAGCCTCCTGAGGTTGAAGAGGCGCTGCTGCGCCTTCTTCACGACGCTGTCAGTGTGAGTGGACCAATTCAGTTTGTCTGTGATGTGTATGCCGAGGAACTTAAAACTTGCTACCCTCTCCACTACTGTTCCATCGATGTGGATAGGGGGGTGTCCCAGTCCACGTGATGGAAGCAGTCTTGGAGTGTGGAGTCAGCTTGGTCGGACCAGCGTTGGACAGACCTCAGCGTGGGAGCCTCTTTTTTAAGTTTCTCTCTATAGGCAGGGATCAACAAAATAGTTCTTATAAATGAGGGAGTAAGATCAGTCTGAACGAGTGGACCCTAACGTGACGCAGAGTTTTTTCAGGCGCATGTGCATTTCTTGTTTACCTTTTATATTGACAACGTTATTGTCCGGTTGAAATATTATAGATCATTTAGGCTAAAAAAACAACCTGAGGATTGAATATAAACATCGTTTGACATGTTTCTATGAACTTTACGGATACAATTTGGATTTTTTGTCTGATTGTTTTGACTGAGTTTGAGCATGTGGATTACTGAAGAAAACTCGCTAACAAAACAGAGGTTTTTGGATATAAAGAGACTTCATCGAACAAAAGGAACATTTATTGAGTAAAGGAATGTCTTCTGCTTGCCACCATATGAAGATCATCAAATGTAAGGGATTAATTGCATCTCTATTTCTGAGTTTTGTTACTGTTTGTAATAATTTGGCAACTGGGCTATGTTCTGGGCTAGGTATGTTCTGGGCTAGGTATGCTTTCGCCGAAAAGCATTTTATAAATATGACACTGTGGTTAGTTTAACAATAATTTAATCTTTAAACCTACGTAAAATATGTTTTGTTTTCTGAATTCTTATAATGAGCATTTCTGTAATTGAATTTGGCGCATTGAAACCTCACTGGATGTTGGCCAGATGGGACGCTAGAGAGGTTAAAAGTTTTGGAAACTTTAGAGTGTTTTCTATCCAAATCTAGAAGGCATTTTAATTTGGGCACCATTTTCATCCAAAATTCCAAATGCTGCCCACTACCCTAGAGAAGTTAACCTCTTGAGACTCTATTGGCAGTATTTCATTATTGGATTAAAAAAAACGTGCCCGTTTTAAGCGCAATATTTTGTCACGAAAATATGCTCGATTATGCATATAATAGGCAGCTTTGGAAAACCAAGATGAAACCTCAAACAGGAAATGAGCAGAATTTTTGAGGCTCTGTTTTCCATTGTCTCCTTATATGGCTGTGAATGTGCCATGAACGAGCCTAAGCTTTCTGCCGTTTGCCCAAGGTGTCTGCAGCATTGTGACGTATTTGTTGGCATATCATTGGAAGATTGGCCATATGAGACTACATTTGCCAGGGGTCCGCCCGGTGTCCTTTGTCTAAATTGGTGCGTAATCTTCAACTGGAGGCATTTTCCATTGAGATTCAGAGGAGAACGCACACTTCCACGAACGATATATCATCGAAGAGATATGTGAAAAACACGTTGAGGATTGATTCTAAACAACGTTTACCATGTTTCAGTCGATATTATGGAGTTAATTTGGAAAAAAGTTTGGCGTTTTGATGAATTAATTTTCATTTTTCTTTGGTAGCCAAACATGATGCAGAAAACGGACCGATCTCTCCTGCACAAATAATCTTTCAGGAAAAACTGAACATTTACATCTAACTGAGAGTCTCCTCATTGAAAACATCCGAAGTTCTTCAAAGGTAAATGATTTTATTTGAATGGTTTTCTGGTTTTTGTGAAAATGTTGCCTGCTGAATGCTAACGCTAAATGCTAACGCTAGCTATCAATAGCTATCAATACTGTTACACAAATGCTTGTTTTGCTATGGTTGAGAAGCATATTTTTGAAAATCTGAGATGACAGTGTTGTTAAGAATTCTGCTTATTGACTATAGCTCAGCTTTCAACACCATAGTACCCTTCAAGCGCGTGTGTCTGTGTCTGAACCCTGCCCTGTGTAACTAGGTCCTGGACAACCTGAAGGGCCAAACCCAGGTGGTGAAGGTAGGATTCATCACCTCCACTTCACTGATCCTCAACACAGGGGCCCCACAAGGGTGCTTGCTCAGCCCCCTCCTGTACTTCCTCTTCACCCATGAGTGTGTGGCCACACACGTCTCCAACTCAATTCTTAAGTTTGCAGATGACACAACCATAGTAGGCCTGATTACCAACAGTGATAAGACAGCCTACAGTGAGAAGGTGAGGGCCCTGGTGAAGAGGTGCCAGGAAAATAACCCCTCCAATGTCCACAAAATGAAGGAGCTGATCGTGGACTTCAGGAAAAAGCAAAGGGAGCAAACCCCTATCCACATTGACGGGACCACAGTGGAGAATGTGGAAAACTTCAAGTTCCTTGGCGTATACATCACTGACGATCTGAAATGGTCCACCCACACTGTGGGCGTGGCGAAGAAGGCGCAACAGTGCCTCTTCAACCTCAGGAGGCTGAAGGAACTTGCTTGGCCCCCAAGACACTCACAAACTTTTAAAGATGCGCAACTGAGAGCATCCTGTCGGGCTGTATCACCACCTGGTTGGGCAACTGTACCGCTGCAACTGCAGGGCTTTCCAGATAGCGTGGTGCGGTCTGCCCAACGCATCACTAGGGGCAAACTACCTGCCCTTCAGGACACCTACAGCACCCGATCTCACAGGAAGGCCAAAAGATCATCAAGGACATCAACCACCCGAGACACAACCTGTTCACCCCGCTATCATACAGTACAGGTGCATCAAAAATGGGACCGAGACTGAAAAACAGCTTCTATCTCAAGGCCATCAGACTGTTAAATAGCCATCACTAGCCATCACTCAACCCTGCACCTTAGAAATTGCTGCTCTTTATACAAAGATATGGAATCACTGGTTAATTTAATAATGGAACACTAGTCACTTAAATAATTTTTAAATACTGCTTTACTCATTGCATATGTAAACTAAGCAAAAAAAGAAACTTCCCTTTTTCAGGACCATGTCTTTCAAAGATAATTCGTAAAAATCCAAATAAATTCACAGATCTTCATTGTAAAGGGTTTAAACACTGGTTCCCATGCTTGTTCAATGAACCATAAACAATTAATGAACATGCACCTATGGAACGGTCGTTAAGAAACTAACAGCTTACAGACCGTAGGTAATTAAGGTCACAGTTATGAAAACTCAGGACACGAAAGAGGCCTTTCTACTGACTCTGAAAAACACCAAAAGAAAAATGCCCAGGGTCCCTGTTCATCTGCGGGACATGCCTTATGCATGCTGCAAGGAGACATGATGTTGCCAGGGCAATGTATTATGTCCGTACTGTGAGACGCCTAAGACAGCACTACAGGGAGACAGCACGGACAGCTGATCGTCCTCACAGTGGCAGACCACGTGTAACAACACCCGCACAGGATCGGTACATCCGAACATCACACCTGTCGGACAGGTACAGGATGGCAACAACAACTGCCAGAGTTACACCAAGAACGCACAATCCCCCAGACTGTCAGCAATAGGCTGAGAGAGACTGGACTGAGGGCTTGTAGGCCTGTTGTAAGGCAGGTCCTCAACAGACATCAACGGCAACAACGTTGCCTATGGGTACAAACCCATCGTCGCTGGACCAGACAGGACTGGTAAAAAGTGCTCTTCACTGAAGAGTCGCAGTTTAGTCTCACCAGGGGTGATTGTCGAAGGAATGAGCGTTACACTGAGGCCTGTACTCTGGAGCGGGATCAATTTGGAGGTGGAGGGTCTGTCATGGTCTGGGGCGGTGTGTCACAGCATCATCGGACTGAGCTTTTTGTCATTGCAGGTAATCTCAACCCTGTGTGTTACAGGGAAGACATCCTCCTCCCTCATGTGGTACCCTTCCTGCAGGGTCATCTTGACATGACCCTCCAGCATTACAATGCCACCAGCCAATGTGCTCGTTCTGTGCATGATTTCCTGCAAGACAACAATGTCAGTGATCTGCCATGGCCAGAAAAGAGCCTGGATGTCAATCCCATTGAGCCTGTCTGGGACCTGTTGGATGGGCGGGTGAGGGCTAGGGCCATTCCCCCCACAAATGTCCAGAAATGTGCAGGTGCCTTGGTGGAAGAGTGGGGTAATATCTCACAGCAAGAACTGGCAAATCTGGTGCAGTCCATAAAGAGGAGATGCACTGTAGTACTTTACACAGCTGGTGGCCACACCAGATACTGACTGTTACTTTTGATTTTCAGCCCCCCTTTGTTCAGGGACACGTTATTCCATTAATGTTAGTCACATGTCTGTGGAACTTGCTCAGGGTATGTCTCAGCTGTTGAATCTTGTTATGATCATACACATATTTACACATGTTAAGTTTGCTGAAAATGACCACAGTTGACAGTGCGAGGACGTTTCTTGTTGTTGCTGAGTTTATATACTGTATTCTATTCTACTGAATTTTAGTCAACGCCACCCCGACATTGTTCGTCCTAACATTTAGATATTTCTTAATTCCATTATTTTACTTTTAGATTTGTGTGGATTGTTGTGAATTGTTAGATATTACTGCACTGTTGGAGCTAGGAACACAAATGTTTTGCCTCACCTTCAATAACATCTGCTAAATATGTGTATGTGACCAATAAAACTTGATTGAATTTGATTTTTAACTAAACAGGTTGCCACGACATCCGACCCCAGGCAGAACCAACAGCAAAACCACTAGTTTTATTACTTTCCCGGAAGGATGGAGGAGACAGAAACAGATGGAATAGATGTGTGGAATTTTTTTTTAAAGAGGGGAAAGAGGATGATAAACAGATATAGAGAGAGAGAGAGAGAGAGAGAGAGAGAGAGAGAGAGAGAGAGAGAGAGAGAGAGAGAGAGAGAGAGAGAGAGAGAGAGAGAGAGAGAGAGAGAGAGAGAGAGAGAGAGAGAGAGAGAGAGAGAGAGAGAGAGAGAGAGAGAGAGAGAGAGAGAGAGAGAGAGAGGCTACACCTCACCACATGTATCAGTTGCAGGAATAATTGAAAGAGGAATGAGACAGAACACTACTGTGTATAATCATCAAAGGAGGCCTCTGAAGTCGTTTCAACTGAAATATATTTTTACTTTTGTGTTGCACTTATTTCACAAAGTCAATTGACTGAGAACATATTCTGACTTACATCAGCGACTTGTTGGGGAAGAGTTTCGTCTACACCATGGTGGTAGAATGAGCCAATACAATCTGGGTGTGATATGGTAGCCATAGTGTGTACACACCGCACAGTGCAAATTATAAACACTTTCTCATCGGGAAAACTAAATAAACAAATAAATAACTACAAAATGCCAGACTTGTTGTGAGATACAGTGCATTCAGAAATTATTCAGACCCCTTGACTTTTCCCACATTTTGTTACATTACAGCCTTATTTTAAAATTGAACCGTGGAGATGGGGGTAGAAGAGGGAGGGGATGACGGCTTGACGACGGCCTAATATCATGTTTACCTGTTTGAATGTATAGGCCCCCAGGCCAGACATTTGCATTTCTCTCTAAAAATGTATTCACAAGGTTGAGCTGACCCACTAACGAATTACGTGCAGTAGCCGATGTCATGGTTCCCCAACTGCCGGTAGTTTTATACGTTTTCTGAGCAAAAAAAATAATTATATATATTTACACTATATAGCAGACTTTTTCTGAAGCTGTCTAAATGTCAGCCATGGGGGGTTTGGGAGCTAGAAGCTGTCCTAGATTGTTGAGCTCTCGTCTCTGACTCATGGGTGGAGTAGTGAGGTCCATTAAAAACAGTATGTTTCACTAGATCGATTGTAAAAACCTGGTGAAGTGTGTGTGTGTGTGTGTGTGTGTGTGTGTGTGTGTGTGTGTGTGTGTGTGTGTGTGTGTGTGTGTGTGTGTGTGTGTGTGTGTGTGTGTGTGTGTGTGTGTGTGTGTGTGTGTGTGTGTGTGTGTGTGCACGTACGTGCATGTGTGCCATGCGTGTGCTTGAGTATGTGTGTGTGAGTATGTCTGTGTGTGTGTCATCTTCCCATATTCTGCTACTTTCTCTGTCTGAGACATCGCAGACAGGTCTGGCCCTCGGTCCCTGCAATGGCCCCAAAGACTCACAATCCTACCTCTTTGAAAATGGCATCTCATATGCACAGAACAATCACATTGAATCGGGGGTAAATACATCCAGCCGGTTTGGATTGGGATTTAAGGCACAATGCTGGGTCTGCAGATGAATAGAATAGAGCCAGCCTGAAAATCCCCAGTCACACTTCCTCTGCTTATACCTCCAAGGATAACTGATAAGCACACAGCAGACATATAGGCATCGCTTAACCAGCAAGGGACTCTGTATGGCACTGTGTGTGTGTGTGTGTGTGTGCATGTGTGTGTGTGAGCGAGGGAGAGGCAGTGTTTGTGTGTGTGTGTGTTAGAGAGAGAGGGGAATAGCAGTTCCATTTAGAAGGGAATAAAATACCAAGACAAGCTGGAAACATGAATCACACCTTACCTGTCCTGATGCTCATATACCCGTCTCCTAGACCTCTGTTTGTTTATATTCTATTCTCTGTGGAAATAACAAGTGCATTGTTTGTAGCCCGGCGGTAGCTAGCTTTTAATCTACATTTGAGAAGATAAAACAAACCAACCACCTACAGGTTGTGATGAGCTAGGCTTCTGTGGTTCCGTCACAATAATGGAAGGTGTTACCAATAGCGACAGGGGCCTCAGCCAACCAGGATGTTTAATGAGCCTGGCTCTCGCTTCTTCCTTATCACACTGATGGTACCCCACGGTGACATTTTTAATTCTGCACGTCGCTCAGTGCGCAACAACAAAGGGAGGGCTATCTCAGGACATTTAGAGGTGCACGCACACACGCACGCACACACACACACACACCTTGGGGATCTACTAGGACTGTGGGAGGGGAGATGAGCAGAGAGACAGACTAGATCCCTACAGAGTTTTAACAGACAGACCTGGTAATAGACCGTGTATCAGACCAGGTATCAGACCTGGTATCAGACCTGATATCCGACCTGGTATCAGAAGGGATCAAAGAAAATTATATTGTTTTCCAAATAGCACCCTATTCCCTATATAGTGCACTAGTTTTGTGTTACGGTTTTCTTGCGGTGAAGGAGAGTCGGACCAAAATGCAGCGTGGTAGTCTTGATACTGTAACAGCGTTCTTTGTTTGTAGAAAGAGAGTCGGACCGAAATGCAGCGTGGTGGTTACTCATGTCTTTAATGAAGAAAAACGGAACGATACATGAAATAACTAATAAATACAAAAACAACAAATGGAACGTGAAACCTAATTACAGCCTATCTGGTGAAACTACACAGGGACAGGAACAATCACCCACGAAATACAAAGTGAAACCCAGGCTACCTAAATACGGTTCCCCATCAGAGACAACGAGAATCACCTGACTCTGATTGAGAACCGCCTCAGGCAGCCAAGCCTATACTAGACACACCCCTAATCAACCACAATCCCAATGCCTACAAAAACCCCAATACGACAATACAATAAACCCATGTCACACCCTGGCCTGAACAAATAATTAAAGAAAACACAAAATACTAAGACCAAGGCGTGCAAGATACATGTTTAATGACGATGAAAAACGTGAAAACCTATACAGCCTATCTCGTGCAAACAAACACAGAGACAGGAACAATCACCCACGAAACACTCAAAGAATATGGCTGCCTAAATATGGTTCCCAATCAGAGACAACGATAAACACCTGCCTCTGATTGAGAACCACTTCAGACAGCCATAGACTATGCTAGAAAACCCCACTAAGCCACAATCTCAATACCTACGAAAAACCCCAAGACAAAACACACCACATAAAAAACCCATGTCACACCCTGGCCTGACCAAAATAATAAAGAAAACACAAAATACTAAGACCAGGGCGTGACAGTTTTGACCCTGTGTAGTGAATAAGTTGCCATTTATACACTTTTTTTTTTAACTGACTTGTCTAGTTAAATAAAGGTTATATTAAAAAAAAATATTTTAGGGTGCAGCTTCAGTGGCATACAGAGGTGAGAGGAAAGGGGAAGGGAACGGGGATACATAGTCTGTTGCACAACTGAATGTATTCAACCGAACTGTGTCTCCCGCATTTAAAACCCAACCCCTCTGAATCAGAGGTGTGGTGGGCTGCCTTAATCTACGAGCACATCACCGGCGCCCGGAGAGCAGTTGTTGTTGGGGCTTAACTGCCTTGCTCAATGGCAGAATGGCAGATATTTCCACCTTGCCAGTTCAAACCAGAGACCTTTAAATTACTGGAGAGGTAGGTCGAAGTATTCTATTACAGACACTCCCCAAGATGACATGTATTGTTGTTGGATGAATACAAAGACAGGTGACTGACTGAATCAGTCTTATCTGAACAAATGTCAGCATCAGGATCATGTGTGTTTGTCTGTGTGTGTGTGTGTGTGCATGTCTGTCTGTCTGTCTGTGTGTGTGTCTGTGTGTCTGTCTTTACGCATACATGTAAGGGCTTTTAAAAACTTCTTATGGCTGGGGGCAGTATTGAGTAGCTTGGATCAATAAGGTGGCCAGAGGTGCCCAGAGTAGACTGCCTGCTACTCAGTCCCAGTTGCTAATATATGCATATTATTAGTATATTTGGATAAAAAAAACTGTTTCTTAAATGGTTTGAATGATGTCTGTGAGTATAACAGAACTCATATGGCAGGCAAAAACCTGAGAAAAAAATCCAACCAGGAAGTGGGAAATCTGAGGTTGGTCGTTTTTCAACTCATTCCCTATTGAAGATACAGCGGGATATTGGTCATGTTGCAATTCCTAAGGCTTCCACTAGATGTCAACAGTCTTTAGAAACTTCTTTGAGGCTTCTACTGTAAAGGAGGAGCTCATAAGGGCTCTTTAAGTTAATGGTTTGGCAGAGTTCCACAAGCTCACGACGCTCGTTCATGTGAGAGTTAGCTCGCATTCCATTGCTTTTCTACAGAAAAATTCTCCAGTTGGAACATTATTGAAGATGTATGTTAAAAACATCCTAAAGATTGATTCTATACATTGTTTGACATGTTTCTACGGACTGTAACGGAACTTTTTGACATTTCGTATGCTCCTAGTGAACAGGCTTCGTGAGTTTGGATTTGTTAACAAAACGCGTTAACAAAATAGCTATTTGGACATACATTATGGACATTATCGTACAAAACAAACATTTATTGCGGAACTGGGATTCCTGGGAGTGCATTCTGATGAAGATAATCAAAGGTAAGTGAATATTTATAATGTTATTTCTGACTTCTGTTGACTGCACAATATGGCGGATATCTTTTTGGCTTGTTTGGTCTCTGAGCGCTGTACTCAGATTTTTGCATGGTTTGCTTTTTCTGTAAAGCTTTTTTGAAATCTGACACAGCGGTTGCATTAAGGAGAAGTGTATCTAAAGTTCCATGCATAACACTTGTATTATCATCAACATTTATTAAGAGAATTTCTGTAAATTCATGAGGCTCTCTGCAAAATCACCGGTTGTTTTTGGAACTACTGAACTTAATTATCCATCAATGTATACTGAGATTTTTTATATAAATATTAACTTTATCGAACAAAACATACATGTATTGTGTAACATGAAGTCAAATCAAATCAAATCAAATGTATTTATATAGCCCTTCGTACATCAGCTGATATCTCAAAGTGCTGTACAGAAACCCAGCCTAAAACCCCAAACAGCAAACAATGCAGGTAAAAGCACGGTGGCTAGGAAAAACTCCCTAGAAAGGCCAAAACTTAGGAAGAAACCTGGAGAGGAACCGGGCTATGTGGGGTGGCCAGTCCTCTTCTGGCTGTGCCGGGTAGAGATTATAACAGAACATGACCAAGATGTTCAAATGTTCATAAATGACCAGCATGGTCGAATAATAATAAGGCAGAACAGTTGAAACTGGAGCAGCAGCACAGTCAGGTGGACTGGGGACAGCAAGGAGCCATAATGTCAGGTAGTCCTGGGACATGGTCCTAGGGCCCAGGCCAGTTGAAACTGGAGCAGCAGCATGGCCAGGTGGACTGGGGACAGCAAGGAGTCATTATGTCAGGTAGTCCTGGGGCATGGTCCTAGGGCTCAGGTCCTCCGAGAGAGAGAAAGAAAGAGAGAAGGAGAGAATTAGAGAACGCACACTTAGATTCACACAGGACACGAATAGTCCTATGAGTGTCATCTGATGAAGATCATCAAAGGTTAGTGATTAATTCTACCTCTTTTTCTGATTTTTGTGACTCTTCTCTTTGGCTGGATAAATGGCTGTTTCTGTGACTTGGCTCTGACCTAACATAATCGTTTGTGGTGCTTTTGCCTTAAAGCCTATTTGAAATCGGACACTGTGGTGGGATTAACAAGAAGTCTATCTTTAAAATGGTGTGAAATTCTTCTATGTTTGAGGAATTTTAATTCTGGGATTTCTGTTGTTTTGAATTTGGCGCCCTGCACTTTCACTGGCTGTTGTCATATCGATCCCGTTAGCGGGATCTCAGCCCTAAGAAGTTTTAAAGCTAGGATCCTTAGTGGTGAAACTGCCACGTCTGTTTGGGATATTACAACAACAAAGAAGTTACTCAAAACAACAAATACATTTGTTTCCCTCTGATATCACTGCACGTTAGAAGAGCACTATGTACTGCAATTTGTTTTACCACAGTGCTCAACGCACTTCACCTCGGTTACATCCACAAAACAAAACAATAACAAAGCTGCTGGGACTGACTGTGGCGCTGTTTCCCCTAATACCCATTCCATCTTCAATGAAGAACATCAGAGATTAAATGGTGGTTTGTGTCTGCCACCCCATCTCCCCTCTGACATCACCAACTGGAATTATTAGATCAACAACATTTAGAGGCTGCTAGTGAATGAGATTCAAGGGGACTTTTCTTATCCTGCAGTTAGTTAGCTGACTCACTTTGCCTATCTTTCTTTCTATATTTTCTCTCTCTATTTCTCTCTCTCCATCCACCTCTCCCTTATATCCTCTATTCCTCTCAACCTCTCTCCTTCCCTCACCCTCTCTGTTTGTTACATAGCTCAGCTAATGAAGCTGCCTTCTCCCTCTCTATATTTAAACACACTGATATTTAGCATCAACGCATACCTGCAGGGCCAGGCAGACACAGACACAGAGACACAGGCACAGACATAGAGACACTGAGCATGTTGGGTAGTGAAGGCTCCCTCTCCCATTGATTTAATAAATCTGTCAAAACTTTCAATAAGCATTAAACCGTTAGCGATTCATAATTCATTGTTCATTTCTTCTTGTGGAAAACAGAGAGAGGAGTAAGAGAGAAGAGGAGTGGAGGATTTCACATAATCAGTGCTACAGTATGCTGCGTCTGCGTAAAACACACACTATGTATACAAAAGTATGTGGACACCCCTTCAAATTAGTGGATTAGTCTCCATTTGCAGTAGAATGGCCTTACTGAAGAGCGTAGTGACTTTCAACGTGGAACCATCATAGGAAGCCACCTTTCCAACAAGTCAGTTTGTAAAATGTCTGCCCTGCTAGAGCTGCCCCGGTCAACTGTATGTATACAGTCGGAAGGTTACATACACCTTAGCCAACTACATTTAAACTCAGTTTTTCACAATTCCTGACATTTAATCCGAGTAAAAATTCCCTGTTTTAGGTCTGTTAGGATCACCACTTTATTTTAAGAATGTGACATTTCAGAATAATAGTAGAGAAAATGATATATTTCAGCTTTTATTTCTTTCATCACATTCCCAGTGAGTCAGAAGTTTACATACACTCAATTAGTTTTTGGTAGCATTGCCTTTAAATTGTTCCCACAATAAGTTGGATGAATTTGGCCCATTCCACCTGACAGAGCTGGTGTAACTGAGTCAGGTTTGTAGGCCTCCTTGCTCGCACACACTTTTTAAGTCTTGCCCACACATTTTCTGCGAGATTGAGGTCAGGGCTTTGAGATGGCCACTCCAATACCTTGACTTTGTTGTCCTTAAGCCATTTTGCCACAACTTTGGAAATATGCTTGGGGTCATTGTGTCACATCTGTTCCTGCTACGTCCTCTGGTGGTAGTCCGGTGTCTCCTTGACCTACAGTTCTTTCCATGTACACTCTCTCTCCTTCTCCCTGTCAGTTTAATTGTGTGGTTGGAGACAGGTCTGCTGAAGTCAGAGCAGATTCCTACCAGCTGCAACTCATCCATAAATTAAGACCTGTACTTATACCCATTCCTGCCACTTCCACTCTGCCAGATCGTAATCTCTGCTCAGTCAGTTATCATTCTAAATTTGTATCTATTCTCAAGATCCTGTTGCTCTGCTGTGCTCGTTTTCCTGCCGTACACCATCTCTTGCAGTTACCGCTCTGTTTCTCTCTCCTGTCTCCTGTTCCACATCTCACCACCAACCACCTTGCTCTGGATATCACTCACCACCATTACCTTAGATTCCCCTCAGGACCTGTTCCCCAGTTCTACTCAGCCAACTCCAACCTCACTCTACACTCCTTGTTGTTGCAACTCATCTGAGCTACCCCGGTTCTGCACTCCCCAATGTATCTGTGTTCAATAAACATTTTTGTACATTCATCCCGGCTTCCTCTTCTGAGTCCACTCTTGGGTTCCCCCCCTTCGCTCATCGTAACACATTGTTCATTTGGAAAACCCATTTGCGACCCAGACTTAACTTAACTGATGTCTTGAGATGTTGCTTCACATAATTTCCCCTCTTCATGATGCCATCTATTTTGTGAAGTGCACCAGTCCCTCCTGCAGCAAAGCACCCCCACAACATTATGCTGCCACCCCCGTGCTTCATGGTTGGGATGTTGTTCTTCGGCTTGCAAGCCTCCACCTTTTGTCCTCCAAATATAACAATGGTAATTATGGCCAAACATAATTTTTTGACATTTCTCCAAAAAGTACAATCGTTGTCCCCATGTGCAGTTGCAAACCATAGTCTGGTTTTATTATGGTGGTTCTGGAGCAGTGGCTTCTTCCTTGCTGAGCAGCCTTTCAGGTTATGTTTATATAGGACTCGTTTTACTGTGGATATAGATACTTTTGTACCCATTTCCTCCATCATCTTCACAAGGTCCTTTGCTGTTCTGGGATTGATTTGCACTTTTCGCACCAAAGTGCGTCATCTCTAGGAGACAGAGTGCGTTTCCTTCCTGAGTGGTATGATGGCTGCGTGGTCCCATGGTGTTTATACTTGTCTACTATTGTTTGTACAGATGATTGTGGTACCTTCAGGCGTTTGTAAATTGCTCCCAAGGATGAACCTGGTACGTCCGTTGTTGGAATGAGACATAGGCGCAGCGTCGTAAGCGTACATCTTTCTTTATTTTGATGAACACCAACAAAAACAACAAAAGATAAATGAACATTCTGCAGGCTATACAGCAACTATTGTGGTCCTTCTGTAGCTCAGTTGGTAGAGCATGGTGCTTGTAACGCCAGGGTAGTGGGTTCGATTCCCGGGACCACCCATACGTAGAATGTATGCACACATGACGACTGTAAGTCGCTTTGGATAAAAGCGTCTGCTAAATGGCATATATTATTATATTATTATTATTATTAACTAACAGAATCAAGATCCCACAAACTCAAGTGGAAAACAGGCTGCCTATGTATGATCCCCAATCAGAGACAACAATAGACAGCTGCCTCTGATTGGGAACCATACCCGGCCTACAAAGAAATAGAACACATAGATTTGCCCACCCAAGTCACACCCTGACCTAACCAAATAGAGAATAAAAAAGGCTCTCTAAGGTCAGGGTGTCTCGACTACTACCGAAGGTGGCTCCCCTTCCCGTTCGGGTGGCGCTCGGCGGTCATCGTCACCGGCCTACTAGCTGCCACTGATTCTTTCCTCCCCCTCCTTGTCTGTTTATTGGTTCCACCTGTTGTGTATTTGCTGATTAGTTGGGCTTTATTAGCCAGCCGGCCCGCCTGCTCTTTGTGCGGGATTGTTTTTGTGTAACTTGCATGTACGTCTGTGGGTTACGTGTTTCCCACTTCGTGGGTTTTGCTGGGCAGTTTAAGTCCCCGTGTTTGGGGCGTTTGTTTTGTACATTAAATTAGCACTACCCTGAACTCACAGCTTCCTGCACCTGACTACTCACCCACTACACCCAGAACGTTACACAGGGTGTGACAGAATCAGACTTGAGGAGGTCTACAATTTAGTTTGACAGATTTCTTTTGATTTTCCCATGATTTCAAGCAAAGAGGCACTGAGTTTGAAGGTAGGCCTTGAAATACATCCAGAGGTACACTTCCAATTGACTCAAATTATGTCAATTAGCCTGTCAGAAGCTTCTAAAACCATGACATAGTTTTCCGGAATTTTCCAAGCTGTTTAAAGGCACAGTCAACTTAGTGTATGTAAACTTCTGACCCACTGGAATTGTGATACAGTGAGTTATAAGTGAAAACATTGTCTGTAAACAATTGTTGGAAAAATGACTTGTTTCATGCACAAAGTAGATGTCCTAGTTTGTTAACAAGAAATTTGTGGAGTGGTTGAAAAACGAGTTTTAATGATTCCAACCTAAGTGTATGTAAACTTCCGACTTCAACTGTAGATAGCATCAGAGTTATCTTCGGATAGATACCAGTCATGGATACTACAGTATTATTCTTTCATAGTAATCAGTCCTTTGGATACTATAACAGAGAGATACATTTCAGCCTCTCAGAGGGGGAAGGGCTGACTAGTCCTTGGGTATTGTCCTTTGTGCATTCCTTGTGTTTACAGGACCATTTCCCATTCAACTCCAGGTGACAGAGAGCACATAGGACAGAGCCTACAATGAATGCCATACAAGTTACTTGTTGATGTGATTTGTTGTGATGTGATATGATTCTGTGGGGTCTTTCTCTGATGTATCATTAACATTATATCCTAAAAGTCCAATTTCGTAAACTAATACATCAGATCATTTTTGGTACTAATACTTTTTTTCCACGGGTCACAAAAGCTGAATTAACATGACAGGAACTGAATGAAATATAAAGGCCCTTGAAAGTAAAAGCTTATGCTAATAACATTACTGTGTTGCCATGTAACGCTACAGCATGAAGATCGGTTTCTAAAACTGCCTATCTTAGGCTCTGTCCAAGAAGTGAAGGTCAACGGTAGGCATGTTCTCTGCTATCCACTTTAAGTTTTAATTATTCTTTTGGGTATAGGGAATGGTGAATAGTTTTTTTTTTCAAGCGTTCAGGGAGGGTTTAGGTAAAATATATTTTGCTGAAGGGAGGGCCATCCACTTTCATTTCAGAGACGATTTTCTCCATGTTAACCCTTATAAATAATGTTCACTCCCTAAAATATTAAAATACTACGTCATAACTCAAAATCAATATCTTACTTCTACATTGTTTTATGTCCTCTGGATTCGAAATGAAATATTTCAATTACAATGGTGAGCCTGTCAGTTAGCCTTAATTGTCAGACAGCATTCAGCCTTGCTGACGCAATGCTATGTTTGAGATTTGTTACCACTTTTTTCTCTGGCATCCGTTGATTTAGTCACCCTAATCTTGGCCATCCTACAGGGAAACACTCCAATAACTTTAGAGCGGATTGTGATAGAGACCGAAAGTTAGGACAATTGTTTTTCTTAATTAAAGTACACAATTCACACAATAATTTACACATTGGTCAAAATATTTGTTTTTATTTGGACACCCTCCAATTGGCCTTTTAAATTAACGCACTTACATGTCACTCTCCAATTAGGAAGGTCGTTCAGTAAAGGATCAACTATGTTTATAATCAAATGCAATTCCTGTTACTTTAGTATTATTATGCTCTTGACAATGAACATCCACAAACACATACCCGCAAGTTTGTGTGTGTGTGTGAGTGTGTGTGTGTAGCCAGAAGTAACGTGTAGCAAGTGTACACACAGAGGATATTTGAGTCAACATCATTACCTCAGCTTGCTGTAAATTGAGTGGCATCTGATATGTATTTATGTATCATTTTGCAATATGAACTCTTGAGATGCACCATCTCGTTTTCAATGTGACCCAAATACTTAGTAACAAGAATAACATGGCAACGACTGTCTTATAATAATAACACTGAAATAATACTACCAATACTAGTAGTAATAATAAAACGTACATTAACAGCATAACATTTTTTACACAAGGTCTGCGGTTGGACATACTGCCAAATTCTCTAAAACGATCCAATGTCGTTTTATTAAAAATGTTATGCTATTGTTATTCTTTCCAAAACTATCAATTCCAAGCATAGTCGAGCATCTTTTCGTGACAAAATATTGCGCTTAAAACGGGCACGTCTTTTTATCCAAAAATGAAATACTGCCCGTATAGGACTAACAGGTTAATGTACGTTTTATTATTACTACTAGTATTAGTAGTATTATTTCAGTGTTATTATTATAAGACAGTCGTTGCCATGTTATTCTTGTTACTAAGTATTTGGGTCACATTGAAAACGAGATGGTGCATCTCAAGAGTAGAGTAGAGAAATGAACAATCAATTCTCTGGCAACAGCTCTGGTTGACATTCCTGCAGTCAGCATGTCAATTGCACATTTCCTCAAAACTTTAGACATCTGTGGCATTGTGGTGTGTGACAAAATGGCACATTTTATATTGGCCTTTTATTGTACCTGGCACAAGTTGCACCTGTGTAATGATCATGCTGTTTAATTAGCTACTTGATATGCCACACCGGTCAAAAATAAAAAAAAATCAAATCAAATCACATTTATTTATATAGCCCTTCGTACATCAGCTGATATCTCAAAGTGCTGTACAGAAACCCAGCCTAAAACCCCAAACAGCAAGCAATGCAGGTGTAGAAGCACGGAGGCTAGGAAAAACTCCCTAGAAAGGCCAGAACCTAGGAAGAAACCTAGAGAGGAATCAGGCTATGTGGGGTGGTCAGCTGGATGGATTATCTTGGCAAAAGAGAAAGGCTCAATGTAAAGAAATTTGTAACGTTTGAGAGAAATAAGCTTTTCGTGCACATGGAAGATTTCTGGGAACTTTTATTTCAGCTCTTGAAACACAGGACAAACCTTTTACATGTTGAGTTTGTATTTTTGTTTAGTATAAATCAAGTGCTTTTGATGAATCAATAAAGTTTGCCTTGGTCAGATGAAGAATTTATATACATTTGGGAATGCATTAATTTCTTAAAGAGTTTTGCCATTGATTACTGATATACTAAATATTTATTGTTATTTTATTGGGTCTAAGGAGTCCCACCAGTCATTAAAGATATGTTGAATAGATCTGCTTTATAAATGTGGGTTTCAGTCAATCTAGGCCATCTCCTTAGTTGGTATTTATTTAATAGAGGAGAGGCAGTATATCAGTTGGTTTAATCTTTCGAATGTTAAATATCTTATTTGGGTTGTTGGTCTCCTTGTTCCGCAATGGTTCCATACTTAGTGTTGATGGAATGGTGGCTGAAATTATTATTTAAGGTAACAGTTGAGCTAATAGATAAGAAATGCTGATACAATCATTGCCTATATTTGCTAGCTCTTGAATGACACGTTCATTTGCGGAATAGGTTGGGGTACCAAGGGAGATAAGACACAATTAGTGTATTTCTGTGGATTTTGTAAGAATATCCATATAGAAGGAGGCTTTTGCATTTCTAGTTTTACTGGGGTTTCATCATTTTCTATAGTACTCCCACTCAGTTGGATCTTTGGTTCTATGGTACTTAGACAAGGCTACGATATGATTTCATCCAGGCCAAGGTGATCCTAGGGACTGGCATGGCCAAACCCCTGTCTCTATGAGACACCTCAGTGAAAAGCTAAACAAACACATGGAGATTTAGACAGGTTAAGGCAGGAAGGCATGTGTATGCTGCAGGCACACTGGGGGAACGGAGGGGCAAATGCACACACACACACACACACACACACACACACACACACACACACACACACACACACACACACACACACACACACACACACAGGGGCACTGCAGCAACTTTTACACAAACCCATTACCGGTTGTAACTGTAAAAAGTCTATACTTTACCCCAGGAAACCCTATCAAGGTACAAAAGTATACCTGCTTTTTTTTCATGTGAGGGGAATTTAGCGAAAGGTGTCAGCTTATTGAGAGACGGAAAAGTGTCAGCCTATTGAGATAGGGAAAGGTGTCAGCCTATTGAGATAAGAAAGGAGTCAGCCTATTGAGATAGGGAAAGGTGTCAGCCTATTGAGATAGGGAAAGGTTTCAGCCTATTGAGATAGGGAAAGGTTTCAGCCTATTGAGATAGGGAAAGGTTTCAGCCTATTGAGATAGGGAAAGGTTTCAGCCTATTGAGATAGGGAAAGGTGTCAGCCTATTGAGATAGGGAAAGGTGTCAGCCTATTGAGATAGGGAAAGGTGTCAGCCTATTGAGATAGGGAAAGGTGTCAGCCTATTGAGATAGGGAAAGGTGTCAGCCTATTGAGATAGGGAAAGGTTTCAGCCTATTGAGATAGGGAAAGGTTTCAGCCTATTGAGATAGGGAAAGGTTTCAGCCCATTGAGATAGGGAAAGGAGTCAGCCTATTGAGATAGGGAAAGGAGTCAGCCTATTGAGATAGGGAAAGGTTTCAGCCTATTGAGATAGGGAAAGGTTTCAGCCTATTGAGATAGGGAAAGGTTTCAGCCTATTGAGATAGGGAAAGGTTTCAGCCTATTGAGACAGGGAAAGGTTTCAGCCTATTGAGACAGGGAAAGGTTTCAGCCTATTGAGATAGGGAAAGGTTTCAGCCTATTGAGATAGGGAAAGGTTTCAGCCTATTGAGATAGGGAAAGGTTTCAGCCTATTGAGATAGGGAAAGGTTTCAGCCTATTGAGATAGGGAAAGGTTTCAGCCTATTGAGATAGGGAAAGGTTTCAGCCTATTGAGATAGGGAAAGGTTTCAGCCTATTGAGATAGGGAAAGGTTTCAGCCTATTGAGACAGGGAAAGGTTTCAGCCTATTGAGACAGGGAAAGGTTTCAGCCTATTGAGACAGGGAAATGTTTCAGCCTATTGAGATAGGGAAAGGTTTCAGCCTATTGAGATAGGGAAAGGTTTCAGCCTATTGAGATAGGGAAAGGTTTCAGCCTATTGAGATAGGGAAAGGTTTCAGCCTATTGAGATAGGGAAAGGTTTCAGCCTATTGAGACAGGGAAAGGTTTCAGCCTATTGAGACAGGGAAAGGTTTCAGCCTATTGAGACAGGGAAAGGTTTCAGCCTATTGAGATAGGGAAAGGTTTCAGCCTATTGAGATAGGGAAAGGTTTCAGCCTATTGAGACAGGGAAAGGTTTCAGCCTATTGAGACAGGGAAAGGTTTCAGCCTATTGAGATAGGGAAAGGTTTCAGCCTATTGAGACAGTGAAAGGTTTCAGCCTATTTGCAACGCACCTCCTTGTTATTGCATTTTCATTTTCATGTGTTGCCCTCGCATTCAGTAGCATCTATGAATCACATGATTATGAAGGCTTACATGTATAAAACCGTGTATTCTTGTTTTATATTTATTAAGTTTTGTCCCTGTGATGTACTTGTCTATTAATGTTATGTATTTTGTCATGTTTTATGTTGTGTGGACACCATGGAGCGTAGCTGCTGCTTTAACAGTAGCTAATGAGGATCCTTATAAAAAACTCTCTCTGACCCCTCCTTTGGCACATTTTTCACATATTAATGACTTTTTTTACCAGGGCTGTCAAATGTGTCCCTCTCCCTATCTCTCTTTATTTCTCTCCTTCTCTCTTTCACTCAAACCACCCCCTCCATCTTGCTCTTTCCCCTTCAGCCATACTTGAGAGAGAGAGAGAGAGAGAGAGAGAGAGAGAGAGAGAGAGAGAGAGAGAGAGAGAGAGAGAGAGAGAGAGAGAGAGAGAGAGAGAGAGAGAGAGAGAGAGAGAGAGAGAGAGAGAGAGAGAGAGAGAGAGAGAGAGAGAGGAGTAGTGGCAGCCAATTCATGCCTCTCTTCTTTGCAAGGTTGAATTATTTTTCTCATGACCCAAAGAACACTGGCAGGGTTTATGCAACACTATATGGCAGCGTTGCTTATTTTGAGATGTATTTTTACTAGATAAATATATTCTACCTCAGAAACACATCACCATATTTACACGGTGGGCAGAGAGTAGACACAGAGTTAGAAGTCATCTATATCTGTCAAGCTAATACAATCCCCAAACGGAGAGAAGGAGAAACAATGAGATCCAGAGTTTCTCCAGGTCAGGTCACGGCCAAAGTCCTTGCAGTAGTCTGTGAGGTGGAGTAAATGCTAGTGAGACAGACAGAGGAAGACAGACAGATGGGAGGACAAGGACAGAGGGAGAGTGAGAGAGAGAGAGAGATGAGCAGACCCTTGCATGCTTCTGAATAGAGACTCTAATAGGGTGAAATAACAGCGTTAGCTCCAATCAGGGGGCTTCATTAAGTGTGAACATGAAATCATTTGTTGGGAGAACAGTAACGTGTGGAGGAATCCTGATGTGGTTATAAAGTTCATTCACTTATTCCGTTATCCGCTTATCCAGCTTAATGGATTGGATTTAGTATGACTTTAGCAAAATGATCATTCGGTTAGGAGTTAGGGAATTAGATTCAGTTTTATGCTTAGATCTAGTACTCTCTATGCCTAGAACACTGATCCTCTGACTCCAACTCAGCTAACATGCTTCTGGGTTCTCCATCTTATTAAAGGTCCAATGCAGCCGTTTTGATCTCAATATCAAATCATTTCTGGGTAACAATGAAATGTCTTACTGTGATTGCTTCCAATTGAAATGGTCACAAAGTAACAAAAATAGCTTCTTAGCAAAGTGGTCTGAGTGGGAAGGGGAAAACTGAAAACTAGCTGTTATTGCAGAGAGGTTTGGAATGATCTTTCTTATTGGTTTATTAACTAATTTACCGCCCGGTGATTTTACCATTGAAGGCCAAAACTCCATCCCACCAGAAAAGGCTGAAATTTCAGGCGGTCTTTTCAATCAGCTCTTACACTAAAAAGGCATTATTATAATTTTCACAATTGCACAGTATTATTAACGTCATGTTGTGGAAATATATATGAAACACAGGAAATCATGTTTTTGACTGTCCTTTAACAACTTAATTTCTCTACACTTAATCTCCAATAGGTAAAGCATAAACATTACATGATGACAACATTGGCATGTGTGGAATTACGCCATTCACTCTCACATTGCTCATAGTGGTATTCAGAATGTTCAGAAATAGCCACTGTAATGGAGTTCACATCTTGTAATAAGGGTTTATGGGTGCTTTCATGTGCATGTGTATGTATGTGAGACTGATACACATAAAGACATTATCCCTCTCAGTCGTAGCCTGTTGATAAATAATTAATCAATTGATAAATAAATTAAAGATATGTTGAATGAATCAAAGTTTCTTCAGCACCAGGCTTGTTATTTAAGGACTAGTGCATGTTTTCTTTGGGCCCTCTTCTCCTCTTCCTCTCTAGGGTAATAACATCCTCCCCTCTTCTCTCCCCTGATACCTCCCTAATACCATCGTCCCCTCTTCTCTTCCCTGGTACCTCCCTAATACCATCCTCCCCTCTTCTCTCCCCTGGTACCTCCCTAATACCATCCTCCCCTCTTCTCTCCCCTGATACCTCCCTAATACCATCCTCCCCTCTTCTCTCCCCTGGTACCTCCCTAATACCATCCTCCCCTCTTCTCTCCCCTGATACCTCCCTAATACCATCCTCCCCTCTTCTCTCCCCTGGTACCTCCCTAATACCATCCTCCCCTCTTCTCTCCCCTGGTACCTCCCTAATACCATCCTCCCCTCTTCTCTCCCCTGGTACCTCCCTAATACCATCCTCTCCTCTTCTCTCCCCTGATACCTCCCTAATACCATCCTCCCCTCTTCTCTCCCCTGGTACCTCCCTAATACCATCCTCCACTCTTCTCTCCCCTGATACCTCCCAAATAACATCCTCCCCTCTTCTCTCCCCTGGTACCTCCCTAATACCATCCTCCCCTCTTCTCTCCCCTGGTACCTCCCTAATACCATCCTCCCCTCTTCTCTCCCCTGATACCTCCCTAATACCATCCTCCCCTCTTCTCTCCCCTGGTACCTCCCTAATACCATCCTCCCCTCTTCTCTCCCCTGGTACCTCCCTAATACCATCCTCCCCTCTTCTCTCCCCTGGTACCTCCCTAATACCGTCATCCCCTCTTCTCTCCCCTGGTACCTCCCAAATACCATCCTCCCCTCTTCTCTCCCCTGGTGCCTCCCTAATACCATCCTCCCCTCTTCTCTCCCCTGGTACCTCCCTAATAACATCCTCCCCTTTTCTCTCCCCTGGTACCTCCCTAATACCATCCTCCCCTCTTCTCTCCCCTGGTACCTCCCTAATACCATCCTCCCCTCTTCTCTCCCTGATACCTCCCTAATACCATCCTCCCCTCTTTCTCCCCTGGTACCTCCCAAATACCATCCTCCCCTCTTCTCTCCCCTGGTACCTCCCTAATACCATCCTCCCCTCTTCTCTCCCCTGGTACCTCCCTAATAACATCCTCCCCTCTTCTCTCCCCTGGTACCTCCCTAATACCGTCATCCCCTCTTCTCTCCCCTGGTACCTCCTTAATACCATCCTCCCCCATTCTCTCCCCTGGTACCTCCCTAATACCATCCTCCCCTCTTCTCTCCCCTGATACCTCCCTAATACCATCCTCCCCTCTTCTCTCCCTTGGTACCTCCCTAATACCATCCTCCCCTCTTCTCTCCCCTGATACCTCCCTAATACCATCCTCCCCTCTTCTCTCCCCTGGTACCTCCCTAAAACCATCCTCTCCTCTTCTCTCCCCTGATACCTCCCTAATACCATCCTCCCCTCTTCTCTCCCCTGGTACCTCCCTAATACCATCCTCCACTCTTCTCTCCCCTGATACCTCCCAAATAACATCCTCCCCTCTTCTCTCCCCTGGTACCTCCCTAATACCATCCTCCCCTCTTCTCTCCCCTGGTACCTCCCTAATACTATCCTCCCCTCTTCATACCTCCCTAATACCATCCTCCCCTCTTCTCTCCCCTGATACCTCCCTAATACCATCCTCCCCTCTTCTCTCCCCTGGTACCTCCCTAATACCATCCTCCCCTCTTCTCTCCCCTGGTACCTCCCTAATACCATCCTCCCCTCTTCTCTCCCCTGGTACCTCCCTAATACCATCCCCCCTCTTCTCTCCCCTGATACCTCCCTAATACCATCCTCCCTCTTCTCTCCCATGGTACCTCCCTAATACCATCCTCCCCTCTTCTCTCCCCTGGTACCTCCCTAATACCATCCTCCCCTCTTCTCTCCCCTGGTACCTCCCTAATACCATCCTCCTCCTCTTCTCTCCCCTGATACCTCCCCTAATACCATCCTCCCCATCCTTCTCTCTCCCATGGTACCTCCCTAATACCATCCTCCCCTCTTCTCTCCCCTGGTACCTCCCTAATACCATCCTCCCTCTTCTCCCCTGATACCTCCCTAATACCATCCTCCCCTCTTCTCTCCCCTGGTACCTCCCTAATACCATCCTCCCCTCTTCTCTCCCCTGATACCTCCCTAATACCATCCTCCCCTCTTCTCTCCCCTGGTACCTCCCAAATACCATCCTCCCCTCTTCTCTCCCCTGATACCTCCCTAATACCATCCTCCCCTCTTCTCTCCCCTGATACCTCCCTAATACCATCCTCCCCTCTTCTCTCCCCTGGTACCTCCCAAATACCATCCTCCCCTCTTCTCTCCCCTGGTGCCTCCCTAATACCATCCTCCCCTCTTCTCTCCCCTGGTACCTCCCTAATAACATCCTCCCCTTTTCTCTCCCCTGGTACCTCCCTAATACCATCCTCCCTCTTCTCTCCCCTGGTACCTCCCTAATACCATCCTCCCCTCTTCTCTCCCCTGATACCTCCCTAATACCATCCTCCCCTCTTCTCTCCCCTGATACCTCCCTAATACCATCCTCCCCTCTTCTCTCCCCTGGTACCTCCCTAATACCATCCTCCCCTCTTCTCTCCCCTGGTACCTCCCTAATACCATCCTCCCCTCTTCTCTCCCCTGGTACCTCCCTAATACCATCCTCCCCTCTTCTCTCCCCTGATACCTCCCTAATACCATCCTCCCCTCTTCTCTCCCATGGTACCTCCCTAATACCATCCTCCCTCTTCTCTCCCCTGATACCTCCCTAATACCATCCTCCCCTCTTCTCTCCCCTGGTACCTCCCTAATACCATCCTCCCCTCTTCTCTCCCCTGATACCTCCCTAATACCATCCTCCCCTCTTCTCTCCCCTGGTACCTCCCTAATACCATCCTCCCCTCTTCTCTCCCCTGATACCTCCCTAATACCATCCTCCCCTCTTCTCTCCCCTGGTACCTCCCAAATACCATCCTCCCCTCTTCTCTCCCCTGATACCTCCCTAATACCATCCTCCCCTCTTCTCTCCCCTGATACCTCCCTAATACCATCCTCCCCTCTTCTCTCCCCTGGTACCTCCCAAATACCATCCTCCCCTCTTCTCTCCCTGGTGCCTCCCTAATACCATCCTCCCCTCTTCTCTCCCCTGGTACCTCCCTAATAACATCCTCCCCTTTTCTCTCCCCTGGTACCTCCCTAATACCATCCTCCCCTCTTCTCTCCCCTGGTACCTCCCTAATACCATCCTCCCCTCTTCTCTCCCCTGATACCTCCCTAATACCATCCTCCCCTCTTCTCTCCCCTGGTACCTCCCAAATACCATCCTCCCCTCTTCTCTCCCCTGGTACCTCCCTAATACCATCCTCCCCTCTTCTCTCCCCTGGTACCTCCCTAATAACATCCTCCCCTCTTCTCTCCCCTGGTACCTCCCTAATACCGTCATCCCCTCTTCTCTCCCCTGGTACCTCCTTAATACCATCCTCCCCCATTCTCTCCCCTGGTACCTCCCTAATACCATCCTCCCCTCTTCTCTCCCCTGGTACCTCCCTAATAACATCCTCGCCTCTTCTCTCCCCTGGTACCTCCCTAATACCATCCTTCCCCATTCTCTCCACTGGTACCTCCCTAATAACATCCTCCCCTCTTCTCTCCCCTGATACCTCCCTAATACCATCCTCCCCTCTTCTCTGCCCTGGTACCTCCCAAATACCATCCTCCCCTCTTCTCTCCCCTGGTACCTCCCTAATACCATCCTCCCCTCTTCTCTCCCCTGGTACCTCCCTAATACCGTCATCCCCTCTTCTCTCCCCTGGTACCTCCTTAATACCATCCTCCCCCATTCTCTCCCCTGGTACCTCCCTAATACCATCCTCCCCTCTTCTCTCCCCTGGTACCTCCCTAATACCATCCTCCCCTCTTCTCTCCCCTGATACCTCCCTAATACCATCCTCCCCTCTTCTCTCCCCTGGTACCTCCCTAATACCATCCTCCCCTCTTCTCTCCCCTGATACCTCCCTAATACCATCCTCCCCTCTTCTCTCCCCTGGTACCTCCCAAATACCATCCTCCCCTCTTCTCTCCCCTGGTGCCTCCCTAATACCATCCTCCCCTCTTCTCTCCCTGGTACCTCCCTAATAACATCCTCCCTTTTCTCTCCCTGGTACCTCCCTAATACCATCCTCCCTCTTCTCTCCCCTGGTACCTCCCTAATACCATCCTCCCTCTTCTCTCCCTGGTACCTCCCTAATACCATCCTCCCCTCTTCTCTCCCCTGGTACCTCCCTAATACCATCCTCCCCTCTTCGCTCCCATGGTACCTCCCTAATACCATCCTCCCCTCTTCTCTCCCCTGATACCTCCCTAATACCATCCTCCCCTCTTCTCTCCCCTGGTACCTCCCTAATACCATCCTCCCCTCTTCTCTCCCCTGATACCTCCCTAATACCATCCTCCCCTCTTCTCTCCCCTGGTACCTCCCTAATACCATCCTCCCCTCTTCTCTCCCCTGATACCTCCCTAATACCATCCTCCCCTCTTCTCTCCCCTGGTACCTCCCAAATACCATCCTCCCCTCTTCTCTCCCCTGATACCTCCCTAATACCATCCTCCCCTCTTCTCTCCCCTGATACCTCCCTAATACCATCCTCCCCTCTTCTCTCCCCTGGTACCTCCCAAATACCATCCTCCCCTCTTCTCTCCCCTGGTGCCTCCCTAATACCATCCTCCCCTCTTCTCTCCCCTGGTACCTCCCTAATAACATCCTCCCCTTTTCTCTCCCCTGGTACCTCCCTAATACCATCCTCCCCTCTTCTCTCCCCTGGTACCTCCCTAATACCATCCTCCCCTCTTCTCTCCCCTGATACCTCCCTAATACCATCCTCCCCTCTTCTCTCCCCTGGTACCTCCCAAATACCATCCTCCCCTCTTCTCTCCCCTGGTACCTCCCTAATACCATCCTCCCCTCTTCTCTCCCCTGGTACCTCCCTAATAACATCCTCCCCTCTTCTCTCCCCTGGTACCTCCCTAATACCGTCATCCCCTCTTCTCTCCCCTGGTACCTCCTTAATACCATCCTCCCCCATTCTCTCCCCTGGTACCTCCCTAATACCATCCTCCCCTCTTCTCTCCCCTGGTACCTCCCTAATAACATCCTCGCCTCTTCTCTCCCCTGGTACCTCCCTAATACCATCCTTCCCCATTCTCTCCCCTGGTACCTCCCAAATACCATCCTCCCCTCTTCTCTCCCCTGGTACCTCCCTAATACCATCCTTCCCCATTCTCTCCCCTGGTACCTCCCTAATACCATCCTTCCCCATTCTCTCCCCTGGTACCTCCCTAATACCATCCTTCCCCATTCTCTCCCCTGGTACCTCCCTAATACCATCCTTCCCCATTCTCTCCCCTGGTACCTCCCTAATACCATCCTTCCCCATTCTCTCCCCTGGTACCTCCCTAATAACATCCTCCCCTCTTCTCTCCCCTGGTACCTCCCTAATAGCATTCTTCCCCATTCTCTCCCCTGGTACCTCCCTAATAACATCCTCCCCTCTTCTCTCCCCTGGTACCTCCCTAATACCATCCTCCCCTCTTCGCTCCCATGGTACCTCCCTAATACCATCCTCCCCTCTTCTCTCCCCTGATACCTCCCTAATACCATCCTCCCTCTTCTCTCCCCTGGTACCTCCCTAATACCATCCTCCCCTCTTCTCTCCCCTGATACCTCCCTAATACCATCCTCCCTCTTCTCTCCTGGTACCTCCCTAATACCATCCTCCCTCTTCTCTCCCCTGATACCTCCTAATACCATCCTCCCCTCTTCTCTCCCCTGGTACCTCCCAAATACCATCCTCCCTCTTCTCTCCCCTGATACCTCCCTAATACCATCCTCCTCTTCTCTCCCCTGATACCTCCCTAATACCATCCTCCCTCTTCTCTCCCTGGTACCTCCCTAATACCATCCTCCCTCTTCTCTCCCCTGGTACCTCCCAAATACCATCCTCCCTCTTCTCTCCCCTGGTGCCTCCCTAATACCATCCTCCCCTCTTCTCTCCCCTGGTACCTCCCTAATAACATCCTCCCCTTTTCTCTCCCCTGGTACCTCCCTAATACCATCCTCCCTCTTCTCTCCCTGGTACCTCCCTAATACCATCCTCCCTCTTCTCTCCCCTGATACCTCCCTAATACCATCCTCCCCTCTTCTCTCCCCTGGTGCCTCCCAAATACCATCCTCCCCTCTTCTCTCCCTGGTACCTCCCTAATACCATCCTCCCCTCTTCTCTCCCCTGGTACCTCCCTAATAACATCCTCCCTCTTCTCTCCCCTGGTACCTCCCTAATACCGTCATCCCTCTTCTCTCCCCTGGTACCTCCTTAATACCATCCTCCCCATTCTCTCCCTGGTACCTCCCTAATACCATCCTCCCCCTCTTTCTCCCCTGGTACCTCCCTAATAACATCCTCGCCTCTTCTCTCCCCTGGTACCTCCCTAATACCATCCTTCCCCATTCTCTCCCCTGGTACCTCCCAAATACCATCCTCCCCTCTTCTCTCCCCTGGTACCTCCCTAATACCATCCTTCCCCATTCTCTCCCCTGGTACCTCCCTAATACCATCCTTCCCCATTCTCTCCCCTGGTACCTCCCTAATACCATCCTTCCCCATTCTCTCCCCTGGTACCTCCCTAATACCATCCTTCCCCATTCTCTCCCCTGGTACCTCCCTAATACCATCCTTCCCCATTCTCTCCCCTGGTACCTCCCTAATAACATCCTCCCCTCTTCTCTCCCCTGGTACCTCCCTAATAGCATCCTTCCCCATTCTCTCCCCTGGTACCTCCCTAATAACATCCTCCCCTCTTCTCTCCCCTGGTACCTCCCTAATACCATCCTTCCCCATTCTCTCCCCTGGTACCTCCCTAATAACATCCTCCCCTCTTCTCTCCCCTGGTACCTCCCTAATACCATCCTTCCCCATTCTCTCCCCTGGTACCTCCCTAATACCATCCTTCCCCATTCTCTCCCCTGGTACCTCCCTAATACCATCCTTCCCCATTCTCTCCTGGTACCTCCTAATACCATCCTTCCCCATTCTCTCCCCTGGTACCTCCCTAATACCATCCTTCCCCATTCTCTCCCTGGTACCTCCCTAATAACATCCTCCCTCTTCTCTCCCCTGGTACCTCCCTAATAGCATCCTTCCCCATTCTCTCCCCTGGTACCTCCCTAATAACATCCTCCCCTCTTCTCTCCCCTGGTACCTCCCTAATACCATCCTTCCCCATTCTCTCCCCTGGTACCTCCCTAATAACATCCTCCCCTCTTCTCTCCCCTGGTACCTCCCTAATACCATCCTTCCCCATTCTCTCCCCTGGTACCTCCCTAATACCATCCTTCCCCATTCTCTCCCCTGGTACCTCCCTAATACCATCCTTCCCCATTCTCTCCCCTGGTACCTCCCTAATACCATCCTTCCCCATTCTCTCCCCTGGTACCTCCCTAATACCATCCTTCCCCATTCTCTCCCCTATTACCTCCCTAATAACATCCTCCCCTCTTCTCTCCCCTGGTACCTCCCTAATACCATCCTTCCCCATTCTCTCCCCTGGTACCTCCCTAATACCATCCTTCCCCATTCTCTCCCCTGGTACCTCCCTAATACCATCCTTCCCCATTCTCTCCACTGGTACCTCCCTAATAACATCCTCCCCTCTTCTCTCCCCTGGTACCTCCCTAATAGCATCCTTCCCCATTCTCTCCCCTGGTACCTCCTTAATAACATCCTTCCCCATTCTCTCCCCTGGTACCTCCCTAATACCATCCTTCCCCATTCTCTCCCCTAGTACCTCCCTAATAACATCCTCCCCTCTTCTCTCCCCTGGTACCTCCCTAATAGCATCCTTCCCCATTCTCTCCCCTGGTACCTCCCTAATACCGTCCTTCCCCATTCTCTCCCCTGGTACCTCCCTAATACCGTCCTTCCCCATTCTCTCCCCTGGTACCTCCCTAATACCATCCTTCCCCATTCTCTCCCCTGGTACCTCCCTAATACCATCCTTCCCCATTCTCTCCCCTGGTACCTCCCTAATACCATCCTTGCCCATTCTCTCCCCTGGTACCTCCCTAATACCATCCTTCCCCATTCTCTCCACTGGTACCTCCCTAATAACATCCTCCCCTCTTCTCTCCCCTGGTACCTCCCTAATAGCATCCTTCCCCATTCTCTCCCCTGGTACCTCCCTAATAACATCCTTCCCCATTCTCTCCCCTGGTACCTCCCTAATACCATCCTTCCCCATTCTCTCCCCTAGTACCTCCCTAATAACATCCTCCCCTCTTCTCTCCCCTGGTACCTCCCTAATAGCATCCTTCCCCATTCTCTCCCCTGGTACCTCCCTAATACCATCCTTCCCCATTCTCTCCCCTGGTACCTCCCTAATACCATCCTTCCCCATTCTCTCCCCTGGTACCTCCCTAATACCATCCTTCCACATTCTCTCCCCTGGTACCTCCCTAATACCATCCTTCCCCATTCTCTCCCCTGGTACCTCCCTAATACCATCCTTCCCCATTCTCTCCCCTGGTACCTCCCTAATACCATCCTTCCCCATTCTCTCCCCTGGTACCTCCATAAAACCATCCTCCTCTCTTTCCACTTATTCCTCTATCCTTCACTCTCTTTCTCTTTAATTGAATTCCACAAAAATTAAATCAGTCTCATTTGACATTTAAATTGACTCTCAGAGGGGAAACATTAATGGAGAGGAGGAAGAGGAAAGAAGGAGAGAGGGAGAAGTTGGGAGAGGGGGAGAGAGAGAGAGAGAACTCAGAACTTCCCCATTTCTGTATTCATTTTTGGAACTTCCTTGTTGTTTCAGTGATGTGTGATATGGGTGGATTGTTTATTTCTGTGTGTGTGTGTGTGTGTGTGTGTGTGTGTGTGTGCGTGTGTGTGTACATGTATGTGTGTTACATGCCTCCAGCCTCCGGCAGTGACAGGGAGCCTAATGAAAAGCTAAGCTCTGATTGACTGGCTGACACAGCGACAAGCTGCATAATTATGTCTTAAATAATGCATGCTCACACTTAAACTTCCATAGCTGCACTGTAGCAAAGCCAGACAATCAAACCTGCATAGCCCTGGCAGTGCTGCTCCATCCAGTCACAGCCCAGCACCACTTTAGCATAGCCTAGTCTACATCAGTCCAGACTAGCTAAAGCCAGTCCAGCACAGCCAAGTCTAATTGAAGCCAGAGCAGTCCAGTCCATGCCCCAAACCAAACCTATCTGAACCAGCCTAATCCACTAACTGGTCTAGCTAGATTAATCAATAATGGCAGACATGTGTTGTTTTAACTAATGTCTCTGCTCTGATTGGTGAGAAGTGACAGTGCATAGCCCTGGTTGGAGGGAAGAAACAGTCCAATGTTTGTGTTGGTGTGGTTGGCTGGTCAAGGGTGATTAAAGACCAGGCAAGAGTGTATTCAGAACTGTAGACTGAGCTGATTACTCACAGTTAGACACATGGTGTGTGTGTGTGTGTCACCATAACAGCAGGGAGAGCAGATTACTGACAGCTAGAGATGGAGATGTTTAGCAGGGCATGGTAATGTGGGAAATCTGCATTCTCCGTACTCTTAGCTCTAGACACACACACAAATGCAAGCTTTCACACATGCACACACACACACACACACACACACACACACACACACACACACACACACACACACACACACACACACACACACACACACACACACACACACACACACACACACACACACCTCTCAGCCATCAGGGTCAGTAGTTAGTGCACCTTCCAGGTCGGCCTGATGAACAGTATTGGGTTAGGCTATCACAATGAACAGTATTGGGCCAGGCTATGGTCCTTCTGTAGCTCAGTTGGTAGAGCATGGCGCTTGTAACGCCAGGGTAGTGGGTTCGATCCCCGGGACCACCCATACGTAGAATGTATGCACACATGACTGTAAGTCGCTTTGGATAAAAGCGTCTGCTAAATGACATATATATGAACAGTATTGGGTCAGACTATCATGATGAACAGTATTGTGTCAGGCTACCACAATGAACAGTATTGGGTCAGGCTATCATGCTGAACAGTATTGGGTCAGGCTTTCATGATGAACAGTATTGGGTCAGGCTATCATGCTGAACAGTATTGGGTCAGGCTTTCATGATGAACAGTATTGGGTCAGACTATCATGATGAACAGTATTGGGTCAGGCTATCATGATGAACAGTATATGGTTTGGCTATCACGATGGACAGTATTGGTTCAGGCTATCACAATTAATAGTATTGGGCCAGGCTATCATGATGAACACTATTGGGTCAGGCTATCATGATGAACGTAGCCTACTTAGTAAAAGTCCACTTTTGTTGTTTGTTGTTTTCAGTGGTATGTTGACGTTCAGAGCGTTGTGTGGGCTAAAAGGGAACTAGACTTCCGGCCCACTAGAAATGTATATTACAATGTATGTATCATTTACAAGAGACGCAGCCATAGTCAACCATGAGGACCTCAGCATTTGGGATGGCTTACTCATGAAGTCCATAGACTGTTCACAGTGTTCTACAATGTATACTGTTTCCCCTACTAGTTTGTAGGTGTGTGTGTATGTGTCATGTGTATGCAAATTCCTAGGTATATCCATGCAGCAGGTTAAGTGGGAGTTCAGTGTGTCCTGTGTGTTCTGCAGAGGGAGAGAGGGCCAAGTCCCACATGACTGAGGAGGCAGTCAGGCATGGAGGCCCAGTGTGGACCGACATAAATATGTTATGGTCCCATAGAGAGAGAGGGAGATATATATAGAGAGAAGTGGGTCCACTGAGGACCCTGGTCCCCTGGAGGCACCACAGCCTTATGTCACAATCACTGGCCATGTTCCAGAGAGGAAGGGGGTGGATAGAGAGAGAGAAAAAAGAGAGTGATTATAGGTAGAGGGAAAAGAGATAGAGAGTGGGGGAAGAGGGGATGGAAGGAGGACCCACGGCACCACAGCCTTATGTCACAATCACTGGCCATGATCCAGAGAGAGGAGGAGGGAGAGGGTAATAAATGACACATGGAACTGGAATGGAGACAAGGGTAAGGAATTGTGCAGAGATGGGAAAGATGGAAAGGGAGAGTGGGGAAAGTTTGTGGAATCAGAGATGTAGAGGGAATGAGATGTAACACACTTTCCAGGAAAAAAAAAGAACATGGATCATGCATTAAAACAGACATCAGCTCATCCTTTGCTCGCTACCTCTCTCCCTAGCTCTCTCTCTCACTCTCTCTCTCTCTCTCTCGGATGAGTCTTGGCAGGTGTGGTCTGTGACCAGGTGAGCTTTGGCAATGGTCTTCCTATGTGTCAGTGTGAGCTGGCAAAGCATTACGACCATTTGAGCCGTAGCATGTGTGTGTGTGTTGGCATTATGTTAACCAGGTGGGTGTTACTGTGTGTAGCAGAGCAGGAAGGATCAGTCTGTTCATCCCCATCCCCTTAATCATCTCTCCCCATCTACAGTATCTCCCTGTTAATCTCTCCCCATCCATCCCCCTGTTCATCTCTCCCCATCCATCCCCCTGTTCATCTCTCCCCATCTATCTCCCTGTTCATCTCTCCCCATCCATCCCCCTGTTCATCTCTCCCCATCTATCCTGTCCCCCTGTTCATCTCTCCCCATCTATCTCCCTGTTCATCTCTCCCCATCTATCCCCCTGTTCATCTCTCCCCATCCATCCCCCTGTTCATCTCTCCCCATCTATCTCCCTGTTCATCTCTCCCCATCTATCCCTCCCCCTGTTCATCTCTCCCCATCTATCCCCTGTTCATCTCTCCCCATCTATCCCCCTGTTCATCTCTCCCCATCTATCTCCCCTGTTCATCTCTCCCCATCCATCCCCCTGTTCATCTCTCCCCATCCATCCCCTGTTAATCTCTCCCCATCTATCTCTCCCCCATCCATCCCCATTTCCATCATCCCCCTGTTCATCTCTCCCCATCTATCTCCCTGTTCATCTCTCCCCATCCATCCCCCTGTTCATCTCTCCCCATCTATCCCCCCCTGTTCCTCTCCCCATCTATCTCCCCCTGTTCATCTCTCCCCATCCATCCCCCCTGTTCATCTCTCCCCATCTATCCCAACCCCTGTTCATCTCTCCCCATCTATCTCCCCTGTTCATCTCTCCCCATCCATCCCCCTGTTCATCTCTCCCCATCTATCCCCGTTCATCCCTGTTCATCTCTCCCCATCTATCTCCCCTGTTCATCTCTCCCCATCTATCCCTGTTCATCTCTCCCCATCCCCTGTTCATCTCTCCCCATCTCTCCCTGTTCATCTCTCCCCATCCATCCCCTGTTCATCTCCCCATCCTCCCCTGTTCATCTCTCCCCCCCTGTTCATCTCTCCATCATCCCCTGTTCATCTCTCCCCATCTATCCTGTCTGTTCATCTCTGTTCATCTATCCCCATCTATCCCCATCCATCCCCTGTTCATCTCTCCCCATCCATCCCCTGTTCATCTCTCCCCATCTATCCTGTCCCCCTGTTCATCTCTCCCCATCTATCCCCCTGTTCATCTCTCCCCATCTATCCAGACCCCTGTTCATCTCTCCCCATCTATCCTGTCCCCTGTTCATCTCTCCCCATCCCCCTGTTATCCTGTCCCCCCTTTTCATCTCTCCCCATCCCCCCTGTTCATCTCTCCCCATCTATCCTGTCCCCTGTTCATCTCTCCCCATCCATCCCCCTGTTCATCTCTCCCCATCTATCCAGACCCCTGTTCATCTCTCCCCATCTATCCTGTCCCCCCATCTATCCTGTTCATCTCTCCCCATCTATCCCTGTCCCCCTGTTCATCTCTCCCCATCCATCCCCCTGTTCATCTCTCCCCATCTATCCCCTCCCCTGTTCATCTCTCCCCATCTATCCCCCTGTTCATCTCTCCCCATCTATCCCCCTGTTCATCTCTCCCCATCTACTCCCCCCTGTTCATCTCTCCCCATCCATCCCCCTGTTCATCTCTCCCCATCTATCCCAACCCCTGTTCATCTCTCCCCATCTATCCTGTCCCCCCTGTTCATCTCTCCCCATCTATCCCCTGTTCATCTCTCCCCATCATCTCCTCTATCCCCTGTTCATCTCTCCCCATCTATCCCCCTGTTCATCTCTCCCCATCTATCTCCCTGTTCATCTCTCCCCATCTATCCCAACCCCTGTTCATCTCTCCCCATCTATCCCCTGTCCCTCTGTTCATCTCTCCCCATCTATCCCCTGTTCATCTCTCCCCATCTATCCCCCTGTTCATCTCTCCCCATCTATCTCCCAACCCCCTGTTCATCTCTCCCCATCCATCCCCTGTTCATCTCTCCCCATCTATCCCAACCCCTGTTCATCTCTCCCCATCTATCCTGTCCCCTGTTCATCTCTCCCCATCTATCCCAACCCCTGTTCATCTCTCCCCATCTATCCCCCTGTTCATCTCTCCCCATCTATCCCCTGTTCATCTCTCCCCATCTATCCTGTCCCCCTGTTCATCTCTCCCCATCTATCTGTCCCCCTGTTCATCTCTCCCCATCTATCCCCCTGTTCATCTCTCCCCATCTATCCCCTGTTCATCTCTCCCCATCTATCCCCCTGTTCATCTCTCCCCATCCATCCCCCTGTTCATCTCTCCCCATCCATCCCCCTGTTCATCTCTCTCCCCATCTATCCCCTGTTCATCTCTCCCCATCTATCCCCCTGTTCATCTCTCCCCATCTATCCTGTCCCCCTGTTCATCTCTCCCCATCTATCTCCCTGTTCATCTCTCCCCATCTATCCCCTGTTCATCTCTCCCCATCTATCCCCCTGTTCATCTCTCCCCATCTATCCCCTGTTCATCTCTCCCCATCTATCCCCTGTTCATCTCTCCCCATCCATCCCCTGTTCATCTCTCCCCATCCATCCCCTGTTTCTCTCCCCATCTATCTCCCTGTTCATCTCCCCATCTCCCCCCCTGTTCATCTCTCCCCATCTATCCCCCCCTGTTCATCTCTCCCCATCTATCCCCCTGTTCATCTCTCCCCATCCATCCCCCTGTTCATCTCTCCCCATCTATCCCCCTGTTCATCTCTCCCCATCTATCCCTCCCCTGTTCATCTCTCCCCATCTATCCCTCCCCCTGTTCATCTCTCCCCATCTATCTCCCCTGTTCATCTCTCCCCATCCATCCCCTGTTCATCTCTCCCCATCTATCCCAACCCCTGTTCATCTCTCCCCATTTATCCTGTTCATCTCTCCCCATTATCCCCCTGTTCATCCCCATCTATCCTGTCCCCTGTTCATCTCTCCCCATCCATCCCCTGTTCATCTCTCCCCATCTATCCTGTTCATCCCCTGTTCATCTCTCCCCATCCATCCCCCTGTTCATCTCTCCCATCTATCCAGTCCCCCTGTTCATCTCTCCCCATCTATCTATCCCCCTCTATTCATCTCTCCTGTTCATCTATCCCCATCTATCCCCTGTTCATCTCTCCCCATCTATCCTGTCCCCCCCCTGTTCATCTCTCCCCATCTATCTATCCCCTGTTCATCTCTCCCCATCCATCCCCTGTTCATCTCTCCCCATCTATCTGTTCATCTCTCCCCCCTGTTCATCTCTCCCCATCTATCCCCCCTGTTCATCCTCTGTTCATCTCTCCCCATCTATCCTGTCCCCCTGTTCATCTCTCCCCATCCATCCCCCTGTTCATCTCTCCCCATCTATCCCAATCCCCCTGTTCATCTCTCCCCATCTATCTCCCTGTTCATCTCTCCCCATCTATCCCCTGTTCATCTCTCCCCATCTATCCTGTCCCCCTGTTCATCTCTCCCCATCCATCCCCCTGTTCATCTCTCCCCATCTATCTCCCTGTTCATCTCTCCCCATCTATCTCCCTGTTCATCTCTCCCCATCTATCTCCCTGTTCATCTCTCCCCATCTATCCTGTCCCCCTGTTCATCTCTCCCCATCTATCCCTCTGTTCATCTCTCCCCATCTATTCCTCTGTTCATCTCCCCATCTCCCCCCATCTCTCCCATCCCCTGTTCATCTCCCCATCTGTCCCTCTGTTCATCTCTCCCCATCTATCCCTCTGTTCATCTCTCCCCATCTATCCCCCTGTTCATCTCTCCCCTCTCCCATCCCCTGTTCATCTCTCATCTGTCCCCTGTTCATCTCTCCCTGTTCATCTCCCATCCAACCCCCTGTTCATCTCTCCCCATCTATCCATCCCCTGTTCATCTCTCCCCATCTAACCCACCCCCTGTTCATCTCTCTCCATCCATCCCCTGTTCATCTCTCCCCATCTATCCAGACCCCCTGTTCATCTCTCCCCATCTATCCTGTCCCCCTGTTCATCTCTCCCCATCTATCCCCCTGTTCATCTCTCCCCATCTATCCTGTCCCCCTGTTCATCTCTCCCCATCTATCCCCCCCCTGTTCATCTCTCCCCATCTATCATCTCTCCCCATCTATCCCCTGTTCATCTCTCCCCATGTTCATCTCCCCCATCCCCTGTTCATCTCTCCCCATCCATCCCCCCCCCTGTTCATCTCTCCCCCTATCCCCTGTTCATCTCTCCCCATCTATCCTGTCCCCCTGTTCATCTCTCCCCATCTATCCCCCTGTTCATCTCTCCCCATCTATCCTGTACCCCTGTTCATCTCTCCCCATCTATCCCGTCCCCCTGTTCATCTCTCCCCATCTATCCAGACCCCCTGTTCATCTCTCCCCATCCATCCCCTGTTCATCTCTCCCCATCCATCATCTCTCCCCACCCCTGTTCATCTCTCCCCATCTATCCTGTCCCCCTGTTCATCTCTCCCCATCTATCCTGTCCCTCTGTTCTTCTCTCCCCATCTATCCTGTCCCCCTGTTCATCTCTCCCCATCTGTCCCCCTGTTCATCTCTCCCCATCTATCTCCTTGTTCATCTCTCCCCATCCATCCCCCCTGTTCATCTCTCCCCATCTATCCCCTGTCTCCCCCTGTTCATCTCTCCCCATCTATCCTGTCCCCTGTTTCTCTCCCCATCTATCCCCCTGTCTGCCTTTTCATCTCTCTCTCCCCATCCATCCCTGTTCTGTTCATCTCTCCCCATCTATCCTCCATCCCCTTTTCATCTCTCCCCATCCGTCCCCCTGTTCATCTCTCCCCATCTATCCAGACCCTCTGTTCATCTCTCCCCATCTATCCTGTCCCTCTGTTCATCTCTCCCCATCTATCCTGTCCCCCTTTTCATCTCTCCCCATCCGTCCCCCTGTTCATCTCTCTCCATCTATCCAGACCCTCTGTTCATCTCTCCCCATCTATCATGTCCCTCTATTCATCTCTCCCCATCTATCCTGTCCCTCTGTTCATCTCTCCCCATCTATCCAGACCCCCTGTTCATCTCTCCCCATCTATCCTGTCCCTCTGTTCATCTCTCCCCATCTATCCTGTCCCCCTTTTCATCTCTCCCCATCCGTTCCCCTGTTCATCTCTCCCCATCTACAGTATCTCCCTGTTAATCTCTCCCCATCCATCCCCCTGTTCATCTCTCCATATCTATCCCCCTGTTCATCTCTCCCCATCTATCCTGTCCCCCTGTTCATCTCTCCCCATCTATCCCCCTGTTCATCTCTCCCCATCTATCCCATCCCCTGTTCATCTCTCCCATCTATCCCCTGTTCATCTCTCCCCATCTATCCTGTCCCCCTGTTCATCTCTCCCCATCTATCCCCCTGTTCATCTCTCCCCATCTATCCCGTCCCCCTGTTCATCTCTCCCCATCTATCCTGTCCCCCTGTTCATCTCTCCCCATCTATCCCCCTGTTCATCTCTCCCCATCTATCCTGTTCCCCTGTTCATCTCTCCCCATCTATCCTGTCCCCCTGTTCATCTCTCCCCATCTATCCTGTCCCCTGTTCATCTCTCCCCATCCATCCCCCTGTTCATCTCTCCCCATCTATCCTGTCCCCCTGTTCATCTCTCCCCATCTATCCTGTCCCTCTGTTCATCTCTCCCCATCTATCCTGTCCCCCTGTTCATCTCTCCCCATCCATCCCCCTGTTCATCTCTCCCCATCTATCTCCCCTTGTTCATCTCTCCCCATCCATCCCCCTGTTCATATCTCCCCATCTATCCTGTCCCCCTGTTCATCTCTCCCCATCTATCCTGTCCCCCTTTTCATCTCTCCCCATCCGTCCCCCTGTTCATCTCTCCCCATCTATCCCATCCCTGTCATATCCCCCTGTTCATCTCCCCCTGTTCATCTCTCCCCATCTATCCAGACCCCCTGTTCATCTCTCCCCATCTATCCTGTCCCTCTGTTCATCTCTCCCCATCTATCCTGTCCCCCTTTTCATCTCTCCCCATCTATCCCCTGTTCATCTCTCCCCATCTATCCTGTCCCCCTTTTCATCTCTCCCCATCTATCCTGTCCCCCTTTCATCTCTCCCCATCTATCCTGTCCCCCTGTTCATCTCTCCCCATCTATCCTATCCCTCTGTTCATCTCTCCCCATCTATCCTGTCCCCCTTTTCATCTCTCCCCATCCGTTCCCCTGTTCATCTCTCCCCATCTATCCAGACCCTCTGTTCATCTCTCCCCATCTATCCCGTCCCCCTGTTCATCTCTCCTATTTCCTCTCCTCATCTTCCCCTCCACCTATTTCCTCCCAAATCTCCTTCTCTCCTGTCCTGCTTCACTCTTCCTTCAACTAAGACAACTGATCATTCATCAAAAAAGTATATACAGTGGGGCAAAAAAGTATTTAGTGAGGCACTAATTGTGCATGGTCTCCAACTTAAAAAGATGAGAGAGGTCTGTAATTTTCATCATAGGTACACTTCAACTATGACAGACAAAATGAGAAAGAAAATCCAGAAAATCACATTGTAGGATTTTTAATGAATTTATTTGCAAATTATGGTGAAAAATGTTGTCTGTCATAGTTGAAGTGTACCTATGATGAAAGTTACCGGCCTCTCTCATCTTTTTAAGTGGGAGAACTTGCACAATTGGTGGCTGACTAAATACTTCTTTGCCCCACTGTATGCAATGAAATAGTGCCAGTCTAACCCATTGAGTTTCCATGAACTGTCCCATAACAGCAGAGCGAGTTGAAAGACAGTGAACAGATACACACACAGATCTCATAGAAAGTAATACGTACAAAATGATGATCAGACATCACACAGAGCTTCAGAGTAAACAGAAACACAACCTCCCACAGGATGGTACAGCACATCACTCAGGCAAAAACACATACAGGGGGTGTGATGAACAGATCATACAACTCAGAACATTGAGGAAAGACAACATTAGGTGGAGACAACATTAGGCTTTGTACATTCAACAGAACATGTCAACATCACCCACTCTTATTAATCACTCATCAATTAATCAATCAACCAATCAATTAAATTAGTAATAAATTACTCAACTGATCAATTATTTGTACTTCCAAAAGCTAGCTAGTCAAATATTCTTGAATAACTAGTTAGATGGAGAAAATGCAACCTTTAGTTTACTTGTAGGCGGCTGTAGGGGGTGCATACTGGCGGCAGAGAAGTCAGGCGCAGGAGAGCAAAATCTGATTTACAACGATGCAGTTTAATAAACAAAACCACCTTAAACAGAACAATACATCAATGGGTAAACAAAACCCATTTACACACCAGCATAACGTGCACAAGCACTACAATAAATAATGCCAGACAAGGACATGGGGGGAACACAGGGTTAAATACACAACATGTAATGATGGAATTGAAACCAGGTGTGTGGGAAGACAAGACAAAACAAATGGAAAATGAAAGGTGGATCGGCGACGGATAGAAGACCCGTGACGTCGACCGCCGAATGCCGCCCGAACAAGGAGAGGGACCGACTTCGGCGGAAGTCGTGACAGTACCACGCCCCTTGACGCGTGGCTCCAGCAACGCGCCGACACCGTTCTCGGGGACGACCCGGAGGGCGAGGCGCAGGGCGATCCAGATGAAGACGGTGGAACTCCTGCAGCATTGAAGGGTCCAACACATCCTAGACCGGAGCCCCGCACCTCAGATTCCTGGAGCGGACCAGCCACCACCGGCCTGAGGAGAGACACACGGAACGAGGGGTTAATACGGTAATCTGGCGGAAGCTGTATCCTATAACAAAGCTCTTTCACTCTCCTCAGGACATTACATGGCCCCACAAACCGCGGAGGGGCAGGTTTTGGGTCGAGAGCCAGACCCGGTCCCCGGGTGCGAACACCGGGGCCTCACTGCGGTGAAGGTCTGCATTCTCTTTTTGGCACAGCACGGCCCGCTGAAGGTGAACACAGGCAGCTTCCCATTACTCTTCCCTGCGCCTGAACCAGTCGTCCACCGCAGGAGCCTCGGTCTGACTCTGATTCCAAGGCGCCAGAACCTGCTGCTACCCCAGTACGAACTGGAAGAGAGAGCGGTTAGTGGAGGAGTGGTGAAGCGAGTTCTGCGCCATCTTGGCCCAAGGCACGAACGCCGCCCACTCACCCGACCGGTCCTGGCAATAGCACCGCAGAAACCTGCCCACATCCTGGTGAAACCCCGAAGTAAGGCTGACCAAGACCCCCGGAAGTTCCATGAACACCTTCCAGACCCTAGATGTGAACTGGAAAACTCGATCAGACACTATATCCTCAGGCACCCCGTAGTGCCGGAAGACGTGCGTAAACAAGGCCTCCGCAGTCTGTAGGGCTGTAGGGAGACCCGGCAGAGGGAGGAGACGACAGGACTTAGAGAACCGATCTACAACAACCAGGATCGCGGTGTTACCCTATGAGGGGGGAAGATCGGTAGGAAAATCTACCGACAGGTGTGACCAAGGCCGTTGTGGAACGGGTAAGGGGTGTAGCTTTCCTCTGGGCAGTTGCCTAGGAGCCTTACACTGGGCGCACACCAAGCAGAAGGAAACATAAACCTTCACATCCTTAGCCAAGGTAGGCCACCAGTACCTCCCGCTCAAACAGCGCACTGTCCGACCGATCCCAGAAGGACCAGAGGAGGGTGACGTGTGGGCCCAATAGATCAACCGGTCACTAACAGCAGACGGGATGTACAGACGCCCAGCGGGACACTGGACGGGAGTGGGTTCTGCATGTTACGCCTGATCACAGTCCGCGTCCAGCTCCCACACTAACGGTGCCAACTGGCAGGAGGTGGAGAGTATGGGGTTGGGATCCATGGGCTGCTCCTCTGTGTCATACAGCCGGGACAGTGTGTCTGCCTTCATGTTCTGGGAGCCTGGTCTACAGGAAAGGGTGAAAACAGAGCCCTCAATAGAACAATAAATCAATGGGTAAAAAAAAACGGTACACACCAGCATAACGTGCACAAGCACTACAATAAACAATTCCGCACAAGGACATGGGGGGAACAGAGGGTTAAATACAAAAGTGTAATAATGGAATTGAAACCAGGTGTGTGTGAAGACAAGGCAAAACAAATGGAAAATGAAAGGTGGATCAGCGATGGCTAGAAGACCGGTGACGTCGACCGCTGAATGCCGCCCGAAGAAGGAGTGGGACTGACTTCGGAAGAAGTTGTGACAGCGGCAATTGTAGACATTCAATTTGCCCGGCGAATAGCTGTCAGTACCTACAATTTAGCCAGCACAGTGTACTGCACTGAGCCATTCGTTACCAAGAGCAAACATCTTGCATACCATACTACACAATGCTACACATCACGTTTTAGCGTCATCAGCACAGTGTAGTGTACAGCTGCACTGGAGCCATTCACACACAGGCCTGTAACTAGGTCAGGCTCCTCACTGCCTCAACAATCTATTAATATCATCAAAAATGCATCATACCAGCCAGGGTTCTCACTGAGACCCTACACTCTTACTATTCCCCCTAGTCTCCCCGTTGACTCTTACATGCAGTATATAAAAAATATATAAAAATATCTTTCTGTGCTTTATCCTCAAAGGATCAGTCCATTCAATGTGTTTGAGAGGCTCCTTGACAAGGAACGTATCCCAGAGTGCTTTGCAAATCAGGGTCTGGAGGAGGAAGTGTCAAATGGTGTTTTCCCTTTTATCTTTTTTTTTGCATTCTGCCCAATTCAGGAAGTGTTTATCCATTGTTTCAATTCTCTCCTCTCTTACACTCTTAGAAAAAAAGGTGCTATCTAGAACCTTAAAGGGTTTCTTCGGCTGGCCCCATAGGAGAACCCTTGGGGTCCATGTAGAACCCTCTGGAATCCAAAAGGGTTCTCCTATGGGGACAGCCAAAAAACGCTTTAGGATACTTTTTTCTAAGAGTGCACCTTCCATCGCCTGCCTGGCGGGACCTTTGATGTTCGGCTGAGCGTCAGTTGAGACGTGATCCAGTGATTAGAACACATGTCATCATTGGAAAACTGCTCAGAAGAGGGAAGCGGGAATGTTTGGATCACCTGTGAGCTTTCATCTGGTATTGAAGTTACCTTTAATAATGTTGAGAACCCTTGAAATCCACATCCAGGAAATGCTTTTTAAAAGGAGGGAATCAGCCCCAGCCTAGTAAACTATAGAGGATTACCTGCTTAGCTCAACCCATTCACACGAATTCTGTAGGGAGTTTATATGAGCTAGCAAACCAACTTTGTGTAGTTCATAGATGTGTTTATCAAACGTTATTGGGACATGATCAGGTATTAGCTTCATGCTCAGGGCAAACATGGAATCACTCCACCAGCCTCATCAATATGATCCGGGAGCTGGATCAATCGATATTCCAGCAGAACTGTGTGCATTAAAATCCTCAAGAGGTTATGTAAATGCATAAAAATGAGTTGCTAGAGAAGATTCATTCATTAAGGATTCTCATGTTTTACTTCATGGTGCTATAACAGATGACAGATGAGCCTGTGAGAAGGAAAATCTATCAAGCAGAACTTACTTGGGGTGTTACCGTTGCCTACATATGACATATGAGAACAACTTTACCAAACTCATACAACGTTTATTGTAACTGTGGACCCAACCCAGTTGAAGCACTGTTTTTATAGAACGGTGACTGCATCTCAGATCATTACATTGAAACAGGTACCTTCCACCTTTATGTCTCACAGACAGAGGGGACAGTAATTGTGCCTAGGTAATTATAAAGCTAAATCACACTGCGTATGCTTAAAGTACACCAATCCTCATCCATTACAAGTGTGAGAGTGATGAAACGGTGTGACACAACAAACTTCAAGGACCATTTTATATTTGACAGTCCTATTTCAGCTAGTATTTACCAGAGATTTCTAATGTAATGTGTTGTAAGCAGCAAAGATCATTTTAGGTTCTTAGTTCCACAAATGAAATACCAATGATAATTAAGTGGTATAAAACTTTTGGCTGGGAGGCGGAGCTAGCATGTTGGAGTGAACGGCTGTGTGTGAGAGGCTCCTGCAACTTTTTTGCGAAATAATCTAATTTAACCGACTTTATGGCACTTTTTACAACAAACGTTTCTTTCTAATACAAGATTGTAACTTTTTATATGAAAATGCCAAGTAATAAGCGACCAAAGGACAATAAATCCACAGCGGAGGCCTACTCCCCACTAAACAACGAGACAGACATGGCGGGAGGCACATGCAACAACGTGACACTTACAGAACTTACCCGGGCTCTGGGGGAGCTACGTGTTGCTATAGCTGAGGATTTTAAGGCCACTATTGCTGAACTGGACACCAAAATCGAGAGCATCATTCGAACGGTCGCTTCGCATGGCCAGAGTATTGTGGACCTTGAGAAAGCTTCTGAATTCAACGCTGGTAGGATCGACGAGTTAGAGAAGCTATGCACGTCATTGCAGGATAGTGTGCAGAGGCTTTCTGTGAAAGTGGTGGACGTGGAGGACCGATCCAGACGTAATAACCTTTGCGTTGTTGGTCTGGCAGAGGGGGTAGAGGCGGGCTCTCGCCCCACCGACTTCTTCGCCAAGCTATTGAAGGATGCAATGGGATCGGATGTTTTGGATTCAGATCCCCAGGTGGTCCGCGCACATCGCTCCCTTGTCCCAGTGCCTGGACCGGGCCAACGTCCTCGCCCAGTATTCATCTGTTGTCACAGTTTCAAGACCAAGGATCTTATCCTGCGTGAAGCTCGAATGAGGGGCAACCTGTCACATAAAGGGCATCCATTCCGTGTCTATGAGGATTATGCGCCTGATGTGGCAAAGCATCGCGCCGACTACAAAGATGTCATGACCAAACTCTACAAACTCCATCTTCGCCCAGCCTTGCTCTTCCCTGCAAGACTAAGAATTTATCCGGGGATATACACCAATCCCCCGTACATGTTAGAGTGCCTTGTTATTGCGTGTTAGGGTCTGCTCATGGACTCGAATCCATACTATACCATATTGGGTGAAAACGTATTAAACGGGCTCAAGAAGGGCTACCGAACATGTAAGACGCTGAGCCGACCAATGGATGGCGGTCAGAGCTCTCGTTTAACTTTAAATTCACTTTCATCCCGGCTGTGCTCAGAGCGATGCATATTTTTACTTCCAGGTTTGATCACTGACACCTTCGGACAGATATACTTATATTCCCCCACTTTTGTTTTGTTTCGTTATTTATTTTACAATCCTTACATTATTCTTACTACCATAACATTTATTTATTTCTTGCAGGGGACTGGGGGTGATGGTTGGGAGGGGGCAGACACCTGGTAAGCAGGTTGATGTTTTGTGCCGTTCTGCCTTTGTCTGGCCGTGGGCCTCTCTCCCGACTCGAGTCCCACCAGCCCTCTGTAGTGCTTATGTATGTGTAGGTGTGCGTACATATAATGACTATTTTATTACTATTTTCTCTTAATATTTTAGTATTATGTATGTGTATATTTTAAATCAGTGTAGATTGTTATTCTGGGGTATGAATGTATGTATGTGTATATGTGCATATGGATGTATATACATATTCTTTAAATATATATTTTTATATATGATTTTTTTGTGTGGGTATGTATACATACATATGTATGTATGTATGTATGTATGTATGTATGTATGTATGTATGTATGTATGTATGTATGTATGTATGTATGTATGTATGTATGTATGTATGTATGTGTGCGTGTGTGCGTGTGTGTGTGTGTGTGTGTGTGTGTATGCATGTATGTATCTCCTGACCCACAGTATGTAAAGGTACGGCTGACTATGTCAGTTGCGGATGGTTTATTTTTTGACCGGCAGTGCTTAGCAATATAATCTTGAGGTTATATCTTGCTTATCTCTGGGATTGACCCAGGATGACGCTTAAATGTGCAATATGTTTAAGTTGCAACTTATTCTGTTTAGGTTTATTAGGTGTAGAAGTTCTAGGATAGTGAGAGGTGAACGTATAGTTGGGATTTTATTTATGTTTTACCTCTTGTTTGAGGTCGAACCGTGCTTTTTTGGCATTGGCCAGACAATGTGTTTATTATTTTTATTTTTCCTTTTTTTTCTCTCCTGTTTGTGCATGCCTGTTAAATGTGGGTTGATGGGGGGGGGGGGTAAGTGTTGGGGAAATTAGGGGAACAGGGTGGGAAGTAAAGGTGCTTGCAGGGTGGGAGGGGTGGGTTGGATACTGCTCAGGTGTAGGTGCTACATATGCTGATCGTGATGGTTTGGTGCGCTTTCTTAAATTTTTATCAAGTTACATGGTATGTAGGCCACCATAGGAACTACAAATGAGAGGAGGGCGGGGCTTACATTCACTTCCTGGAATGTCAAGGGTTTAAACGAACCAATTAAGAGGGGCAAGGTCCTAGCCCACCTGAATGCACTCTCGTCTGATATTATATTTTTGCAAGAAACCCATCTGAAGAATAACTCTCATAGCAGACTTAAGTGTAGGTGGGTGGGGCAAGTGTATCACTCTAACTTCTCTGCCAAAACGAGAGGAACAACGATTCTGGTACGGAAAGGAATTCCCTTTCTACATAAAACCACCCTTGCGGATAAAGAGGGTCGGTATGTGATCGTAATAGGAGAAATCCACTCTACCTCAGTAACTCTACTAAATATCTATGGGCCAAACATTGATAACCCCTCTTTTTTCAAAAGAGTCCTTGCCCTGATTCCAGATATCTCCCATACAAACCTGGTCATTGGAGGGGACCTTAACTGTGTGCTAGACCAGTATTTGGATAGATCCTCTACCCGGCGAACCCCTACCTCCTATTCAAGCGAATTCTTGAATACCTACATAAAAAATTAAAACTTATTTGATATATGGAGGATCGCTAAATTCAAGGTCCTACAGAAATGTAATATTGGAGATGAGTTCATAAATTGGATCCAGCTTTTATATAGGAACCCCTGTGCCAGAATACTCACTAACCAATCATTGTTGCCCCGATTTAACCTTAACAGGGGGACAAGGCAGGGTTGTGCGCTGTCGCCTATGCTCTTCGCCCTAATTATCGAACCCCTCGCTCAGACGATTAGATCTCATGCAGCAATACACGGCTATAATACTAAAGATACTCTAAATAAGATTTCCCTATATGCAGATGACATCCTCCTCTATGTAACAGAACCCCAGGCTAGTATCCCAGCTATTCTTGATGTGATCAATTTGTTTGGTACCTTCTCGGGATACAGAATAAATTGGAACAAGAGTGAATTAATGTCCATACGGTCGCAAAACACCTCCTGGCTAGAACATCTACCATTTAAGTTATCTTCAGAAAAATGTACCTACCTAGGATTTGTAGTTACCAAACAATACAATACTCCTTACTATTTAAACTGAATTTCCCCTCTCTGATACAAAAACTCAAAGCAAACATACTATTTTGGAGAACTCTCCCAATAGCTCTGCTCGGAATAATTAATGCCATTAAAATGGTCTTCCTCCCACAACTGCTCTACCTAGATCAGAACATCCCAGTATTCATACCTAAATCCTTTCATAAACAACTGGACTCAATTATCAATCCTTTCATCTGGGATTATAAAACACACAGGATAGATAAAAAAAACACCTCTGTAAATCCAAGATGGAAGGAGGATTGTCTCTCTCAAATTTTATATTTTATTACTGGGCCGCTAACCTCCGCGTTGTTACGTTTCTGCTGGATGACGTACTTCCGGCATCCAGCTGGCTTAGTATGGAGCGTGAGGAGTGTCACCCCTTCTCTATTGGCGCTGTGAATTTGTCGCCTGTCAATCTGGAGATGTCACTTTATTGTAACAATCCTATTATACATAGCACAGTCCAAATCTGGAAGCAAATTAAAGTCCACTTTGAGTTTAGACCAATGTCATTCATGCTCCCTGTCGCCAGGAATCGCTCCTTTGCCCCTTCTAACCTTGATAACACCTTTGAGCGATGGGGAGAGCTGGGGATAAGTACCATAGGGGATTTATACATAGAAGGGACCTTTGCTTCCTTTGAGTTGCTGAGGGAAACTTATAATCTTCCCAGAAGTAATTTTTTCACATACCTACAAATTAGAGACTACGTTAGAAAACACCTCCCAACATTTGAGAATGCTAAGCCTTCCATGTTTGACGGATGCATAAAAATATGCCCCACCTCAGATAAACTGTCTATATGATGCTTTTAAATCTGTTAGCACACGTTCTACAGATGCCATCAAGGCAAAATGGGAGGAAGAACTAGGGACTGACATTTCTGTGGCAGACTGGGAAGAGAGCTTGGAGTATATCCACACATGCTCCATTAATTCCAGACATCGTGTCATACAATTCAAGGTATTACACAGATTACACTATTCCAAAACTAAACTGCATAGGATATTTCCTGATACATCCCCTACATGTGATAAATGTCAGGCTGCACAGGGTGCACTACTCCACTGCTTTCCCCTATGCTCTAGCTTGCATGGTTATTGGTGTGGGATTTTTGGGATCCTCTCTGAAGTTTTGGAGACTTCAATAGATCCAGACACACTTCTGATAATCCTGGGAGTATCTGAGTCCCTAAACGGATTAACCAACCCCCAAAAACAACTAATCTCGTACGGTCGCATTTCAGCAAAAAAAACTAATCTTGTTGTTTTGGAAAAGGAGGGAAGCGCCCTCTACCAAGTGAATTGGCAAACACTGTACACTTAGAAAGAATTAGATATATTCTGAACAATAAATTATCAACATTTGATCAAATCAGGTAGCCTTTCCTCTCCTACTTGGACGAGTCGGCGCTGTGAATTTGTACTTATTAACGCACTCTCAATTGTAATATTTTAATCTACCTTTGGGCAGCATGTGCTGGCCCTGCCACCCGAGCAGTTGGGGGGGAATAAGTGGGGGATAGGGGGGACATCTTCCCTCTTTCTTTCTACGTGTCCTTGTTTTGTATGTCATGTTTTGTATTATGTGTTTTGCACCCAGGGCTCTGGTTCTTGTTGTTCCTGAATGCTCTTTTATGTTTAGATAAGAAGTGTAGACCTGTCTTGTATACCTATACACCATTCTTGTGTGTGTTTAATAAAACATAGTCGAAACAAAACTTTTGGCTGAGGTTTTTCTCAATGAATCCCAAAGAAGCACAACAACAAAGTCAATCGGCATGAAAGTATGTGATTACCATTGTACTGTACACTGTATGCTTGGAGAATTAAGCATCTGGGAAATTGTGGACTTTAGTAGAAATCAAATCCAACCAATATGTTTATCCTCTCCAATACATTTCATGAATATCTTTTCCAAGCTGTCCAATACATGTGAGTGGACCATCACCGTGTGATAACAATGTTACCATCCAAAACCTTGTGCCAGATGCACAAACAGTACTACTTCATACCGTAGGAAATACTCTGCCTAATGTTTGTCTGATAGACCTTCACTGTGACGACAGGTGTTTGATGTCTATAACTCTCATGTTGCCAGATGGATGTTCACAGAGGGAATGGGACCGTTGATCACTCTGTAATAGTCAACTCCATTACCTTATATTAGAGAGGCATTTTCAGCTCCAAGTCATTTGGCACAGAGGTCAGAATAATACATATCCCAGGTCTGAGCCCCTTTGGGCAAGATTTGCCCTGTTCTCAACTTAGTGCTTAAGATGTAATATTGGGAAAGTAAGTGGGTTTGTTAGAGTCTCTGTTTACCTCTCATTGTCTCTCTCTAAGCCTCCCTCCCACCTTATCAGTGTGTGTGTTTGTGTGTGTGTGTGTGTGTGTTTGTGTGCTTTAAGGACTAAACAAAAAAACTCTCTCTCACACTCACACTCTTGCACACACACGCACACGCACAGACACACTCACTCACTCACACCAACAAACACACACACACCAGCAAACACACACACCAACAAACACACACACTCACACCAACAAACACACACACCAACAAACACACACACTCACACCAACAAACACACACACACCAACAAACACACGCACACTCACACCAACAAACACACACACTCACACCAACAAACGCACCTACCTATTGTGATTGCTGTCCTGGTCCCGGCCTAATTGGCAATTAAACAGCGCTCACAAAGCAATCAGGCGACAGCCAGGACAGCTGCGGCAGAGGGAAAATTAGCTTGTTTATAGTTTCACAAGCTTTAACTTCCAGATCTATTTTAGAGGAGAGCCATCAGAATGAGCTAGATGGGACCATTGTGTTTTTTCAGGACTTGATTGGGCCTAAGAGGTGCTTTTCTATGCTAAAGATCGCTGTGTTTTGTGACTGTGTGTATAGGTGTTTGTGTGGTCATGATGGTGAGTAGAATGTGGGTTACCCCTGACAATTTTTCCAAGCGGTTGGGGATTATTGAAAATAACAATAATTATTCCTGATTCTGAAGTGATTTTAGTAAACGGTAGAGAATGAGGAAGTGATTAGTGTGTGTGTGTGTGTGTGTGTGTGTGTGTGTGTGTGTGTGTGTTGAAAGGGAGGGTATGTTATCCATACAGTGTATTTCTTCTCGTATTCTGTTCTGATCAGTATTTGTATGTCTTTTAGCTCTTAGTCATTTCTTTGAAGTTATTTTTAAATGTGTTGCCAGGATGGGGGATAATTAGGAAACATTCATTAAATGCAGGCTTTAGCAGCATCAAGTCTTAGTCACAAATATGCTATTAAGAGGAGAAGCTGGACATCACTGTGCTAAAGGTGGATACAGTACCGCTCTCTCTTTCTCTCTCTCAATATGGGTGATAGCCTAAAGTTAGATACAGTACCGCTCTCTCTTTCTCTCTCTCAATATGGGTGATATGCTAAAGTTAGATACAGTACCGCTCTCTCTTTCTCTCTCTCAATATGGGTGATATGCTAAAGTTAGATACAGTACCGCTCTCTCTTTCTCTCTCTCAATATGGGTGATATGCTAAAGTTAGATACAGTATGGCTCTCTCAATATGGGTGATAGCCTAAAGTTAGATACAGTATGGCTCTCTCAATATGGGTGATAGCCTAAAGTTAGATACAGTATGGCTCTCTCAATATGGGTGATAGCCTAAAGTTAGATACAGTACGGCTCTCTCAATGTGGGTGATATGCAGAAGGTAGATACAGTACCGCTGTCACTTATATATATATATCTTTAGCATATTACCCACATCTCTCTTTCAATATGGGTGATATGCTAAATATGGGTGATGTGCTAAAGAGTGGCACTGTATATATATTTAGCATATTACCCACATCTCTCTTTCAATATGGGTGATATGCTAAATATGGGTGATGTACTAAAGAGTGGCACTGTATATATCTTTAGCATATTACCCACACCGCTTTCTCGTTCTCTCTCTCAATATGGGTGATATGCTAAAGTTAGATACAGTACTGCTCTCTCTTTCTCTCTCTCAATATGGGTGATATGCTAAAGGTAGATACAGTACCATTCTCTCAATATGGGTGATATGCTAAAGGTAGATACAGTACCGCTCTCTAAATGTTGGTGATATGCTAAAGGTAGATACAGTACCGCTCTCTAAATGTTGGTGATATGCTAAAGGTAGATACAGTACCGCTCTCTAAATGTTGGTGATATGCTAAAGGTAGATACAGTACTGCTCTCTAAATGTTGGTGATATGCTAAAGGTAGATACTGTACTGCTCTCTAAATGTTGGTGATATGCTTAAGGTAGATACAGTACTGCTCTCTAAATGTTGCTGATATGCTAAAGGTAGATACAGTACCACTCTCTAAATGTGGGTGATATGCTAAAGGTAGATACAGTACTGCACTCTAAATGTTGGTGATATGCTAAAGGTAGATACAGTACTGCTCTCTAAATGTGGGTGATATGCTAAAGGTAGATACAGTACCGCTCTCTAAATGTTGGTGATATGCTAAAGGTAGATACAGTACCGCTCTCTAAATGTTGGTGATATGCTAAAGGTAGATACAGTACTGCTCTCTAAATGTTGGTGATATGCTAAAGGTAGATACAGTACTGCTCTCTAAATGTTGGTGATATGCTAAAGGTAGATACTGTACTGCTCTCTAAATGTTGGTGATATGCTAAAGGTAGATACAGTACCGCTCTCTAAATGTTGGTGATATGCTAAAGGTAGATACAGTACTGCACTCTAAATGTTGGTGATATGCTAAAGGTAGATACAGTACCGCTCTCTAAATGTTGGTGATATGCTAAAGGTAGATACAGTACTGCTCTCTAAATGTTGGTGATATGCTAAAGGTAGATACAGTACTGCACTCTAAATGTTGGTGATATGCTAAAGGTAGATACAGTACTGCTCTCTAAATGTGGGTGATATGCTAAAGGTAGATACAGTACCGCTCTCTAAATGTTGGTGATATGCTAAAGGTAGATACAGTACCGCTCTCTAAATGTTGGTGATATGCTAAAGGTAGATACAGTACTGCTCTCTAAATGTTGGTGATATGCTAAAGGTAGATACAGTACTGCTCTCTAAATGTTGGTGATATGCTAAAGGTAGATACAGTACTGCTCTCTAAATGTTGGTGATATGCTAAAGGTAGATACAGTACCGCTCTCTAAATGTTGGTGATATGCTAAAGGTAGATACAGTACTGCTCTCTAAATGTTGGTGATATGCTAAAGGTAGATACAGTACTGCTCTCTAAATGTTGGTGATATGCTAAAGGTAGATACTGTACTGCTCTCTAAATGTTGGTGATATGCTTAAGGTAGATACAGTACTGCTCTCTAAATGTTGCTGATATGCTAAAGGTAGATACAGTACCGCTCTCTAAATGTGGGTGATATGCTAAAGGTAGATACAGTACCGCTCTCTAAATGTTGGTGATATGCTAAAGGTAGATACAGTACTGCACTCTAAATGTTGGTGATATGCTAAAGGTAGATACAGTACTGCTCTCTAAATGTGGGTGATATGCTAAAGGTAGATACAGTACCGCTCTCTAAATGTTGGTGATATGCTAAAGGTAGATACTGTACCGCTCTCTAAATGTGGGTGATATGCTAAAGGTAGATACAGTACTGCACTCTAAATGTTGGTGATATGCTAAAGGTAGATACAGTACCGCTCTCTAAATGTTGGTGATATGCTAAAGGTAGATACAGTACTGCTCTCTAAATGTTGGTGATATGCTAAAGGTAGATACAGTACTGCTCTCTAAATGTTGGTGATATGCTAAAGGTAGATACAGTACTGCTCTCTAAATGTTGGTGATATGCTAAAGGTAGATACAGTACTGCTCTCTAAATGTTGGTGATATGCTAAAGGTAGATACAGTACTGCTCTCTAAATGTTGGTGATATGCTAAAGGTAGATACAGTACTGCTCTCTAAATGTTGCTGATATGCTGAAGGTAGATACAGTACCGCTCTCTAAATGTTGGTGATATGCTAAAGGTAGATACTGTACCGCTCTCTCGTTCTCTCTCTCAATGTGGGTGATATGCTAAAGGTAGATACAGTACCGCTCTCTCTCTCAATATGGGTGATATGCTAAAGGTAGATACAGTACCGCTCTCTAAATGTTGGTGATATGCTAAAGGTAGATACTGTACCGCTCTTTCGTTCTCTCTCTCAATGTGGGTGATATGCTAAAGGTAGATACAGCACCGCTCTCTCTCTCAATATGGGTGATATGCTAAAGTTAGATACTGTACCGCTCTCTCGTTCTCTCTCTCAATATGGGTGATATGCTAAAGTTAGATACAGTACCGCTCTCTCGTTCTCTCTCTCAATATGGGTGATATGCTAAAGTTAGATACTGTACCGCTCTCTTGTTCTCTTTCTCAATATGGGTGATATGCTAAAGTTAGATACTGTACCGCTCTCTTGTTCTCTTTCTCAATATGGGTGATATGCTAAAGTTAGATACAGTACCGCTCTCCCGTTCTCTTTCTCAATATGGGTGATATGCTAAAGTTAGATACAGTACCGCTCTCCCGTTCTCTCTCTCAATATGGGTGATATGCTGAAGTTAGATACAGTACTGCTCTCTAAATGTGGGTGATATGCTAAAGTTAGATACTGTACCGCTCTCTAAATGTGGGTGATATGCTAAAGTTAGATACTGTACCGTTCTCTCAATGTGGGTGATATGCTAAAGGTAGATACAGTACCGCTCTCTCTTTCTCGCTCTCAATGTGGGTGATATGCTAAAGGTAGATACAGTACCGTTCTCTCAATGTGGGTGATATGCTAAAGGTAGATACAGTACTGCTCTCTAAATGTGGGTGATATGCTAAAGTTAGATACTGTACCGCTCTCTCGTTCTCTCTCTCAATGTGGGTGATATGCTAAAGGTAGATACAGTACCGTTCTCTCAATATGGGTGATATGCTAAAAGTAGATACAGTACCTCTCTCTCTCTTTCTCGCTCTCAATGTGGGTGAGAGAGAATGAGCCAAAGCAGTGATTTGCTCGTCACTGGCACATAAAAAGACAAATGCTCTGAAACACCTTGAAAATACATTATTGGAGTATTTGAGGGAGTTTAGATGTATCTTGATATGCATAGCCTCTGATGAACAAATCATTAGGTCAAAACATCCAAAGCTACTGTCGCCTGCTGTCGAGGATACCTTCAACTGATCAGAGATCAATCTCTTCTCCCACATCACTGATATTCTTGTTTCAGCTTGTTCATTGTATAGTTCTCTGGTGGGGAGGGACTGAGCAGGGACCGAATGTGAGCAGAGGCTGTGACATTGATAAGAACACAGACTGTTTAACTGAGAGTGAGAGAGAGCTGATTATTCATTATTTCCTGGCCATATTGCTTTTTTCCCCCTGTTGCCAGATTAATAAGGCCGCTGAAATACCTTTGTCTTCATTTGTGTAGGGCTTTTACAGTAGACAAAATACACATGTATAAGCCATTTATTATGTCCTCATCAGCACAATACTAATTCAAAGAATGTCCCTGCCTGCCAGCTTAGATCAACAAACACAGGCTATGTGGTTTGACATATCAGCCTGCGGTGGTTGACATTTTCATCTCTGGATGTCTACGTGGGTTTAAACAGTTTTTTTTACATGGCTTTCAAATGTATGTAGTCCTTAAACATATCAAGGACTATGCATCACCATCTTTCAAAGGCAGTCTGCTATTTCAAATGTCACATCAGCTTCACTACTGCCTTGGATATTAGTGGCCCTGGGTCACGAGCGGTGGGGAGCGGAGGGGTTTGTTTCACTGGCAATTCACAGCCTGTGTTAAAAGAAACAAGGCAATCTATATTGAAAACACCAGGTAGTGTCGACAAGCAAGGCGGCGCAATCTAGTGGCTAACTCGACGCAGCAATCAGTCCCATCCTCAGGCTTTTGGTGTTAGAGTGTCTACAAATCTAATTTCCTGTTTCACACCTCCACCGTTGCAATGTCGAGATACCAATTCTGACATCAAACAGCGTCCTCTTGGGCACGACTACACTGGCAGAATTAAATCAGTGGAACAACAACAACAGCCGCCACTTAAAAAGAAGAAGACAGAGGACAACACTTTAAAAAGAAGAAGACAGAGGACAACACTTTAAAAAGAAGAAGACAGAGGACAACACTTTAAAAAGAAGAAGACAGAGGACAACACTTTTAAAGAAGAAGACAGAGGACAACACTTTTAAAGAAGAAGACAGAGGACAACACTTTTAAAGAAGAAGACAGAGGACAACACTTTAAAAGAAGAAGACAGAGGACAACACTTTAAAAAGAAGAAGACAGAGGACAACACTTTAAAAAAAGAAGACAGAGGACAACACTTAAAAAGAAGAAGACAGAGGACAACACTTAAAAAGAAGAAGACAGAGGACAACACTTTAAAAGAAGAAGACAGAGGACAACACTTTAAAAGAAGAAGACAGAGGACAACACTTTAAAAGAAGAAGACAGAGGACAACACTTTAAAAAAAGAAGACAGAGGACAACACTTAAAAAGAAGAAGACAGAGGACAACACTTTAAAAGAAGAAGACAGAGGACAACACTTAAAAATAAGAAGACAGAGGACAACACTTTAAAAAGAAGAAGACAGAGGACAACACTTTAAAAGAAGAAGACAGAGGACAACACTTAAAAAAGAAGAAGACAGAGGACAACACTTTAAAAAGAAGAAGACAGAGGACAACACTTTAAAAAGAAGAAGACAGAGGACAACACGTAAAAAGAAGAAGACAGAGGACAACACTTTAAAAAAAGAAGACAGAGGACAACACTTTAAAAGAAGAAGACAGAGGACAACACTTTAAAAAGAAGAAGACAAAGGACAACACTTAAAAAGAAGAAGACAGAGGACAACACTTTAAAAAAAGAAGACAGAGGACAACACTTTAAAAGAAGAAGACAGAGGACAACACTTTAAAAAGAAGAAGACAGAGGACAACACTTTAAAAGAAGAAGACAGAGGACAACACTTTAAAAGAAGAAGACAGAGGACAACACTTTAAAAGAAGAAGACAGAGGACAACACTTTAAATGAAGAAGACAGAGGACAACACTTTAAAAGAAGAAGACAGAGGACAACACTTTAAAAGAAGAAGACAGAGGACAACACTTAAAAAAGAAGAAGACAGAGGACAACACTTTAAAAAGAAGAAGACAGAGGACAACACTTTAAAAAGAAGAAGACAGAGGACAACACTTAAAAAGAAGAAGACAGAGGACAACACTTTAAAAAAAGAAGACAGAGGACAACACTTTAAAAGAAGACAGAGGACAACACTTTAAAAAAAGAAGACAGAGGACAACACTTTTAAAGAAGAAGACAGAGGACAACACTTTTAAAGAAGAAGACAGAGGACAACACTTTAAAAGAAGAAGACAGAGGACAACACTTTAAAAAGAAGAAGACAGAGGACAACACTTTAAAAAAAAGAAGACAGAGAAAAAGAAGAAGACAGAGGACAACACTTAAAAAGAAGAAGACAGAGGACAACACTTTAAAAGAAGAAGACAGAGGACAACACTTTAAAAGAAGAAGACAGAGGACAACACTTAAAAATAAGAAGACAGAGGACAACACTTTAAAAAGAAGAAGACAGAGGACAACACTTTAAAAGAAGAAGACAGAGGACAACACTTAAAAAAGAAGAAGACAGAGGACAACACTTTAAAAAGAAGAAGACAGAGGACAACACTTTAAAAAGAAGAAGACAGAGGACAACAGGTAAAAAGAAGAAGACAGAGGACAACACTTTAAAAAAAGAAGACAGAGGACAACACTTTAAAAGAAGAAGACAGAGGACAACACTTTAAAAAGAAGAAGACAGAGGACAACACTTAAAAAGAAGAAGACAGAGGACAACACTTTAAAAAAAGAAGACAGAGGACAACAATTTAAAAGAAGAAGACAGAGGACAACACTTTAAAAAGAAGAAGACAGAGGACAACACTTTAAAAGAAGAAGACAGAGGACAACACTTTAAAAAAAGAAGACAGAGGACAACACTTTAAAAGAAGAAGACAGAGGACAACACTTTAAAAAAAGAAGACAGAGGACAACACTTTAAAAGAAGACAGAGGACAACACTTTAAAAAAAGAAGACAGAGGACAACAATTTAAAAGAAGAAGACAGAGGACAACACTTTAAAAAGAAGAAGACAGAGGACAACACTTTAAAAGAAGAAGACAGAGGACAACACTTTTAAAGAAGAAGACAGAGGACAACACTTTTAAAGAAGAAGACAGAGGACAACACTTTAAAAGAAGAAGACAGAGGACAACACTTTAAAAAGAAGAAGACAGAGGACAACACTTTAAAAAAAAGAAGACAGAGAAAAAGAAGAAGACAGAGGACAACACTTAAAAAGAAGAAGACAGAGGACAACACTTTAAAAGAAGAAGACAGAGGACAACACTTTAAAAGAAGAAGACAGAGGACAACACTTAAAAATAAGAAGACAGAGGACAACACTTTAAAAAGAAGAAGACAGAGGACAACACTTTAAAAGAAGAAGACAGAGGACAACACTTAAAAAAGAAGAAGACAGAGGACAACACTTTAAAAAGAAGAAGACAGAGGACAACACTTTAAAAAGAAGAAGACAGAGGACAACAGGTAAAAAGAAGAAGACAGAGGACAACACTTTAAAAAAAGAAGACAGAGGACAACACTTTAAAAGAAGAAGACAGAGGACAACACTTTAAAAAGAAGAAGACAGAGGACAACACTTAAAAAGAAGAAGACAGAGGACAACACTTTAAAAAAAGAAGACAGAGGACAACACTTTAAAAGAAGAAGACAGAGGACAACACTTTAAAAAGAAGAAGACAGAGGACAACACTTTAAAAGAAGAAGACAGAGGACAACACTTTAAAAAAAGAAGACAGAGGACAACACTTTAAAAGAAGAAGACAGAGGACAACACTTTAAAAGAAGAAGACAGAGGACAACACTTTAAAAGAAGAAGACAGAGGACAACACTTTAAAAGAAGAAGACAGAGGACAACACTTAAAAAAGAAGAAGACAGAGGACAACACTTTAAAAAGAAGAAGACAGAGGACAACACTTAAAAAAGAAGAAGACAGAGGACAACACTTTAAAAAGAAGAAGACAGAGGACAACACTTTAAAAAGAAGAAGACAGAGGACAACACTTTAAAAAGAAGAAGACAGAGGACAACACTTAAAAAGAAGAAGACAGAGGACAACACTTAAAAAAGAAGAAGACAGAGGACAACACTTTAAAAAGAAGAAGACAGAGGACAACACTTTAAAAAGAAGAAGACAGAGGACAACACTTTAAAAAAAGAAGACAGAGGACAACACTTTAAAAGAAGAAGACAGAGGACAACACTTTAAAAAGAAGAAGACAGAGGACAACACTTTAAAAAGAAGAAGACAGAGGACAACACTTTAAAAAAAGAAGACAGAGGACAACACTTTAAAAGAAGAAGACAGAGGACAACACTTTAAAAGAAGAAGACAGAGGACAACACTTTAAAAAGAAGAAGACAGAGGACAACACTTTAAAAAAAGAAGACAGAGGACAACACTTTAAAAGAAGAAGACAGAGGACAACACTTTAAAAGAAGAAGACAGAGGACAACACTTTAAAAGAAGAAGACAGAGGACAACACTTTAAAAAGAAGAAGACAGAGGACAACACTTTAAAAAGAAGAAGACAGAGGACAACACTTTAAAAGAAGAAGACAGGGGACAACACTTAAAAAGAAGAAGACAGAGGACAACACTTTAAAAAGAAGAAGAAAATATATGGGTTTATTTGGCCAAGAGCTATTAACCAGGGAATCTCTGGGCTTCAATTTGAGGCTACAGCTGCTCATCAAAGATGTTCCTGGTTAGGTCACATGATATCAGGAAAAACTCATTACCACAGAAGGTTTCTCAAAACCTATTTTACAATAAGCAAAATACAAAAGCAGATAATAGATTCAACAAAAACACACATAAAAGGCACAGAAAACATTATGAACGTGTATGAACCAATTGAACATATGAAAAATGGATACACAGAGCAAACAATCAACATGTCACAGAGTGCAACTCCTTGAGCGGCAACGCGTGCTGAAGTGGGTTGTACGTTCAGCTGCGATTGCATGGAGACAGCATCGCAGATTTCTCTGTAAGCGAAGAGAGATACGATGTCAGTGTACTTGGGAACAGTCAGTGTTAATCTTTTTTTTAGATGGCAGTCAAAGTATTCAAGGTTAATGTAAATGTCTTTGGATGACGATCACAGTCAAATGTTCTGATGCCGACTGCAGTAGATATCTGGAGATGTATGTAAAAGTACCAGCCTAATGTACAGTATGTACCATAGGTGACAACAGATGCAGCTAATGTAGGGGGAAGAAAGTAGTGCTCGAGCTAAATGTATGGAAAAAGAGGTTGGAGTGGCTTATGTCCAGAGACTGACGAAGGTCAATTGGTTTGAATCCCTTTATGAAGCTGTACCATCAAGGTACATTTTGCTCCCTTTGTGCATGTAATAAAACGAGGTAGAGAAAAATGCAGGACATCTCCAAAACAGAATTAGATCATGTATGGGGAGTGTAACGTATTGATAATGTGTTCGAGTTAATGTAAGGTTAAAGTAGCTAATATTCAAAGACTAAAAAAACATTTTTACAGTAGGGATGGGCACGTTCCTTCAAATATCTGGATATACGAATGGATTTTAGTATTCAATTACTTAAGTGAGTGTTCATTTAGGCCTATTTTAACAATGCAAATGTTGTTTTTAAATTAAATTGTCCTTGTGACATTTTTACCTAAAAGAATGTACCATGACATTTCAAAGTCCTCATTTAATAAAACAACACACTTTTGAATGTATTTTTTAAAATGGCACATTGAGCTACTGAGTTTCTGCTGCAACACTGCTGTGCATTTAGCCCTCCAGGCTGTCCTAACGTCAGCTTGCTGTTTTCCCCACTTCAAAAAGCAATTACGGGTGCTCGCCTAACAGACTTTCCACAATACCTGACACAGATTACTGCAAAACACTCACCCGAAAACGTTTTGGTAACATAATTAGTTCTATCATGGTGAAAATCAGACTTCTCTTTCGTTGCTGCTGCTAGCCAACCTCATCTGCGATGAGCATTTGCATCATTCTGATTGGTCGAGAGTCACATCAATGTCATGATATTATTCTAGTAGCAAAATCATTTAAAATGCCTATCCCTATCGAAAAGCACGCATTAGATAACAGCTGCCAGATATACATGAATATAGGAGAAAAGACAAGCATGGCAGTGTAACAGCGTTCTTCGTTTGTAGAAAGAGAGTCGGACCGAAATGCAGCGTGGTGGTTACTCATGACTTTAATGAACAAAGTGACACATGAAATAACTATACAAATACGAAAACAACAAACGGAACGTGAAACCTAATTACAGCCTATCTGGTGAAACTACACAGAGACAGGAACAATCACCCACGAAATACACAGTGAAACCCAGGCTACCTAAATACGGTTCCCAATCAGAGACAACGAGAATCACCTGACTCTGATTGAGAACCGCCTCAGGCAGCCAAGCCTATACTAGACACACCCCTAATCAACCACAATCCCAATGCCTACAAAAACCCCAATAATACAATACAATAACCCCATGTCTCACCCTGGCCTGAACAAATAATTAAAGAAAACACAAAATACTAAGACCAAGGCGTGACAGGCAGGGAAATAATCATCTTATAACCAACCAATAGACTACAACCAAAGGTAACGACAAGTGCTTCTGGGTCTCAGGTAAACGGCAAATATATGCAGCCTTTCCTTGTTGACCTGGATCTTCTGAATAGAAAAGGTATGCCAATTGTGACACAGTGTAAAGATTAACACATTGAGAAATCTAATCATGTAAGAAAGAAGGGGAAAATGCCGGTATATGAATCCGGTTAATATTTGTTCTCGTCTTAAGTGACTTCCTCTACGTTTGGCTAATCAGCTTCAGGAGGTTTGTGTATGAAGGGACCCACAGGGGACAGACCGCCTCAACTTGACATTCAGACACTCGTCTGTGACACATGTTTCTGAAGCCTTCCAGAACAATAACACCCAATGAAGTGAGGAAGAACGTAATTCTGGGGGAAAGCGGTTTTGTGAACATCACTCTCACAGTCCAGTAGATAGAAGTTGTTTTAAGGGAATTAAACATTGACTTAAGCCTTAAACAACTCCAATCAGAAAGAGAATAATATTGTTATTTGACTCATTCCATCCGTTCTGTGTTGTTATTTAAATGCTAACCCAGTCACAGTATCACATTTACATTTACATTTAAGTCATTTAGCAGACGCTCTTATCCAGAGCGACTTACAAAGCAGCCAGAGCTGCCAGTCTGCAAGGAGCTGTCAGTCTGCATGGAGTTCTCATTGTGGTGGACAGGAGGCCTGCTGCTGTGTGGAACCATCTCCAGTATCCTTTTTCATGTTTCCCCTCCTCTTTTTCCTCTTTTTAGCTTCTCAATCAAATCAGAGCTGGAAACCATTACCTGTATTCTTTCATTGTCCTTATCTTCTTCCTCCTCGCCTCAGTCAGAAAAATAAAATAAACAATTGAGATGTGAACAGTACTTTTTTGGGGGGTCTTTTGTTTTTTGGAAAAGCAATCAATCAAATCAAATAAACTAGTGCATTCTCTTTTCCCTCTTCCATTTCTTGTTTTTATTAAACAGAGGGTCCTCCCTCTCTCCTATATATATGTGTGCTAAGAAAGGTCCTGATAGGGAGTCGGTGGCTGCTCCGTCCTTCAGACCCCTATTGATGCAGAGTTACATTAATAAAACCAATGTGGTTAGCTGCGATAAAACACTTAAAAGAAGGTAAGATGACAGACTCACTTCCCTCCACCCTCCCTCCCTCCCTCTCTACCTCCCTCTGTCTTTGTCCTTTCTTTTTTTTCTTTGGAATGTGATTGTGTCTTTGTCGGCAGGTGTGTGTGTGTATAAGTGTGTATTGTGTTTGAGCCATTATGTATGTCTCTGTCTCTCTCTCTCTCTCTCTCTCTGTGTATGTCATTATGTATGATTCTGTGTCTCTCTCTCTGTGTGTGTGTGTGTAATTATGTATGTCTCTGTGTGTGTGTGTGTGTGTGTGTGTGTGTGTGTGTGTGTGTGTGTGTGTGTGTGTGTGTGTGTGTGTGTGTGTGTGTGTGTGTGTGTGTGTGTGTGTGTGTGTGTGTGTGTGTGTGTGTGTGTGTGTGTGTGTGTTTGAATAAGACCGGGCATGCTTGAATAAGCGCCGGTCTGTGAGCAGTGTGTGTGTCTGCATCAGCATCACAGAGCCCAAATCCCCCAAATCCGTCCCAGTGTGACTGTTCTGTTCCTGCCTGGCTGTTCCGTGTTCTCTGGAGATGGTTCCACACAGCAGCAGGCCTCCTGTCCACCACAATGAGAACCCTGTGTGTGGTAGAGAATAGGTTTGGAACAGAACTAAGGCACACACACCTCCCTACATCTCTGTCTCCTTACACCAAGACTCAGTGCCATTGGATTATCACAGTGCGTGTGTGCTTGTGTGTGTGTGTGAGAGTTAGTTGTGACAGTCAAAGCCTGGCAGCTTACCTTACAACTCCCCCTGGCACAATGTCTGGGAGAATCTCTCTCTCTCTCTCTCTCTCTCTCTCTCTCTCTCTCTCTCTCTCTCTCTCTCTCTCTCTCTCTCTCTCTCTCTCTCTCTCTGTGTGTTGTAACTAGTCTCATTGTCTCAGATACAACTCCTTCTATATCACTGCTCACACTACAACTCAGACTAGGCCATTTCTGCACTGGTCCATTTTACAGCAATTACTGTATATGTTATGTATGTTATTTATGGTTCTTATTGTAAAGTGCAGTGAATTCGCAATTACCTTCATGCTGTTTCAAATGGTTTGAAATGATGTTTGTGTGTAAATACTGAATACAAAAAAGCCCAAGTGATTCGGTATTCCATGTAAACAGAAGAATAGCGGACCTCAGAAATAAGACAACTAATACATTTCCATATTTGCAGCTCATATAGTGAGACTGTTGTCCCTCTCCCCTGATGGGGTTCCTATCATCCTCTCATTTCCTGTCCATTGGTCTCACTGCTAACATGATTACTGTGTGATTACCTTCTGTGTTCACCTACAAGGAACACATAACACAAAAACTCTAAGTGATTAAGAAGGAAATGCAGCAAAATCCCTCTTTGAGACATCGCATGGAAATGAAGTAGATGTAGCTAAATATAATCCGTGTTGACAGTGAAATGTTTGGTATTTAATCTAGTTTTTAGTATGTGTCCCAACTAGAACAAGTGCACTTCATAAATGCTAGTGACTTGTACAGTGAACACTATATTATGTTTCTAAATATACAGAGTTTTTTTGTTGTTGCAAGAAACACAATAAGAAAGGGAAGCATGAAGGATATAGTGAGAATGTTAAAGAACCAATTTAACAGAAAATAGAGTTGACAAAAAGCAGTGTTAATGGCTTCCTGGTTTTAACTTTGACCTCCCTCCCTCCCACATTAACTATAACACATATCACTCACTCACTCACTCACTCACTCACTCACTCACTCACTCACTCACTCACTCACTCACTCACTCACTCACTCACTCACTCACTCACTCACTCACTATAACACCCCCCATACACATAGCCTTCCTGCCCTTTCCAGTCCTCATTACATGGCTTCATCATCATATGGAGGAATCGGCCACCCAGAGATCAGAGGCCACCCCAGAATATGACCTCTCTCTCGGGGTCCACACTTCAATCACCCCCCTGCCAGCTTCACATCCATCAAACCTTTCAACATCTAACAGCTACAACACCATTACTGAGATTGTAGTTATACAGATGGACAAACATACACAGGAACATGCTCTTGCATGGATATCAGAATGTATACATAAGTGCATAGGTACATGCACATGCTAGTGCACACACAAATGCTGGCACACACATGCACGCACACACACACACACACACACACACACACACACACACACACACACACACACACACACACACACACACACACACACACACACACACACACACACACACACACACACACACACACACACACACACACACACACACACAAACCAAGTGTCTTGGGAGAAAGGGAACATGCATTACCGCAGCTGTCCCTCCCTTGAGTTTATATTCCCCCTCCCTCTAGTTATAGCCCTTAGAGACGGTGTGTAAAGCCTGTCGCTGGTGGCGAGAAACTCCCCCATGATTTAGATTCTGATCCCTCAGGTTAATCTCATAAACACTTAGGAAACCACTCATGCTTGTGGAGTCGCTCTGGCACAAAATGGCCGCCATGCATTACCCAGAGGGGAACTTAAGGGATACGTTTTATTTTTTACAACCAAATCTCTATTTTTGATGAAATTGGCATGTTTTAGTCCAGACACCTTTTTTTGTGATTTCACATGTTTTTGAGAAACTTACCCTGAACAGCAAATCACTTCCTCATTGTGTAGTATGAGGGCCCTGAAAAAACATGACCAAAGGCTCCAAAAACACCCAAATATGTCATTTTACTAATGACAAAGCTTTCCGTATAGTGATGCAGATATTGTACACATGAAATTGTGCAATTCCGAACTTAATCCGCAAAGCTATATTCCATTTTGTTTATTAAACTAGATAGATGGATGCAAGGACTGACCATCCAAGATATCAAAATACATATTTTTTAAATTGCCCCTTTTTTATAATTATACGACACAGTGTACGCAGGCTAGCCCTGTCACTGAATTAGCATAATTAAATGTGTTTTCTCTCAGCTTAGTAAACACGCACACACCTTCAGTGGCTTGTCTACCTGGAAGCAATTACTGCAGCTCATTTGCATCAAGACCACACAGGTGGCCCAGTCGATGCCTGAATGAATCTGTGACGAGAGCCAATAAGAGAATAGAGGCCTGTGTGTGTGTCGGGGCATTGTTGTTGTTTCAATGTTTTTTTCAACGTCCAACAAATAATGACTAGAGCGCCCCCCCTGTTCCCCATTGTGTCTATTGATCTGCTAATTGCACTCTTTAAGTGTAACGCGGATCAATGCTATGGTGGCACTACAAAAGCTGCATACACACTGGCTGTAAATTAAGCCAAGCCCCTGGTGGGACAAACAAAAGCTACAGAGGGCTGTGTGCGAGAGAGAGGAGAGACTCAGATGGTATGTTTCATCACAAGGGAAAAACGAATGAGAGAGAGAGAGAGAGAGAGAGAGAGAGAGAGAGAGAGAGAGAGAGAGAGAGAGAGAGAGAGAGAGAGAGAGAGAGAGAGAGAGAGAGAGAGAGAGAGAGAGAGAGAGAGAGAGAAAAGAGAGAGAGAGAGAGAGAGAGAGAGAGAGAGAGAGAGAGAGAGAGAGAGAGAGAGAGAGAGAGAGAGAGAGAGAGAGAGAGAGAGAGAGAGAGAGAGAGAGAGAGAGAGAGAGAGAAAAAAATAAAATGTGCAATTTGTATGTTGTGTATGTCAAGCAATCATGATTGATAGATGATGGACAAGGTCTTCTGTACTTATACATAAGTGTGTCTGCATGCATGTGCCACTCTGTGGGACCCAGTATAAGGTACTGTATTTATGTTAGACTGTCACGATACTTCTCCTGGAAATGACTGGACCAAAGCGCAGTGTCATGAGCGTACATTTCTCTTTATTTGAAAAGAATGTCACCAACAAAACAAGGACACGACCGTGAAGCTTAACTTGGGCAATAGTGCCACTAACAAAGATAACTACCCACAAATGCAAAAGGCTGCCTAAGTATGATTCTCAATTTAATTTTACCTTTATTTAACCAGGCAAGTCAGTTAAGAACATATTCTTATTTTCAATGACGGCCTGGGAACAGTGGGTTAACTGCCTGTTCAGGGGCAGAACAACAGATTTGTACCTTGTCAGCTCGGGGTTTGAACTCGCAACCTTCCGGTTACTAGTCCAAAGCTCTAACCACTAGGCTACGCTGCCGCCCCAAATCAGAGACAACGATAGACAGCTGCCTCTGATTGAGAACCACACCCGGCCAAACACAAAGAAATAGAAAACGTAGAAATAAAGAAACTAGAATGCCCACCCGAGTCACACCCTGGCCTAACCAAAATAGAGAATAAAAGCCTCTCTATGGCCAGGGCGTGACATAGACATTAGAGGGCAGTTATCAAACTCCCCCTGATTTAAATCAGAAATCATATTTAAAAAGTCAGCCAGTATATATACAAAGAACTAGGAACGTATTCCTAACATTGAGTTGCACCCCCTCTCCTAATGTTTTGTACACTCAGTGCATTTATGTTGTATTGGCACATACACTGGATAGGTGCAGTGAAATGTGGCGTTTGACATGGTCGGCGCTTTTCACTTTTCGACTCAGGTATTTGAACCAGTGACCTTTTGGTTACTGACCCAACACATTATCCACTAGGCTACCTGCTACCCTACTTCTCTGTGTTAAGAAGTCCAATTAACAAACACAATTTGTTCATACAGGGCCCACTCAATACACCATCCAGAATCGGATATCTGCTATTAAATAAGTTTCTGTGTATTGCCTGTAGAAATGGAATCAGTAATACATGTGAACCCACATTATATTGCTCTACCTAAGCAGGCCTTAGCTCATCCAAGTCCCTCGCCACGCTTGTGTGTGTTTGTGTTTTTGTGCGTGTGTGTGTGTGTGTGCGCACTTGGGAACAATGTCACGTCTCAATGCGCTTCCACTTCCATGTTTATTAAACAGGCTTGGTCATTTGGTGACATTATTATTTCATGCTTTGATCTCACCTTAAGCGGAGAGGATTTACCATTGCAATGTCCTGAGTCGTTATGACAACAACACATGAACACAAACAACAATCCACAATCTTGCGTTTCGCATTATCAAATGTGCTAAGCTATTCAGCATGAGGCGCATATTAGCATATATTTTATAGCATTTAATTCTTTGCCTGTGTTGATCCACTCGGCTGCTCAAAACAAGGCAGCTACAACCCGTTGTTGTCTTTGTTTGAACACTGGTATGAAAGGTGGAATGAACAAAATCATAGTTTGGTTGAATATCTTCACACTGAGATAAGCTTTTCTGTTGAAAAGTCTGTTTTTATGTCCTCCCTACTGTTTCCAAATATATCATTTACAACAACAAAAACTAGACAATTTGAGTCTCTGAACATTTTGAGTGGAAACCTTGTTGTTGGATTTCATTGCCATTTATATTAAGAAAACAATATGTGTTTCACATTCTACCAAATACCTAGAATACCTAAATAACTAGAACAATTCGCATTTGTGCAAATTGCAATATTGTACCTTCCGCTTATCAGTCAGAGTTTTCAATAGCCTGCACCTTGCTTACAACTGAGTGACTTCTAATTCTCACTACACTGAGCTAGGGCTGGGGTGGTCTGGACCACAAGCTCTCACAGTCTCACTGCAGAACCCTACTGTCATGGCCGTCGAAAGAAGTGGACCAAAGTGCAGCGTGGTGAGCGTACATTTTTATTTTATTTAAAATGTCCCCAACAAAACAACATACTAAGAAACAACGGTGAAGCTCACCGTGAAGCTCACAGGGCTACCTTGTCACGGCCGTCGAAGGAAGTGGACAAAAGTACAGCGTGGTGAGCGTATATTCTCATTTTATTTTGGAATGACGCAAACAAAACAAGAAACAACCGTGAAGCTTACAGGGCTACAGTGCCACTAACAAAAGTCAGCTTCCCACAAATAACAAAGGGAAAAAGGCTACCTAAGTATGATTCCCAATCAGAGACAACGATAGACAGCTGTCCCTGATTGAGAATCATACCAGGCCAAAACATAGAAACATAGAAAACAAAACATAGAATGCCCACCCCAAATCACACCCTGACCAAACCAAATAGAGACAAAGAAAGGCTCTCTAAGGTCAGGGCGTGTCACCTACGTTTGTTCATAAACATCAAATATCGACGTTTAAGTTTAGGCATTAATTCCGAATGGTTAAGGTAAGGGTTATGATGCTTGTCCATACATGTCAAATTGCAAAGGTTAAGTTTAGTGGTTTAGTTAATGGTTAAGGTTTAGGATAGGGTTAAAACAACTCCACGGTTAAATTCAGGCATGATTTCTGATTGATTACAGTAAGGGTTAAGGTTTGGGATTAGGGTTAAAATAACTCCACAGTTAAATTCAGGCATGATTTCTGATTGATTACAGTAAGGGTTAAGGTTTGGGATTAGGGTTAAAAAAATACAAATTAGTGCCTAGCACTGATATTGAACATGTGACCCTCGGAGCTGGAGTTCTCAGCTCCATTGTGAACTATTTCGGTCCACAATGCCCTCACAAACCCAAAGTCAACTTGATGGTAATAGCGCTTACCGTTGCCCCTAGTAGACAGTTTTGAACTAATCTCCCGACGTCCTGCTTACCTTGATGGGCGTCAAATTTCGCAGTGGATCTTAAGTGACCTGGCTAGGTTTGAAGAAACACATACACACATACATACACACACACACACACACACACACACACACACACACACACACACACACACACACACACACACACACACACACACACACACACATACACACTACGGAGAGGTAATTACTGGCTACACCTCAGTAGACTACTGCGATTACTGTGCAATATTTTGATTAAGGTCGGTCGAGTCAATGTCATTGGGTTGTAAGCAGCAACCTGTTGGAAATATCACTTTGCATTTTTCATGCTACGTTACACTAGGGGTATTGACTTGTTTCCAGTGGGGGTGATTGTTCTGTGACTCATTGTGGTTGGGATGGACAGTGGGTATTGGCTGTTGAATTGCTTAGTGATATTCAATCAAAAGCTGTGTCTGGATATATCTGGAGATTCTTATGGATATTGGTTTTAGATTAATTGGTCTTATAGATATGAAAGAGGATGGCAGTCTAAAACAGTCAGGCAAAGACACACACAAGCATGCACAGACGCAGGCAAGTGTGCACACACACTGTTCCCCATCTCAGAGTGAGTGGGTTATAGGGGAAGTGGTCTGATTGGGGTTGGGACAGAGAGGCGGAGGGTCAGAGAGGCGGAGGGTAAGGTTCCCTTTAGCGAGGGGAATTACTTTAACCAGCTGAGCATGGCTCAGGGCACCTCTAAACTTTAAGAGGTATTGATGTTCCTGTTCCTTTATGGCTTGTGAGGGAATACTGCTACTGATGTATGATTCAATCATTCTGTTTTGTCCTTCTCTCCTACCGTCCATCCATTGCTCTGTTCATCTATCCATCTAGCCATTTGTCCATCTATCCATCCATGCATCCAGCCATCTATCTGTCCATTCATGTTTGTTCCGTCCATCCATTCCTTGCCTGAGTCTCACCGTTTCAAAATCTCTCTGTCAGCCCTGTCCAGCCCGTTCTGGCTCTCTGTCCACTTCCCCATATAGTGGGTGTTAGGGGAGATGTCTCACTCTGCTCTCTGCATATGGAAGCCCTTCTCTGGGTAGAGAAGCCACTGATCTCCCTGGCCGGCTGGGAGAGACTGCTGGTGGGGTACAGAGCCAAGGCTACTCAGGGTCCATGTGGACAAGATGTCACTCTCACTGACTGGGCACATGCGTTATAGGCTGGGGTGGTAATATGCAATGTAGAGACATGTGGTGGTGATAGAGGGTGTGTGTGTGTGTGTGTGTGTGTGTGTGTGTGTGTGTGTGTGTGTGTGTGTGTGTGTGTGTGTGTGTGTGTGTGTGTGTGTGTGTGTGTGTGTGTGTTTATCCCATGCCACTCTGGAAACTGTCAGTCTTAACTACACACTTGCAGACGCCTATCATATCCAATTAGTGTTGCATCATTTCAATGGAATGTAAGTGTACATTGTTACAAGTTTAATACAATTTCATGATCATTATTATTGTATTGAATATTTGATTATCCCCTGAATTATCTATTAGTTGGCTATCCATGAAACTGATGACATGATACAGGGGTAATTAATCAATGCCCTTGATGCAAATTCAGAGAATAGAAGTTTTGCAGGAACTAGGATATGATCTAATGTACATACAGTGTCAAAAGGATATTATGTTAACAGGATATGATGTAATGCACATACTGCAATAACAGGATATGTACATACCTTATTAACATGATATTATGCAATGTACATACAGCATTAACATGCAGCATTAACAGAATATTATGTAATGTACATACAGTGTTAACAGGATATGATGTAATGTACATACAGAGTCAAAGGATATTATGTCATGGGCATACAGAATTAACAGGATATGATGTAATGTATATACATTATTAACAGGATATGATGCAATGCACATAAAACTTTAACAGAACAGAATATGATGTAATGTACATACAGTATTAACAGGATATGATGTAATGTACAAACAGTGTTAACAGGATATTATGTAATGTGTATACAGTGTCAAAGGAAATTAAGTAATGTACATACAGTCTCAAAGGATATTATGTCATGTACATAACGCATTAACAGGATATGATGTAATGTATATACAGCTTTTTACAGGATATAACGTGATGTACATAGTGTTAACAGGATATGATGTAATGTATATACAGTGGTGACAGCATATTATGTCAAGTACATTCAGTGTTAAAAGGATATTATCTAATGTACAAACAGTATTAACAGGATATGATGTAATGTGCATACACTGTTAACAGGATATTATGTAATGTACATACAGTATTAACAGGATATGATGTAATGTGCATACACTGTTAACAGGATATTATGTAATGTACATACCGTGTTAAAAGGATATTATGTAACGTACATAAAGACTTCACAGGATATGATGTAATGTACATACAGCACTAACAGGATATGATGTAATGTGCATTTGGTGTTAAGAAGATATTATGTAATGTACATACAGCGTTAAAGGGATATTATGTATTTTATATACAGTGTTAACAGGATATGATGTAATGTACATATATATAGTGGTGACAGCATATTGTGTAATGTACATACTGTATTAACAGGATATGATGTAATGTACTTACAGCATTAACAGGATATGATTTAAAGTACATATAGTATTAACAGGATATAATGTAATGTACATACAGTGTTAAAAGGATATTATGTAATGTAGATAAAGTGTTAACAGGATATGATGTAATGTACATACAGTGTTAAAAGAATATGATGTAATGTACATACAGCATTAACAGGATATTATGTAATGTACATAAAGTATTAACAGGATATGATGTAACGTACACACAGTGTTAAAAGAATATGATGTAGTGTACATACAATGTTAGCAAGATTTGATGTAAAGTACATACATTTTTAACAGGATGTGATGTAATGTACATACATTATTAACAGGATTTGATGTAATGTACATACAACATTAACAGAATATGATGTAGTGTAGAGTCATTTTTGTCACCAAGATGGCATAGCAGTCAGACGTCCTTTGTCCTCGTCTTGTCGTGTCCCGTATATATATAAATGGAATGTACATACAGTGTTAACAGTATATTATGTATTTTACATAGTGTTTACTGTATATTATGTAATTGACAAAGTGTTAAAATAATATTATGTAATGTACATACAGCATTACCAGGATATTATGCAATGTACATACAGTGTTAACAGGATATGATGTAATGTTCATACACTTGTTAAAAGGATATGATGTAATGTACATACATTAAACAGGTTATGATGTAATCAAATCAAATGTTATTTGACAAATGCGCCGAATACAAGAAGTGTAGACTTTCCCTTGAAATCCTTACTTATGAGCCCTTTCCCAAAAATGCAGTTCAAAAGTTATTAATAAAAAAAAAAAAAATACAAACAACAAAATAACAAAAACAAGGCTATATACAGACTATATACAGTACACGGAGCAATATACAGGGACTTAATATGCACGTGTAGGTTTTGACAGGCTTTTGATATACATGTAGGTATGGGGTGAAAAGCAAAAAGTTTGGGTAGCCATTTGGTTAACTGTTCAGCAGTCTTTGGGGTAGAAGCTGTTCAGGAGCCTTTTGGTCCCAGACCTAGTTCTCTGGTACCGCTTGCCGTGTGGTAGCAGAGAGAACAGACTATGACTAGGGTGGCTGGAATCTTTGACAATTTTTAGGGCCTTCCTCTGACACCGCCTCGTATAGAGGTACTTAATGGCATGGAGCTTGGCCCCTGTGATGTACTGGACTATACATACTACCATCTGTAGCGCATTGTAGTCGGATGCTGAGCTGTTGCCATAGCAAGTGTTCATGCAGACAGGATGACTCTCGTTCATGTTCCATTCATCCAGTTCAATGTAAAAGTAAACTGGGTGAGGTATGTTTATCCCCATTTTGTTCCGTTTGCTTCCTTTAAACGTTTTTCAACAGAATTGGCGGAATGAATACACCCCTGGTCACATGTAAACAGAGTTCTCTCTCATAACAGCCACGTTGTATTCCTTCTTTTCCCTTCACTTGTGGACTTCAACACATGACACATCAGCTGTGTGTGATGTCACCATATTAGCTAAAGTAACGTCATAATCAGCATCACTAATAGAACTAACGCGATAGTAAACCCACTACAATCATGCAGGAACATCAGTGTACAGTCAGTCAGTAAGCAGTTACACCAGTGGGTCCCTGAGCCAATAAATGAGTAATACCAAAAGCTTACCTTGACTTGGAAAAGTTCCGGGGTTGTGTTGGAAAGTCATAGCCAGCTAGCTAACATAGTATCACTCTGTTTAAGCAAGTGTTTCAGTAGGCTAAACTAGATAGCTGCATTTGCTAGTAAGTGAAACTGAAAGTGAAAGAAAATGACAATCTCAATTTTGCAAGAAATTAATTTGTTCAAAACTGTTAAACTGCTGTCTTTTTCTCTCTTTGAGTCAACGACTCAACCACATTTTATACAGTGCAGTTTTAGCTAGCTGTAGCTTAGGCTTTCAGAACTAGATTAATTATATGACCCGGGCCTCCCGGGCGGCGCAGCGGGTAAGGGCGCTGTACTGCAGCGCCAGCTGTGCCATCAGAGTCCCTGAGTTCGCGCCCAGGCTCTGTCGTAACCGGCCGTGACCGGGAGGTCCGTGGGGCAACGCACAATTGGCCTAGCGTCGTCCGGGTTAGGGAGGGCTTGGTCGGTAGGGATGTCCTTGTCTCATCGCGCACCAGCGACTCCTGTGGCGGGCCGGGCGCAGTGCGCGCTAACCAAGGTTGCCAGGTGCACAGTGTTTCCTCCGACACATTGGTGCGGCTGGCTTCCGGGTTGGATGCGCGCTGTGTTAAGAAGCAGTACGGCTGGTTGGGTTGTGTATCGGAGGACGCATGACTTTCAACCTTCGTCTTTCCCGAGCCCGTACGAGAGTTGTAGCGATGAGACAAGATAGTAACTACTAACAATTGGATACCATGAAAAAGGGGTAAACATTTTTTTTATTTTTATAATAATAATAATAATTATAATTATATGGCCCGTTGATTGGGTGAACAACATGTCGGTTCATGCTAAGAGCTCTGATAGACTGGAGGACGTCCTCCGGAAGTTGTCATAATTACTGTGTCCGTCTATGGAAGGGGTTGAGAACAATGAGTCTCCTACGTTTTGTACTGAAGTCAATATACCCAGAGGAGGATGGAAACTAGCTGTCCACAATGAGGCTTCTGTAAACCTTCTTTGTAAAACAGTGTAAAAAGTAAGTAAGCTATTTGATTGACAGTGATTATTACTTCTGTAGTAAAAATGGAAAAATGTGTAACGTCGTTCGTCTGTTGAATGAAAAGAGTCAGACCGAAATGCAGCGTGTAGGTTACTCATGACTTTAATGAAGATAATCGCGGTACATGAAATAGCTGAATAAGAAAACAACAAACGAAACGTGAAACTAATAAAAGCCTATCTGGTGACTACTACACAGAGACAGGAACAAACACCCACAAAATACAACGCAAACTCAGGCTACCTAAATACGGTTCCCAATCCGAGACAACGAGAATCACCTGACTCTGATTGAGAATCGCCTCAGGCAGCCAAGCCTAACAACACCCCTAATCAGCCGCAATCCCAAATAATACAAACCCCAATACGAATACAACACATAAACCCATGTCACACCCTGGCCTACCCAAACATATAACAAAAACACAATAACACAATGACCAAGGTGTGACAAAATGCAAATAACTATTCAGAGACTATTACAAAATGTATGTAACCTCTCTCAATAACATTTAGTACAGACCAGGCCTGACAGAAAATGTAGAAATTGTAACAAGTAAGAGAATGCAACAAGTATTAGATAGACACATATTAAGAGGGAAGATAGAAAACACAACTGTTCAGAGACAATTTGAAAAAGTCGACAATTTCGTTAAAAGATTTATAGGACAAATTCATATTTCACACTGTCACTTTAGCGTTTGCATTTAGCCTACAACATGTCATGGAACTTCTAGAAGCACGGCCCCATCCTGCAAAGTGGCACAGAACACGTAGAGCACCCAAAGGAGGTTTCTACACATCTCCCACACTTTGTTCTGCGTTCACTCCGGATGAACACCACACACCCTCTCTGGCAACCTTCAAACTTCACCTGCTTTCAAATGATGAGTTAAAACTCAGTCCTCACGCCATGGTGCCACGCTCTTGGCTCCTCTCTTCCTGCCACATACCACAAAGTGAATGCACAAGCTGCATTCTGAATGCCTTCAGGGACCAGCGGCAATGATTTCTGAGAAGGAGCCTTTGCAGTGTCCCCCACACAATGTACACAGTTACGATGGCAATGTTGAGCATCCCCCAAAACACATACTTCCACCATTTTCTACCAACCCCGCCCATGTTCTTGTTTTAATTCATTATAAGCTCTGGAACAGATATAAGTTCCTACCACTTTTAAACCCCTGCCTCTGTCACTTTAGGCCCAGGCTGTTTGCTACAAGGATGAATGGTGGGACTTGGGCAGACACACTCAATGGAAATGTAGGTTCCCCTGTTGAGTGTGCTCTCCCACTTCCCATCTGTCTTCCTCCTCCTCTCCCTCTGCTTCCTCTTCTCCCTCTGCTACTCCGCTCCCTTTTCCTCCTCCTCTCCATGTTCCTCTTCCTCTACATGTTCCTCTCCCTCCACTTTCCTCTCCACTCTCTCCCTCCACTCCCCTCTCAGTCCACTCCTCCCTCCACATCTATATCCCTCCAATCATCTCTAATCCCTCTTCCACCCTGCCTTCTGCTACTGAGCCCTGACTCTCCATATCACTTCCCTCACGTTCACTGCCCTAGAGGAACAGAGGAACAGAGGGAGGGGTAGAGGGGCAACACATCGGATACAATAGTGGTCAGGAACATAATCTCTCTCCCTCTCACACTGTCTCTTTCTTCTTCCCTCTCTCTCCTTTTCTCAACCATTCACACAGACTCTCTTCCTAATAATCACCTCTTAGGGTTTCCATAATAAATTGTGTGATACAGTTACACACCTCCTTTCCACCCACACACACACGCACACACACGCACGCACGCACACACGCACACACATTCGCTCTCTCTCGCTTCCAATCAACTCTCGCTTTCTTGCCTGACAGACAGAGTTCGCCAATGTTAGCTAATTTGTTACGTAGCTGGGACAGTTTCCAAATTAATTGCATCGTGGAAACAGTAGAAAACAAGCAACTTGTTAGCTGGCTATGTAAACAAATATCCAACTCAATATTTTATGAGCTCCACCGTGTGGGCATCTACCCTAACATTACAGCTAAGCTGTCAAATCATAGGAAAATGCCTATGAATATCTGTACCTAGCAAACAGGACAAACCATGACCTAAGCCAAACATATAAACACACATTACGCTAACCTTCATTTCGGTGGATAGTTAGCTGGATGTCTATATGGCTAGCTAGTGAAAGTGACAGCTAAGGTTGACTCTTTGTGAGCGCAGCCCAAATTTACCGCATTACACAACTTTTCTTGCCTAATAGACTAACAAGCTTGCTAGCTATAGCCAGCAGATTGTGCCATTTCCATTTCCATTAATTACATGGGTAGAAACAAGACAAACAACCAACTAGTTAGCTGACTATATACAGCTAAACACTGCAACTATTGCAATCAGACAGGGAGCAATCATTCAAGCTCCACCGCTGATGTGCTAGCCTGTACCAACCAACTGATCATGACAAGATTTGTTCATCTGAGAGCATTTTCCCCAAGTTTCACAAATGTTTTCAAAATAAAAAACAGAAATAGCTTATTTACATTAAGAACCTTTGCTGCAATACTTGAAGTTGAGCTCAGGTGCATCCTGAGCATCCTGTGCATCCTGTTGATCATCCTTCAGATGTTTTTACAACTTGATTGGAGTCCACCTGTGGTCATTTTGGAAAGGCACACACCTGTCTATATAACTTCTTGGTGACAGGGGGCAGTATTTTCATGTCCCAATGAAATGCATGCCCAAATTCAACTGCCTGCTACTCATCCCCAGAAGATAAGATATGCATAGTATTAGTAGATTTGGATAGAAAATACTCTGAAGTTTCTAAAACTGTCCGAATCATGTCTGTGAGTTATAACATAACTTTTTTAGCAGGCGAAACCCAGAGGACAAACCATTCAGATTTTTATTTTTTGAGGTCACTCTCTTTTCAATGAGTTTTCATTGGGAATACAGATTTCTAAGGGACCTTCTTGCAGTTCCTATCACTTCCACTGGATGTCAACAGTCTTTAGAAATTGGTTGAGGTTTTTCCTTTGTATAATGAAGAAGTACGGCCATCTTGAACGAAGGTAACTTGATGTGTACAGTTAGATAGAGGCGCTTGACCAGAAAGCTAGCTACAGTTTGTTTTCCTCCTGTATTGAACACAGATCATCCTGTCTTCAGTTTGATTGAATATTTACGTTAAAAAATACGTAAAGTTGTATTACAAAAGTGGTTTTAAATGTTTTGGCAAAGTTTACAGGTAACTTTTGAGATATTTTGTAGTCACATTGCGCAAGTTGGAACCGGTATTTTTCTGGATCAAACACACCAATTTGTAAGTCGCTCTGGATAAGAGCGTCTGCTAAATGACTTAAATGTAAATGTAATAAATGGGCATTTCGGATATATATCGATGGAATTAATTGAACAAAAGGACCATTTGTGATGTTTATGGGACATATTGGAGTGCCAATAAAAGAAGGCAGATTTATATATTTTTTTCTGTGTTTTGTGTAGCGCCTGCAGGGCGTTTACTTGTTTACTGTTGTGCTATCATCAGATAATAGCTTCTTATGCTTTCGCCAAAAAGCCTTTTTGAAATCTGACATGTCGGCTGGATTCACAACGAGTGTAGCTTTCATTTGATATCTTACATGTGTGATTTAATGAAAATTTGAATTTTATAGCATTTTATTTGAATTTGGCGCTCTGCATTTTCCCTGGCAATTGGCCAGGTGGGACATTAGCCTCCCGCCTATCCCAGAGAGATTTATTTAACCAGGTAGGCTAGTTGAGAACAAGTTTTCATTTACAATTGCGACCTGGCCAAGATAAAGCAAAGCAGTGCGACATAAACAACAACACAGAGTTACACATGGAATAAACAAACATACAGTCAATAACACAATAGAAAAAAAGTATATGTACAGTGTGTGCAAATGAAGTAAGGGAGGTAAAGGCAATAAATAGGCCATGGTGGGAAATAATTACAATTTAGCAAATAAACACTGGAGTGATAGATGTGCAGAAGATGAATGTGCAAGTAGAGATACTGGGGTGCAAAGGAGCAAAATAATAATATGTATAATAATACAAATTATAAAAAAATAACAGTATGGGGATGAGGGAGTAGGATTGGCTAATTACAGATGGGCTATGTAAATGTGCAGTGATCTGTGAGCTGCTTTGACAGTTGGTGCTTAAAGTTAGTGAGGGAGATATGAGTATTCAACAGATTTTTGCAATTCGTTGCAGTCATTGGCAGCAGAGAACTGGAAGGAAAGGCGGCCAAAGGAGGAATTGACTATGGGGGTGACCAGTGAAATATACTTGCTGGAGCGCATGCTATGGGTGGATGCTGCTATGGTGACCAGTAAGCTGAGATAAGGCGGGGCTTTACCTATCAGAGAGTTATAGATGACCTGGAGCCAGCGGGTTTGGCGACAAATGAAGCGAGGGCCAGCCAACGAGAGCCAGCCAACGAGAGCATACAGGTTGCAGTGGTGGGTAGTATATGGGGCTTTGGTGACAAAATGGATGGCACTGTGATACACCGCATTCAATTTGCTGAGTAGAGTGGAGTGGAGGCTATTTTGTAAATGACATCGCCGAAGTCAAGGATTGGCAGTGTAGTCCGTTTTTTTTCAGTTAAATTTGCTGCTTGTTTATTAACCAACAGAGAGAGAACAATTAACTAGGCCACTGAAGCAATTGTGTTAGAAAGTGTATTACTTCCTGTGTGCTTTGTTTCCACCCTGTGTAGGATGATGAGGTGGAGGATCATTGTTTTTCACTGATGACTTCTGAAAAGTGAAATGAAGATGGTAATGCATTTTCATCAATTAGCTCTCCAGAGAGTAAAAGAGATAGAGAAAGAGAGAGAAGTAGAAAAGAGGTTGAGAAATGGATAAGAATTTGGGGGGAGGTGAGGTGAAAACAAGAAGGAAAGAAAAATACCTTAACATTGAGAAAGACTTAGATAGAAACAAGAAGGAAAGAAAAATACCTTAACATTGAGAAAGACTTAGATAGTTGGTTATGAAATTGCATTTCAACCAAAATGGCCCATGTCTGCCCTTGCATCTCTGATTCTAAGAATCACGACCCTTTCTTATTGCCATCGCCCAGATGTGTTTCCTTTAAACTGTGTGCTTGCGGTCCAGGCACTTCCTGCGGAACTCCCGAGCAGAAGAAATGCCATGCTGTGCAGAGACGCAGCAAGAGATTAAAATTCCCTGAGTTCGCGCCATCAGTTTGCACTATATAGATCAACATTTTCCCTGTGATGGAATCAACATGATATCAGGCCCTTGTCAATACAACAAACCAAAGCAAATCTAACTTTGAAAGATTGAGTCTGTGATTATGTTGTGGGCAGAGTCAGAGCGCAACGGAGCAGAATTCTATTGGCAGGGTTAGCCCACAAATGTTCTTCCAATCACCCGGGAGTGAATGCCCTTTTCACATCTGTTCAGATCTGTTCTTTGCCAATAAGTGAGTTATTACCCCAGTTATAGATAATTATAAACTGGGTGGTTTGAGCACTGAATGCTGATTGTCTGACAGCCGTGGTATATCAGACCGTATACCACGGGTATGAATTTATTTTTATTTTTACTGCTCTAATTATGTTGTTAACCAGTTTATAACAGCAATAAGGTACCTCAGAGGTTTGTCGTATGTGGCCAATATACCACGGCTAAGAACTGTATCCAGGCACTCGTGCCTAAGAACACCCCTTAGCCGAGGTATATTGGCCATATACCACACCCACTTGTGGCTTATTGCTTGTTATAGGTCAGCAATGGGGAGTTACTGCTTCCCACAAGAGCACAAAACATGTAGGCTAAATTTCAAGCTGTCTTTGAAAAGCCAATCAGGTAAAAAGCTTATGTCTTAATTAAAGGGGCAGTGCTGTATTTTGAGACAGTCTTGAATATGTAAATAAGCCAATAGGTGAGGGGTAACCTACAGTGTCTAATTCTCTATATGTTAATAATAATACATTTTATTTTGTAAAGTGGTTTCTTGCTTCATACAACACAATTCAATGCCATTTAAAGTCACCTATTTGGCCCATGGTGTAACACACCAAGTTAAAAATGTAGTCTTATGCAATGTAGGCCTGCATTGAACACCACATATAGGCTACTTTAGGCCATATAAATCAAAAGCTCTTTCCATGTGAAAATGTTATGAGATTTGCTCCATTGGTTTTGTTGGAAGGCCTATGTTATGCTCAAATAGCCACATAGTCTATTGGTTGCTGTCTAAAATGGCAAGGGTACAGCCTCAGTGTTCACTTCACTGGAAGTTGTTTCTGCTCTGAAGACAGAACATATGCTCATTGCCCCAAAATATTTGAGGTAACATTGGCTGCCAGTATCCATTATTACAGTTAAGGGAAATTATACTCATAGTCTGGGTTTAAACGACAAGTATAGCAGCATGGTCACTGCCATAAGCATTTCACCACATATAAAATATGTATGTTGCTCTGGTATAATACAATACTTTTAAGGCATTCTAATGAGTGAATGTCTAATGCAAACTCATTAAACACTCCTTGTTCCTCTTTGTCCATGTCCTCTATCTCTACCTGGGTGAGTCTCTACAGAGACCTGGTGTGTCTGGAGGGAGAGTGGTGCTCAGTCTATCTCTACCTGGGTGAGTCTCTACAGAGACCTGGTGTGTCTGGAGGGAGAGTGGTGCTCAGTCTATCTCTACCTGGGTGAGCCTCTACAGAGACCTGGTGTGTCTGGAAGGAGAGTGGTGCTCAGTCTATCTCTACCTGGGTGAGTCTCTCCAGAGACCTGGTGTGTCTGGAGGGAGAGTGGTGCTCAGTCTATCTCTACCTGGGTGAGTCTCTCCAGAGACCTGGTGTGTCTGGAAGGAGAGTGGTGCTCAGTCTATCTCTACCTGGGTGAGTCTCTACAGAGACCTGGTGTGTCTGGAGGGAGAGTGGTGTTCAGTCTATCTCTACCTGGGTGAGTCTCTCCAGAGACCTGGTGTGTCTGGAAGGAGAGTGGTGCTCAGTCTATCTCTACCTGGGTGAGTCTCTCCAGAGACCTGGTGTGTCTGGAAGGAGAGTGGTGCTCAGTCTATCTCTACCCAAGGCTTTGCTGGAGGGGCTGGAAGGACATGGTAACATGTTATTATGCTGTTTGCCTCAAGTACTGGTGGTCCTGTAGCTCAGTTGGTAGAGCATGGTGCTTGTAACGCCAGGGTAGTGGGTTCGATCCCCGGGACCACCCATACGTAGAATGTATGCACACATGACTGTAAGTCGCTTTGGATAAAAGCGTCTGCTAAATGGCATATATTATTATTATTATTATTATTACTCTTGAAAATAGTCTTTGAGAATTTTGAAATTGCACTCGCATGCACACACATAAATAAAATAAAACTGAGAGCAGCATATGTAACACCTTATCAACATTGTTTCTCAAAGGGATGTATCTGATCTTAAAATCAAGGGTTAAAGGTTAGGCAGTAAATGTAAGTAGAACTTGATGGAAGTGAAATATTTCCATATATGTCCATAGTTTAAATCATCTTGCTGGTCATAATAACCATTCTTCACTGTGACCATCATGCTCAGGTGCTCAGTGGCATGGAAGGTCAGTGCTGCAATCTTCAGTCTGTATCCCAAATTGCACCCTATTCCCTACAAAGTGAATAACTTTTTGACCAGAGTCGTATGGACCTAGGTAAAAATGAGTGCACAATATAGGGAATATGGTGCCATTTGGAAGGCACCCTCTGTCTGTCAGAGAAAGGAAGAGAGCACTGGCCAGTGAGGGATTGTGGGTATGAAAGCTCTGCCCCGGGCCACTGGAGCAACAGACCCTCTGTCCTGACAGCTGGTGTGTGGGACAAGGGTGGGGCACGAGCCATCACTTACACACCATCGGAGGCAGGAACACACTCACACAGGAATGCAGGAGCACTTGAATAGAGACAGGAACACACATGCAAGAACACACACACTCTTAGGAGAGGAGGGGAGATGATAGAGGAAGTGAAGGAGGGTGGGGTTTGACTCACAGTTCTAAAAGAGGATGTGTGAGACATGTAGAACACACACACTCTTAGGAGAGGAGGGGAGATGATAGAGGAAGTGAAGGAGGGAGGGGTTTGAGTCACACTTCTAAAAGAGGATGTGTGAGACATGTAGAACACACACACTCTTAGGAGAGGAGGGGAGATGATAGAGGAAGTGAAGGAGGGAGGGGTTTGAGTCACACTTCTAAAAGAGGATGTGTGAGACATGTAGAACACACACACTCTTAGGAGAGGAGGGGAGATGATAGAGGAAGTGAAGGAGGGAGGGGTTTGAGTCACACTTCTAAAAGAGGATGTGTGAGACATGTAGAACACACACACTCTTAGGAGAGGAGGGGAGATGATAGAGGAAGTGAAGGAGGGAGGGGTTTGAGTCACACTTCTAAAAGAGGATGTGTGAGACATGTAGAACACACACTCTTAGGAGAGGAGGGGAGATGATAGAGGAAGTGAAGGAGGGAGGGGTTTGAGTCACACTTCTAAAAGAGGATGTGTGAGACATGTATAACACACACACTCTTAGGAGAGGAGGGGAGATGATAGAGGAAGTGAAGGAGGGAGGGGTTTGAGTCACACTTCTAAAAGAGGATGTGTGAGACATGTAGAACACACACACTCTTAGGAGAGGAGGGGAGATGATAGAGGAAGTGAAGGAGGGAGGGGTTTGAGTCACACTTCTAAAAGAGGATGTGTGAGACATGTAGAACACACACACTCTTAGGAGAGGAGGGGAGATGATAGAGGAAGTGAAGGAGGGAGGGGTTTGAGTCACACTTCTAAAAGAGGATGTGTGAGACATGTAGAACACACACTCTTAGGAGAGGAGGGGAGATGATAGAGGAAGTGAAGGAGGGAGGGGTTTGAGTCACACTTCTAAAAGAGGATGTGTGAGACATGTAGAACACACACACTCTTAGGAGAGGAGGGGAGATGATAGAGGAAGTGAAGGAGGGAGGGGTTTGAGTCACACTTCTAAAAGAGGATGTGTGAGACATGTAGAACACACACACTCTTAGGAGAGGAGGGGAGATGATAGAGGAAGTGAAGGAGGGAGGGGTTTGAGTCACACTTCTAAAAGAGGATGTGTGAGACATGTAGAACACAGGAAAGACTTGAGGAGAAAAGGTGTAAAACACGACACAAACAAAACGGATTTTCAAAGTCAGCACATTTTCCTTTCCTTCCTTTCATCCCTTTATCTCTCCCTCCTTCATCCAACATCGGTGTGTGCCCTCCAGCTCCCCCGTTCCATGTGCCCCCCAGGAGTAGATGTGGCTCTGCCATGAGATAAAAGAGTTCAGGCTACTCCTTTAATCTTTCCCTCCTTTTCACAGTTTTCCCCCTCTATTTTAGTCCGCTTTTCTCTTCACCTTGGTTTTCCCTCTCTCTCTCTCTCTCTCGCTCACTCCGCCTCTGCCTCTCCATACAGTCATTCCCACACAATCTTTCCCTCTCCCTCTCTCTCTCCCTCTTTCTTTGTTTTTCACCTGTCCCTACCTGTGTTGTTCATGTTCCACCACACTTACCTTGCTCCTGTCTGTCACCCATGTTCTTTATTGTGTTTCATATCACATTAGGGGAGTCGATAGGAAAGAGACCCTGGGCCATCGCTCAGACTGCTCCCGACATTCATTTTCCTCTGTCTCATACGCACATTAATCCGCACTTTGTCTTTCCCCCAGACAGATAAAAAAGAGACACCGCCAGCCAAAGCATATTTATTTATTTTAATACATTTGCTTCCCTGAGCGGGGGTCAGGTGCCAGAGATAAGACATGGAAATGTAAAATGCTATTCCATCCCTCCTCTGCTCCTCCACCTCTCTCTTCCTCCACCTCCCTCGTCCTCCACCTCTGCTCCTCCTCTTCCTCCTCCTCCCTCTCTACCTCCTCTATCGCTACCTTGCTCAGTCCCACCTTGCTTCCGTATCTTTATCTGAGTTTTATTGAATTTATATCTCCCTTTCTCTGTTTTTACCCTGTGCACTGCTCTGTAGTGATAGGAAGAAATAAAGTAGTCGGCTGAAATAAATTCACCTAGTAGTTGGTCAGGATTGGATTTCACTCTAGGCCTTGGGGATGGAGGAGCAGTTTTCCTGGTGGGACTCTTTGGCTGCATCCCAAACGAACGGCACACTATTCACTGCCCTAGTCCAGAGGGCTGAGGTTAAAAGTAGTGCACTATATAGGGAATAGGGCATAATTTCAACCACAACCTCTGTTTCTTTGCTTACTTAGGTTGTGTGAGCTTAATAATTTTAAGGTGGAATTTTTTACCACGTAGGAACACACATACGATATACCCTCCATCTTTAACCATATGGAGGATGGAAACATACCCGACCCTGAGTCCATGGTATATACACATGCTCAGTGTACCAATAGCACAAACTCATGGCGCATAGAACTCCATCATGAGTTTGTGCTATTAATACATACAAATATTGTGCTCATTTCTACATATAGTACATCATTAATGAGAGACTGGGTTGTGTGCCTATGGATCCCCACCAAATCAAATCAAATCGAATCAAATTTATTTATATAGCCCTTCGTACATCAGCTGATATCTCAAAGTGTTGTACAGAAACCCAGCCTAAAACCCCAAACAGCAAGCAATGCAGGTGTAGAAGCACCAGTGAGTTAAACATCCCTGTATGTTTGGGATGTTTCCTGTCAATGTGATCTGTTGAGAAAAAGTTGTAGCCCTAGGTTTTGCCTTATATGGTGAATGTGAAAATAACATGGATGGTTAGACGGATCTCGTAGTCACAATAAGCAGACATTTCTATTATTCTACGCAGCGGATTCAGCAGGACATCATTACAAAAATCAGCTGTGGAACAAACTGTGTGTGTGTGTGTGTGTGCTTGTGTGTGTTTGTGTGTCTGTGTGTGAGAGCTAGTGTGTGTTTGTGTGTTGTTGTGTGTGAGAGCTAGTGTGTGTGTGTGTGTGTATGTATGCATGTGTGTGTGTGTGTGTGTGTGTGTGTGTGTGTGTGTGTGTGTGTGTGTGTGTGTGTGTGTGTGTGTGTGTGTGTGTGTGTGTGTGTGTGTGTGCATGCGTGAGTGTCACGTTCGTCGTAAGAATCATCGGACCAAGGTGCAGCGTGATATGCTTTCCACATGTTTATTAACTGAAACGCACAAAAACAATAAAGAATGAACGAAACGTGAAGACAATGGAGTGCTACACATGAACCAGATCCCACAAAACACAGTGGGGAAATGGCTGCCTCAATATGATCCCCAATCAGAGACAACGAAAAACAGCTGCCTCTGATTGGGAACCCTACCAGGCCAACATAGAAATGAACAACCTAGATTACCCACCCTAGTCACACCCCGACCTAACCAAAATAGAGAATAAAAAGGCTCTCTATGGTCAGGGCGTGACAGTGAGAGCGAGTGTGTGTTTACGCGTGCGTGTGTGCGTGCGTGTGTGCTTGTGTGTGTGTGTGTGTGTTTGCGGGCATGTGTGTGTGTGCGAGGAGGCAGGAAAACAGGAGCACTAACAAGCATAGCCAAGCCTAATCAGGCTTCTGAGCTCTCCTTAGCAGCAACAGAAGGTCACCTGTGATTGATTTGAATGAAAAGAAACACAACGTTATGTTGTTACTGGAGTTGGGGGAATAAACTAAGGCCTGGAGTAGTTTGTGTACAACTGTGGGTGTATATGTGAGCAGTCATTTCTGTGTGTCTGTGTCACAAAATGGGAGTATGTTTGTGTCTGTGAGTATGTTTTGTTTGTGTGTGTTGGAGATGAGTGTAGTTTGATATGAATGGTGCTAGTTAAGGAACAATTGAGGCCAAAATTGCTGCCGCTTCTTCAACAATAAAAATCAATCAATTCCTCCCTCCCTCCCAAACCAATCCCTCCCTCCCAAACCAATCCCTCCCTCCCAAACCAATCCCTCCCTCCCAAACCAATCCCTCCCTCCCAAACCAATCCCCCTCCCTCCCAAACCAATCCCTCCCTCCCAAACCAATCCCTCCCTCCCAAACCAATCCCCCTCCCTCCCAAACCAATCCTTCCCTCCCTCCCTCCCACACCAATCCTTTCCTCCCTCCCTCCCAAACCAATCCTTCCCTCCCTCCCTCCCAAACCAATCCTTTCCTCCCTCCCTCCCAAACCAATCCTTCCCTCCCTCCCTCCCTCCCAAACCAATCCTTCCCTCCCTCCCTCCCTCCCAAACCAATCCTTCCCTCCCTCCCTCCCTCCCAAACCAATCCTTCCCTCCCTCCCTCCCAAACCAATCCTTCCTTCCCTCCCTCCCAAACCAATCCTTCCCTCCCTCCCTCCCAAACCAATCCTTCCCTCCCTCCCTCCCAAACCAATCCTCCCCTCCCTCCCAAACCAATCCTTCCCTCCCTCCCAAACCAATCCTTCCCTCCAAACCAATCCCTCCCTCCCTCCCTCCCAAACCAAACACCTCCCTCCCTCCCAAACCAAGCCCCCCCCTCCCAAACCAATCCTTCCCTCCTTCCCCCCATCTCCCTCCCAAACCAATCCTTCCTTCCCTCCCTCCCTCCCTCCCTCCCTCCCTCCCTCCCTCCCTCCCCCTCCCTCCCCCTCCCTCCCTCCCTCCCTCCCTCCCTCCCCTCCCTCCCAAACCCTCCCTCCCTCCCTCCCAAACCAATCCTTCCCTCCCTCCCTCCCTCCCTCCCTCCCTCCCTCCCTCCCTCCCTCCCTCCCTCCCTCCCTCCCTCCCTCCCTCCCTCCCTCCCTCCCTCCCAAACCAATCCTTCTCTCAATCCCAAACCAATCCCTCCTTCCTCCCAAACCAATCCTTCCTTCCCTCCCTCCCTCCCTCCTAAACCAATCCCTCCCTCCCTCCCAAACCAATCCTCCCCTCCCTCCCAAACCAATCCTTCCCTCCCTCCCAAACCAATCCTTCCCTCCCTCCCTCCCAAACCAATCCCTCCCTCCCAAACCAATCCCTCCCTCCCTCCCTCCCTCCCAAACCAATCCCTCCCCCTCCCTCCCTCCCTCCCTCCCAAACCAATCCTTCCCTCCCTCCCTCCCAAACCAATCCCTCCCTCCCTCCCAAACCAATCCTTCCCTCCCTCCCAAACCAATCCTTCCCTCCCTCCCAAACCAATGCTTCCCTCCCTCCCTCCCATCTACCAAAACATACTTCACCCCTTTCTGACCTTCCATACATGCCTGTATTTCAAGCTACTCATCACAACAATTGATATTCCCAAACAATTTCTTCTTCCCTCTATAGTAGCTAGAAATGTGTCATCTCTCTATGAAAGGTCAATCATTTGAATCCATACTCTTGTCTCCCTGGACTCCAGATTGCCTGGCGAATTTCTGACCTTCAATTCACTCTCACTTCATCATTTCCTGTTGTTCGCTAAGTGTTTTGATAGAAGTTTTGTTGTTTTCGCTCTTCTCTCACCGCTCTTTTTCCATCCTCCTTTCTTTTTAATCAAAACCTCCCCCCTTGGCTTTGTTGCCTTAACCTACCTCCTGCCCACACGCTCCATTCCGCCTCCTAATTTCCTCTCCGTCTCCACGTATAATTCAGAAAGTCAGTTCAATATCACACTTTTTCCACATGGAAATCTTATGCAGAAAACCACCTCAGCCTCATTACATGAACATTTCCTCCGCGGGAAAATTGCATTAGCCATTACCCACAGTGCTGTGTTCTGTCACAGTGTAGAGGTGCAAGATGGG
>NC_068440.1:25638365-25810865 GCF_023373465.1 Oncorhynchus keta | reverse complement strand
TGTCCAAAGCCTTCTGAACACACACCCACACACACACATAGCTGTCCAAAGCCTGATGAACACACACACACACACACACACACACACACACACACACACACACACACACACACACACACACATAGCTGTCCAAAGCCTGATGAACACACACACACACACACACACATAGCTGTCCAAAGCCTGATGAACACACACACACACACACACGCACACACACACACACACACACACACACACACACACACACACACACACACACACACACACACACACACACACACACACACACACACACACACACACACACACACACACACACAGCTGTCCATAGCCTCATGAACACACACACAAACATAGCTGTCCAAAGCCTGATGAGCACACACACGTAGCTGTCCAAAGCCTTCTGAACACACACCCACACACACACATCATAGCTGTCCAAAGCCTTCTGAACACACACCCACACACGCACATAGCTGTCCAAAGCCTGATGAACACACACACACACACACATTGCTGTCCAAAGCCTGATGAACACACACACACACACACACACACACACACACACATACACACACACACACACACACACACATAGCTGTCCAAAGCCTGATGAACACGGACACACACAAACAGCTGTCCAAAGCCTGATGAACACACACACACACACACACACACACACACACACACACACACACACACACACACACACACACACACACACACACACACACACACACACACACACAGCTGTCCATAGCCTCATGAACACACACACAAACATAGCTGTCCAAAGCCTGATGAGCACACACAAATAGCTGTCCAAAGCCTTCTGAACACACACCCACACACACACATCATAGCTGTACAAAGCCTTCTGAACACAGACACACACACACACACACACACACACACACACACACACACACACACACACACACACACACACACACACACACACACACACACACACACACACACACACACACACACACACACACACACACACACACACACACACACACACACACACAGCTGTCCATAGCCTCATGAACACGCACACACAAACATAGCTGTCCAAAGCCTGATGAACACGCACACACACACATAGCTGTCCAAAGACTGATGAACATGCACACACACACATAGCTGTCCAAAGCCTGATGAACACGCACACACACACATAGCTGTCCAAAGCCTGATTAACACACACACACAGTTTGATCCACAGCTGATTATTGTAATGATGTCCTGCTGCACCCGCTGCGGAGAATAATAGAAATGTCTGCTTATTGTAACACACACATAGCTGTCCAAAGCCTTCTGAACACACACCGACACACACCGACACACACACACACACACACACACACACACACACACACACACACACACACACACACACACACACACACACACACACACACACACACACACACACACACACACACGGCTGTCCAAAGCCTGATGAACACGCACACACACACAGCTGTCCAAAGCCTGATGAACACACACACACACACACACACACACACACACACACACACACACACACACACACACACACACACACACACACACACACACACACACACACACACACACACACACACACACACACATAGCTGTCCAAAGCCTTCTGAACACACACACATACATAGGTGTCCAAAGCGTTCTGAACACACACACACACACACACACACACACACACACACACACACACACACACACACACACACACACACACACACACACACACACACACACACACACACACACACACACACACACACACACACACATAGCTGTCCAAAGCCTTCTGAACACACACACATACATAGGTGTCCAAAGCGTTCTGAAACACACACACACACACACACACACACACACACACACACACACACACACACACACACACACACACACACACACACACACACAGTTTGATCCACAGCTGATTATTGTAATGATGTCCTGCCGCACCCGCTGCGGAGAATAATAGAAATGTCTGCTTATTGTAACACACACATAGCTGTCCAAAGCCTTCTGAACACACCAAAGCATTCTGAACACACACCCACAAACACACACACACAAACATAGCTGTCCAAAGCCTGATGAACACACACACACACACACAAACACACATAGCTGTCCAAAGCCTGATGAACACGCACACACACACATAGCTGTCCAAAGCCTGATGAACACACACACACATAGCTGTCCAAAGCCTGATGAACATTTACATTACATTTACATTTAAGTCATTCAGCAGACGCTCTTATCCAGAGCGACTTACAAATTGGTGCATTCACCTTATGACATCCAGTGGAACAGCCACTTTACAATAGTGCATCTAAATCTTTTAGGGGGGGGGGGGGTGAGAAGGATTACTTATCCTATCCTAGGTATTCCTTAAAGAGGTGGGGTTTCAGGTGTCTCCGGAAGGTGGTGATTGACTCCGCTGTCCTGGCGTCGTGAGGGAGTTTGTTCCACCATTGGGGGGCCAGAGCAGCGAACAGTTTTGACTGGGCTGAGCGGGAACTGTACTTCCTCAGTGGTAGGGAGGCGAGCAGGCCAAAGGTGGATGAACGCAGTGCCCTTGTTTGGGTGTAGGGCCTGATCAGAGCCTGGAGGTACTGAGGTGCCGTTCCCCTCACAGCTCCGTAGGCAAGCACCATGGTCTTGTAGCGGATGCGAGCTTCAACTGGAAGCCAGTGGAGAGAGCGGAGGAGCGGGGTGACGTGAGAGAACTTGGGAAGGTTGAACACCAGACGGGCTGCGGCGTTCTGGATGAGTTGTAGGGTTTTAATGGCACAGGCAGGGAGCCCAGCCAACAGCGAGTTGCAGTAATCCAGACGGGAGATGACAAGTGCCTGGATTAGGACCTGCGCCGCTTCCTGTGTGAGGCAGGGTCGTACTCTGCGGATGTTGTAGAGCATGAACCTACAGGAACGGGCCACCGCTACACACACGTACACACACACACACATAGCTGTCCAAAGCCTGATGAACACGCACACACACACATAGCTGTCCATAGCCTCATGAACACAAACACAAACATAGCTGTCCAAAGCCTGATGAGCACACACACATAGCTGCCCGAAGCCTTCTGAACACACACCCACACACACACATCATAGCTGTCCAAAGCCTTCTGAACACACACCCACACACACACATAGCTGTCCAAAGCCTGATGAACACACACACACACACATAGCTGTCCAAAGCCTGATGAACACACACACACACACACATAGCTGTCCAAAGCCTGATGAACATGCACACACACACACAGCTGTCCAAAGCCTGATGAACACACACACACACACACACACACACACACACACACACACACACACACACACACACACACACACACACACACACACACACACACACACACACACACACACACACACACACACATAGCTGTCCAAAGCCTGATGAACACGCACACACACACATAGCTGTCCAAAGCCTGATGAACACACACACACACACACACACACACACACACACACACACACACACACACACACACACACACACACACACACACACACACACACACACACACACACACACACACACACATAGCTGTCCAAAGCCTGATGAACACGCACACACACACATAGCTGTCCAAAGCCTGATGAACACACACACACACACACACACACACACACACACACACACACACACACACACACACACACACACACACACACACACACACACACATAGCTGTCCAAAGCCTGATGAACACGCACAAACACACATAGCTGTCCAAAGCCTGATGAACACACACACACACACATACCTGTCCAAAGCCTGATGAACACACACACAAACATAGCTGTCCAAAGCCTGCTGACACACACACACACACACACACACACACACACACACACACACACACACACACACACACACACACACACACACACACACACACACATATATAGCTGTCCAAAGCCTGATGAACACACACACACACACATAGCTGTCCAAAGCCTGAAGAACACACACACACACATAGCTGTCCAAAGCCTTCTGAACACACGCACACACACACTAGCTCTCACACACATACACACAAACACACACAAGTACACACACAAGTACACACACACACACACACACACACACACACACACACACACACACACACACACACACACACACACACACACACACACACACACACACACACACACACAGCTGTCCAAAGCCTGATGAACTCACACACACATAGCTGTCCAAAGCCTGATGAACACACACACGCACACACACACACACAGCGGTCCAAAGCCCAATGAACACACACACACACACACACACACACACACACACACACACACACACACACACACACACACACACACACACACACACACACATAGCTGTCCAAAGCCTGATGAACACGCACACACACACATAGCTGTCCAAAGCCTTCTGAACACACACCGACACACACACACACACACACACACACACACACACACACACACACACACACACACACACACACACACACACACACACACACACATAGCTGTCCAAAGCCTGATGAACACGCACACACACACATAGCTGTCCAAAGCCTGATGAACACACACACACACACATACCTGTCCAAAGCCTGATGAACACACACACGCACACACACACTAGCTCTCACACACATACACACAAACACACACAAGTACACACAAGTACACACACACACACACACACACACACACACACACACACACACACACACACACACACACACACACACACACACACACACACACACACACACACACACACACACACACACACACACACAGCTGTCCAAAGCCTGATGAACTCACACACACATAGCTGTCCAAAGCCTGATGAACACACACACGCACGCACACACACACACACACACACACACACACACACACACACACACACACACACACACACACACACACACACATATATAGCTGTCCAAAGCCTGATGAACACACACACACACACACACATAGCTGTCCAAAGCCTGAAGAACACACACACACACATAGCTGTCCAAAGCCTTCTGAACACACACACGCACACACACACTAGCTCTCACACACATACACACAAACACACACAAGTACACACACAAGTACACACACACACACACACACACACACACACACACACACACACACACACACACACACACACACACACACACACACACACACACACACACACACAGCTGTCCAAAGCCTGATGAACTCACACACACATAGCTGTCCAAAGCCTGATGAACACACACACGCACGCACACACACACAGCGGTCCAAAGCCCAATGAACACACACACACACACACACACACACACTGCTGTCCAAGGCCTGATGAACATGGGCAGGCAGTGTATTAGGCAGACGTGAGATGACTGGTGTTCCTGGTAATAATCTCTTATTTCTGATCTGACTCAGTGGTGCTGGGATGGAGAATTTAAAAGAAACTGCCGCCATATCCACTCCACACAAAATACAAAGTATAAGTGAATATAAAGGATATCCCACTGTATCATATGGATGTCCCTCATTCACAAAATGGAACTTGCACAATGCACTGTGCAGTTGTGAGGCCTGTTTGGCCTGACTTAACCAGAAATCCTTGCTTAGTTTTTACCCTTCTGTAATGGAAACTTTAACCATGTACTTATACACTGTTCACAGTCTAAATATTATCCACCATCAATGAGGTGTGTGTGTGTGTGTGTGTGTGTGTGTGTGTGTGTGTGTGTGTGTGTGTGTGTGTGTGTGTGTGTGTGTGTGTGTGTGTGTGTGTGTGTGTGTGTGTGTGTGTGTGTGTGTGTGTGTGTGTGTTAATGCATGCATAAGGAAGCATGCGCTATGTATAGATTTAGTAAGGCATATTCCACATGCTACACTAAGCTTCTCTCTCTCAGTAGGTATCCCCCAGGAGCATAAATGTCTTGTCTCCTTTCTCCCTATCTATTCACCCTCCACAGCACTAAGATAAATACAGAGAGAGGGAGAGACTGAGAGAGAGCGAGAGAGAGCGAGAGCGAGAGCGAGAGCGAGAGAGAGAGAGAGAGAGAGAGAGAGAGAGAGAGAGAGAGAGAGAGAGAGAGAGAGAGAGAGAGAGAGAGAGAGGGGTACAGAAAAATAAAGTGACAGAGATGCATAGAGAGAGAGGAAGTACTCGTTACAGCTAATGATCCAGAGTGACTTATCACTAAGCAACAGCCCAGGTGCAAACAAGTGTTATAAAAGCAGCAAAGTGCCTGAGTGTTAATAAACGCACCCCAGCAGACCCTGGAACCCTTTTCTTTGCAGGGACATGCGACACACCTGGAAAAGCAATTACAGACAAGGCACAAGAATACGTGGGATACAGAAAGGTAAACAACACTATGGCTGGGGAGAACTGTCCCTACTATCAGACCTTGTTAGGGGACAAACTAACAATGAACAAAACTAAACAACAAAGGATGCATAAAAATCATCCCCCAGTTGGCCAGGCAAAATGTGCATTATACCGTCCAGAAATGACAAGGTGTTATCCTAGAAATTACATGGTACCCCTGGTAGAGTCCTGTTCAATATAGGGCTATACAGGTGTAGGATCTTCATTCGAGCCAGTTCACTACAGCAGGAAAATAGTCCTGCAGCAACAGGAAATACTAATTAGTATGTGGATTATAATAATTTTGTAGGTTTAAACACATTTTTCGTAAGGAAAAATTAAGTCCGATTTTTTTATGGAAATTACAAACTTCATAAAGCCTTTTTTTAAATGTAAAGACACGGTATACAATTTGAGTAGTGCAGCAAATGATGTGTTAAAGATTGAGATTATTCAAAGCATAAGTTGTTTCGGCGTGTCTGGCTGTCTGACTGTCTGTGTAGGTATCTGCATGCTTGTCACTGAGTTTATATGTGTACATGTAGTTCTGCTGTGTGTGCAGTGCGTGCTTGATAGTTTGTGTCTGTGTTTGTCTGTGTGTGTGTGTGTGTGTGTGTGTGTGTGTGTGTGTGTGTGTGTGTGTGTGTGTGTGTGTGTGTGTGTGTGTGTGTGTGTGTGTGTGTCACGCCCTGGCCATAGAGAGGCTTTTTATTCTCTATTTTGGTTAGGCCAGGGTGTGACTAGAGTTGGCGTTCTATGTTCTTTTTTCTATGTTTTTGTATTTCTTTGTTTTTGGAAGGGTATGATTCTCAATCACGGAACAGCTGTCTGTCGTTGTCTCTGATTGAGAACCATACTAAGGTACTAAGGTACTATGGTTGCCCACTAAGGTTGCCCACATGGGTTTTGTGGGTAGTTGCTTTCTGTTTAGTGTGTTTTGCACCTGACGGAGCTGTTTCGGTTGTTTCTGTTGTTCCTTGTTGTATTTAGTGTTCAGTTTATTAAAACAATGACGAACACTTACCACGCTGCATCTTGATCCTCACCTTCGTCCACCAACGGTCGTTACAGTGTGTGTGTGCAAAGTAAAAAATGATTTGTTGTTTCAACTTTTTTCTTGTAATATGTACTTTGAATAATAAAAGAAAGTCAAGTCAACTTAAAGATTTGTCAGTATAACCAACTAATGATAGTTGAATTGATTTAGTTTTTAGTAGAGATAACTAGCCTCCATTTTTAAATGACTTCAAATGTTCAATTAATCTAGACTATCAAATGAACTACAGACTACAGATATAGTACATTGACTAAACAACCATAACAGTGATGCAATAGAGATGTCATTAGTGAAGATTATGCTTCGCTCTATCTCTTGTGTGAGTTTTTATCCAGTTGAGAAAACTGTCAGTGCAGTCAGTAGTCAGCCAACCAACAGAGCACTTTAACTACAATGTCATTCTCAGTAATGTCAGCCAACCAACAGAGAACTTTAATCACAATGTCATTCTCAGTAATGTCAGCCAACCAACAGAGAACTTTAATCACAATGTCATTCTCAGTAATGTCAGCCAACTAACAGAGCACTTTAATCACAATGTCATTCTCAGTAATGTCAGCGAACCAACAGAGAACTTTAATCACAATGTCATTCTCAGTAATGTCAGCCAACTAACAGAGCACTTTAATAACAATGACATTCTCAGTAATGTCAGCCAACCAACAGAGCACTTTAATTACAATGTCATTCTCAGTAATGTCAGCCAACCAACAGAGCACTTTAATTACAATGTCATTCTCAGTAATGTCAGCCAACTAACAGAGCACTTTAATAACAATGACATTCTCTGTAATGTCAGCCAACCAACAGAGCACTTTAATTACAATGTCATTCTCAGTAATGTCAGCCAACCAACAGAGCACTTTAATTACAATGTCATTCTCAGTAATGTCAGCCAACTAACAGAGCACTTTAATAACAATGACATTCTCAGTAATGTCAGCCAACCAACTGTCAGGGATTTCCTCCTCTTCTTCCGAAGAGGAGAGGCGAAAAGGATCAGAGGACCAATATGCGGCGTGGTAAGTGTCCATGGTACTTTTTAATATGTAAAGGTACACATGAACAACCGACTACAAAAACAAGAAATGTGAAAAACCCCAAACAGTCCTATCTGGTACAGAGACAGGAACAATCACCCACAAACACACAGTGAAACCCAGGCTACCTAAGTATGATACTCAATCAGAGACAACTAATGACACCTGCCTCTGATTGAGAACCATACTAGGCCGAAACATAGAAATACCCCAAAACATAGAAAAACAAACATAGACCTGCCCACCCAACTCACGCCCTGACCATACTAAATAGTGACAAAACAAAGGAAATAAAGGTCAGAATGTGACAGTACCACCCCCCAAAGGTGCGGACTCCGGCCGCAAAACCTTAACCTATAGGGGAGGGTCTGGGTGGGCGTCTGTCCGCGGTGGCGGCTCTGGCGCGGGATGCGGACCCCACTTCACCATTGTCTTAGTCCGCTTTATTGTCCGCCTCCGTGGCTTTCTAACCATGGCCACCCCACAGAGGGGCACCTCGGGACAGAGGGGCGGAAGCTCTGGACAGAGGGGCAGAAGCTCTGGACAGAGGGGCAGAAGCTCGGGACAGAGGGGCAGAAGCTCGGGACAGAGGGGCAGAAGCTCGGGACAGAGGGGCAGGGGCTCTGGCGCCTCTGGACTGAGGGGCTCTGGCGCCTCAGACTCCGGCAGCAGCGCCGGACAGGCGGGAGACTCCTGCAGCAGCGCCGGACAGGCGGGAGACTCCGGCAGCAGCTCCGGACAGGCGGGAGACTCCGGCAGCAGCGCCGGACAGGCGGGAGACTCCGGCAGCAGCGCCGGACAGACAGGACCACCTGCAGGGAGGAGACAGAGAGACAGCCTGGTGCGTGGGGCTGCCACAGGAACCACCAGGCTGGGGAGACCTTCAGGAGGCTTGGTGTTAGGAGGAGTCACCTGAAGGACCGGACTGTGGGGGAGCACTGGAGCTCTGGTGCGCAACCTTGGCACCACTTCCCCAGGCTGGACAACTACTCTAGCCCGGACCCTCCAGAGTGCAGGCACAGGTTGAACCGGGCTGTGGGTAAGCACGGGAGATCTAGTGCTTACGACACGCACCTCTCCCTTAGGCTCCACTCCCACATTTGCCCGGCACGAGCGGAGCGCAGGCAGAGGACGCACTGCACCCTCCCAGCGCCCCGGAGACACAGCACTCAGAGCCGGCGCAGGATAACCTGGACCAAGACTGCGTACCGGCGACCAGACCCGCTGAGCAGGAACCATACGCCCTGGCTCGATGCCCACACTCGCATGGCACTTTCTGGGGGCTGCCCTATAGCGCACCGGGCTTTGGGCATATACTGGCGACACCGTGCGCTTAACCGCATAACACGGTGCCTGACCAGTAATGCGCTGCTTGTAATAAGCATGAGGAGGGAGCTCAGGTCTGCTACCTGGCTTAGTACCACACCTCGTCTGCTCCCCCCCAAAAAAATTTGGGGGCTGCCTCTCGTACCTGTCGCACTGCCGTGCTGTCTCCTCATATCGCCGCCGCTCAGCTTACGCTGCCTCCAGCTCTGCTCTGGGGCGGCGATATTCCCCAGCCTGTGCCCAGGGTCCCTCTCCGTTCAGTATCTCCTCCATGTCCAGGAGTCCTGTGATGCTGGCCGCTGTTGTTGCTGCTGCTACTGCTGTCGTCGCTGTCTTTTACCACGCCGCTTGGTCCTTGGTTGGTGGGTGATTTAGTCAGGGATTTCCTCATCTTTTTCCGAAGAGGAGAGGCGAAAAGGATCAGAGGACCAATATGCGGCGTGGTAAGTGTCCATGGTTCTTTTTAATACGTAAAGGTACACATGAACAACCGACTACAAAAACAAGAAGTGTGAAAAACCCCAAACAGTCCAATCTGGAACAGAGACAGGAACAATCACCCACAAACACACATTGAAACCCAGGCTACCTAAGTATGATTCTCAATCAGAGACAACTAATGACACCTGCCTCTGATTGAGAACCATACTAGGCCGAAACATAGACATACCCCAAAACATAGAAAAAACAAACATAGACTGCCCACCCAACTCACGCCCTGACCATACTAAATAATGACAAAACAAAGGAAATAAAGGTCAGAACGTGACACCAACAGAGCACTTTAATTACAATGTCATTCTCAGTAATGTCAGCGAACCAACAGAACATGTAATTCTCTGAAATGTCATTCTCAGTAATGTCAGCCAACCAACAGAGCACTTTAATTACAATGTCATTCTCAGTAATGTCAGCCAACCAACAGAGCACTTTAATTACAATGTCATTCTCAGTAATGTCAGCCAACCAACAGAACATGTCATTCTCTGAAATGTCATTCTCAGTAATGTCAGCCAACCAACAGAGTACTTTAATTACAATGTCATTCTCAGTAATGTCAGCCAACCAACCGAGCACTTAAACAGAACATGTCATTCTCAGTATTGTCATTCTCAGTAATGTCATTCTCAGTAATGTCAGCCAACCAACAGAACATGTCATTCTCAGTAATGTCATTCTCAGTAATGTCATTCTCAGTAATGTCAGCCAAACCAACAGAGCACTTTAACTCTTTTGACATTCTTAGAAATGTCAGCCAACGAACAAAACACTTGAACTACAATGACATCCTCAGGAATGTCAGCCAACCAACAAAGCACTTGAACTACAATGCCATTCTCATGAATGATTCCAGAATGGTTGTTCTTGTTTCTTTAGATGTGGTTGTTTATTTACCTTTGTTGAATGCACTAACTGAAGTCACTCAGGATAAAATCTTCTGTTAACCCTTGAGTGGTGTTGATGTTTCTGTTATTCACCCAATGTTCACTGGTCTGATGGATCCACAAAATTATTGTTTTTTTAAACAATACAGCCATAACAATTTTCTTAAAAATACTTAGATGTGGACTTATACTTATTACAAGCCATACAGACAGCATACATGGTTAATATTTGCCATCTACCTCTGCTAGATCACACTTTTCAGTAAAAACACTTTTTTTTTTATGAAATGTGATTTTTGTAAACAAAAATCTTTATAATCAAGAAACGGGTAGAATAAATAATGTTTATCTTGAACAAATATAAATAAAACATGGTTTGTTTTCATCACTTTTGATGTTTATTGCTTTGAACTGAACAAATTGGAAGGACACATTTTACATACAGTATTTTATGGAAATGATAAATGAGCCCCATTGAACACAAATTAAGGCCGGTCTACACACAACAAGAGGGACAGAGTTTTACTGTGTGTGTGTTGCAAATGTATCTCGTCCACTTGATGCATGTGTACTATGTCTTCCTGTCCTTCTTGGGTCCAAACACATTGCAGTGCTTCTTCTTGTTGCTACCAGTTGCACTCTAGAATGATTAAAACACCAAGTTCAGACCAGAGGACATTTCTCCAAAAAGTAGGATCTTTGTACTTTGCAGTTGCAAACCGTAGTCTGGCATGTTTATAGCAGTTCTGGAGCAGTGGCTTCTTCCTTGCTGAGCGGCCTTTCAGGTTATGTTGATATAGGAATACATAACTTTCTGGAATTGTCCTTGCTGTTTAAAGGTACAGTCAACTTAGTTGAAGTAAACATCTGACCCACTGGAATTGTGATACAATGAATTGTGAAATAAACAATTGTTTGAAAAACTACTTGTGTCATGCACAAAGTAGATGTCCTAACCAACTTGCCAAAACTATAGTTTGTTAACAAAACATTTGTGGAGTGGTTGAAAAACTAGTTTTAAATGACTCCAACCTAATTGTATTCTGACTTCAACTGTAAATTAGACTGACGCACCGGTGTGTCAATCGACTCTAGCGGGTTAAGCATGTTAAGCATGACTCTGGGTTGTGTGCATGTTCTGTTACCAGTTACTGCAGGAATGTCTACCAAAGGTCTAAGTGTATGTAAACTTCCGACTTCAACTGTATGTAATATAAATGTGTAGGGGGGTGCACAGTGTGCACTCAATGAAAAGGTGTTCTTTTACATAAAAAGGAAAGCCAAGGCCATTGAGTCTCAGGTTGAAAAAATGCATAATTGTATCTATTTTCTTTTAGTAAACATTGAAAACGAGTCCCACAAACCCTAACACAACACAATGGTTAAATGACCAAAATGTACTTTTGTGTAACTTCAGTAGTTTTGACTTCACGGTTATGAATTTCTAAGTTGAAGTTGAGAAGACATGTAATTCTTACCTGATTCAACTTGATTTCATAAGTTAAGACAATTTGATAAGTTGCTGTTATCTAATCTTAAAAACAAATGTCAACACAGCTTGATTCAAAACGTTTTGACATTGGAACTCATTTAGTTTACTTGGCTATATAAAACGAGTCATTTTGACTTAATATGTGTATATGTGTGTTCAGTGTCATGGCGCCCTGCCGACCTCCTTGGTCTGGTACAGATGGCGGCACTCCTGATCAGCAGTGGGTGATTACTGGCTTAACAAGCCTGACAACAGGAGGCCCTCTGTCCGTGCATCAATCAGAGGTGAGGAGTTCAGGAGAGCACTGTCAGGCCTTAAAAGACAGGAAACTCAGCACGTAGCAGGACAGAGGGGGGGGGCAGAGAGAGAGAGAGGAGGGGTGAGAGGGAGCGATAGGGGGAGAGAGAGAAAGAATAGAGGAGAAGAGAAACGATTGGCGAGGAAGGGAAAGAATGGGAGAAAATGAAAAATTGTGCTGAGGACAGTGTAGGTGAAGTTCCTCTTAACACACACACACACACACACAGATGCAGACCCACACACAAACTTTGTACAATCACAATGCAAACACACTCTTTTTTGCAAACAAAATATACCTACAAAATCACCCTCTCTCCAACGCTCAAGAGGAGGACGAGTTGAGTAAATAACAAATCTATAACCCCGCATTAATACCCTCCCTGTTCATTTATCAAGCCCTCCCCTCCAATCCTTTGTCACCATAGCACTAAGTATCTGTGAATTTATCCAATGCCCCCTATGTACGCTCAGCTGATGAGGGGTAATGATGCCAGATACTGTTCTACAGACAAAGGCTAAATACATCTTCATTCAGGTTAAAGGTACAGAAAGCCTGATGTCTTCTCTGACACACACACACACACACACACGCAAAGGTTAAAGTACAGTGTGTATGAGTCAGTATCCTTGTGTCAGGGATCCCTCTGGAACTTTCATTGCGCAGACTTGGCCCCTATTCCCACTGATTGTATTTGTACATATATGTGCCCTTTGTTCACCACGGTGCTATCGACGATTGTTCTAATGTCCGTTGGTCGTGTGATTATTGGCTTTCGTGCCACGTATTTTGTGCAGATGATTACGGGTCTCGTCCCGTGTGATAATCATTGTGCGAGTGTGTATTTATTCGAGGTACTCCTCGCTCATTTGTTTTGGGTTTTACCCTGTGTTTTTGTTACGTGTTTGTCTGGTCTTCATCCCTGTCCCTTTACACGGCACACCGTAATTTGGGCTAAATGAAAAACCCTATTACGCATTCCTGCGTCTGTCTCCCGAATCCATTATGCCAATGTGACAGAATAATCAACCGTTAAGGGAGACAGCGGGAATGGCCCGTCCGACGATGCTGCGACTGGTCTGGGTCCGTCCGACGACGCCATTTCAGCAGCCACAACTGGCCCATCCGATGCCGTCCGACGCCACAGCAACTGGCCCGTCCAACGACAACGCTACGTCGGCAGATGCATCGGGTCCTGATCGACCTGCACTGCGCTCCGGTGAGCACATCGGGGGGGGGGGGTTACAGGTCTCGTCCCGTATGTTAATCATTGTGCAAGTGTGTATTTATTCGGGGTACTCCTCGCTCTTTTGTTTGGGTTCTACCCTGTATTTTGTACACGTGTTTGTTTGGTGCCTGTACACGGCACGCTGTAATTTGGGTGAGAAAAAATATATATATATTACACATACCTGCACCTGTCTCCCGACCCTTTCTGCCAACGTGACACCATGGCTAAAGCAGATGGACTTATGGATCTTTAAGGTGATTTATTAGCAATGAGAGAGCTCTAGTACACAACAATACATTCTTAGAAAAAAATGTCTCATAAGGGTTGAAGAATCCTTTTTGTTATGTTAGAGTACGAAGACATAGGGGGTTAGTGATGGCATTGAGATGCACAGCCATCTGCCCTACCCATGCCTGCGACATTCAGGCTCTACCCTACCCTGGCCCGATTGCTTCTGACAAATTTAAGGCCCGGCCCGAAACCAGAAATATCTTCCTCCGTTAGTAAGTCCATTAGCTGCTCCTCTCTGTCGGTCACTCGCTCCATTCGCTATGCTCTTGGTGGCTCTGAGTCTGTGTGAGTATCCCATAGCAATGGCTCTACTTGGGTTGCTCTGCTCAATGAAGAGACAATGGACAGCAGTTAGCTGTTAGCTAGTTTTCATCACTCATCACACTCACACACTAGGGATGGGCAGTATGGGCGGTATGGGTGGTGAGCGGTGGGCGGTGGGCGGTATGGGCGGTGGGCTGTATGGGTGGTGGGCAGTGGGCGGTATGGGTGGTGAGCGGTGGGCGGTGGGGCGGTTTGGGCAGTGGGCTGTATAGGCAGTGGGCGGTATGGGTAGTGGGTGGAGGGCAGTGGGCTGTATGGGCAGTGGGCGCTATGGGCGGTGGGCGGTATGGGTGGTGGGCGGTATGGGCAGTGGGCGGTGGGCTGTATGGGCTGTGGGCGTTATTGTCGCTGGGCATTGGGCGGTATGGGAGGTATGGGCGGTGGGCTGTATGGACGCTCGGCTTTGGGCGGTATAGGCGCTAAGGGTGGTATGGGCATTGGATGGTGGGCGGTATGGGCGGTGTGCAGTATGGACATTATGGGTGGTATGGACATTATGGGTGGTGGGCAGTATGGGTGGTGGGCGGTATGGGCAGTGGGCGGTATGAGTGGTATGGTTGGCATGGGTGGTATGGGCAGTGGGTGGTGGGCAGTATGGGTGGTGGGCAATATGGGCGGTATGGGCGGTATGGGCGATATGGTTGGTATGGGCGATATGGTTGGTATGGGCGGTATGGGTGGTGGGCGTTATGGGTGGTGGGCAGTATGGGTGGTGGCGGTATGCGCGGTGGGCAGTATCGGTGGTGGGCGGTATGGGTGGTGGGCAGTATGGGTGGTAGGCGGTAAGGGAGGTATAGGCGGTTGGCGGTGTGGGCGGTATGGTTGGTATGGGCGGAATGGGCAGGGGTTGGTGGGCGGGATGGGTGGTGGGTGGTATAGGCGGTGGGCGGTGGGCGGTATGGTTGGTGGGCAGTATGGGTGGTGTGCGGTATGGGCGGTGGGCAGTATGGGTGGTGGCGGTATGGGCGGTATGGGCGGTATGGGCGGTATGGGCGGTGGGCAGTATGGGTGGTGGGCGGTATGGGCGGTGGGCAGTATGGGTGGTGAGCAGTATGGGTGGTGGGTTGGTATTGGCGGTGGGCAGTATGGGTGGTGGGCGGTATGGGCGGTGGGCGGTATGGGTGGTGGGTGGTGGGCAGTGGGTGGTATGGGCGGTATGGACGGTATGGGCACTGGGTGGTGGGTGGTATGGGTGGTGGGCGTTATGGGTGGTGCGCAGTATGGGTGGTGGGCATTATGGGTGGTGGGCGGTATGGGTGGTAGGCAGTATGTGCGTTTTAGGCGTTGGGCGGTGGGCGGTGGGCGGTATGGGCGGTATGGGCAGTGGGTGGTGGGCGGTATGGGCGGTATGGCCAGTGGGCAGTGGGTGGTATGGACGTTATGGGTGGTATGGGCAGTGGGTGGGGGGCAGTATGGGTGGTGGGAGGTATGGGCAGTGGGCAGTATGAGCGGTATGGTTGGCATGGGTGGTATGGGCAGTGGGTGGTGGGCAGTATGGGTGGTGGTGGTATGGGAGGTATGGGCGGTATAGGCGGTGGGCAGTATGGGTGGTATGGGCGGTATGGGTGGTGGGCAGTATGGGTGGTGGGCGGTATGCGCGGTGGGCAGTATGGGTGGTGGCGGTATGGGAGGTATGGGCGGTATGGTTGGTATGGGCGGTATGGGTGGTGGGCAGTATGGGTGGTGGGCGGTATGCGCGGTGGGCAGTATGGGTGGTGGCGGTATGGGAGGTATGGGCGATATAGGCGGTGGGCAGTATGGGCGGTATGGTTGGTATGGGCGGTATGGGTAGTGGGCAGTATGGGTGGTGGGCGGTATGCGCAGTGGGCAGTATGGTTGGTGGGCGATGTTGGTGGTGGGCAGTATGGGTGGTGGGCGATGTTGGTGGTGGGCAGTATGGGTGGTGAACATCAGTGGGCGATTGAGCCTGACACACAAGACCAGCTTAGATATTAGCTCGAAATGGCCCTCCTATATTTACACAGATCAACAGAGACATTGAGGACAAATAAAGCCCATATTCCCCAATTATAATTGTATGATGAAAATCATCATGAATTGTTCATTTATGTAGCTATTTTCATATTCTCTGGGCGTTTTGTAATTCATACACTAATTACAGTAATAACTAACCAGATATTACATCTGTGACTCATTCAGACATAAAAAATGACTTTGTAAACATTGGAGATGTGTTCTATTAATATTTCACTGAATTATCTCAATGCAAAGGTTACTGTGTGTGTGTGTGTGTGTGTGTGTGTGTGTGTGTGTGTGTGTGTGTGTGTGTGTGTGTGTGTGTGTGTGTGTGTGTGTGTGTGTGTGTGTGTGTGTGTGTGTGTGTGTGTGTGTGATAATATGGCACTCAAAACAAATTACAGATGTCTCTTCAGTAGACATATTTCCCTTTCTATCTCTTGTCCATCTACCTCCCAACAGCAGACATGTCTAGAGAGATATGAAAGGCTCAGACAGACAGTCAGACAGGAAACAGTCTGGAGCATGATCATCACAGTAGGAACATGTCATTGTCTGGAAGGCTGGACGTCAATATCTCCATGGTTTTCTGTGTATGTGTTTGTGGTTTCCATGGGGCCACGGCTAAACTCATCCCTTTATCTGATGATTCAATCGCTCAGCATGACCTGTCATGGTGGCTAAAAAACAAACACACACACACACACACTCTCTCTCATGTCCCAGGACAACTTGACAGGACTGGCAAGGAGAGAAACCTTGGCTCAAGATCTGACCCTGATGAAAGAGAAAAAGAGAGGGACAGAGAGATAGATAGAAAGAGAGAGAGAAAAATAGAAAGAGAGAGAGAGAGAAAGATAGAGAGTTGATCAGTAAATGTGAAATCAATTGCAAGATAGTGTGAAAAGGACAGAGAGATTAGACAGGGTGAGGGGACCATGCATGTCTTGGCTCAATCAAGCTGGTAAACAGCTCCAGAATTTAATATCTCTTCAATTACCAGCCATCCAATGATAAGACAGGCTCTCCCCTACATCCTCTCAGGAGGCAATAGCTACCTAATGAGTGTCTACTGTCGTTCTACTGCCTCAGCCAGACTACTTTCCCTTCTTTTCCCTGATTAACAATGTACACATTTACTTCCCTCCTTAAATCAGAGTTGCCTTTATGCATTCTAAAATGCCTGTGCGGGTTATAAATCTATGCTGAGTCTATCTATGACAGCGCAGGATATCATCTGGGATCTGACAAATCTGGCAACAAAGTAGTAACCTTGGAAGCCAAACTAACCAATCAGGATGAGCATTGGTTGAGGAATAAGGAACAAGCTAGCTGGACGTAGCCCCAGTAACGGAGAGAGTAATTGGACCATACGTTTTTGAGCTTAACTGACCCTGCCATCTAGGATGGCTCGGTGCATAGCTAATGGTCCGTAAGACAAGCAAAGTAAATTGATTAAAAAGCTATTTCTGGGCTATTTGGCAGGAACAATGGCTCATAATTAATTTACTTATTTTGTTTATTTTTTGACAAACCTGTTGGAACTGTACAAGGATTTGAACTAATGAAGTTGATGATATAAAATGGTTACTGTTGTTGTAACAGTGCTTTCTTTTGCTCGTGTGATAAATGGCAAACAGTGAACATCACTCATGGACAATATGGGTAACATTCACTGATAAACATGCAGCCACTAACACATTCAGACATAAGCACACATACACACACACACACGCACACACACACACACACACACACACACACACACACACACACACACACACACACACACACACACACACACACACACACACACACACACACACACACACACACACACACACACACTGTTGTTAGGACAGAAAACTGTACTACTCACTGACTCCTTTCTTTCTTTCTTGATGTATCTGCTAAGGGACTTGAAGGGGTCAGACTCCACTATGTGACTAGTGTACAGTCACTAGGCTAGTGAGCTACTGGGCTATGCAATTATGGCCAGCAAAGCATGTGCTATCGAGTGTGTGTGTCTGGCAGGCCAGATAAGGGCTGTAAGGCCAGGTTGTGCCAGATTCTGTCACATCATTTAGGACTCGATGATCTGCCAACAGTCTCATTTTTGGAAGACATATGTGTTAACCTCTGGAGTGTCAGACAGATCACTGCAGTGTGTGTGTGCGTGGTTGTGTGTGTGTTTGTGTGTGTGTGTGTTAACACTGTTTAGATAAGCTTATCGCTGGGCTCTCACAGGTTACTATTGGCCATTATATAATGACAGTTATTTGGCCCGTGCAACAGACATGTAATGCTCATTAGACAATTGGGATAGTATTCCACAGCAATAATGATGAGTGTTGGGTTCAAAGGTCGCAGTGGCGGTAGTTCATTAATTGACCTAATTCCGTAGTTGTGTACTCTCTTAGAAAAATGTCCTATCTACATATGTAAAATCTTAATTTGATCACTCTTTCACTGATGATATTGTTCCTGCACAATGGTCATGTATTCAAGGTTTTACAAGACTTCTGAAGGATTTAATTTCCACTTTAAAATTTCAGACCTGATTTTCCCGAACGTAAAATGTATCAACCCCTGAAATAATATCCAGACAATCAACAAAATAATAATAATTTCACTACAGGATTATTTGTAAAACTTTTCTGCTGTCCCTATAGGAGAACTTTGTTTCCAGGTAGAACACTTTTGGAACAGTTTTTCTCAGAGTTTATGCTTTCGTCTGGGAGTGAGTCTGATCAACTAAATCCACTCTATACCTGCTAGCCATTCAAAATAAGCTTTTTTGAAGAGTTTTTCTCAGAGTTTAGGCTATAGTCTGGGAGTGAGTATGATCAACTAAATCCAAAATCCACTCAACTAAATCAACTAAATCCACTCTACACCTGCTCTTTGTCTCTTCTCCTCTCTCTCTCTCTCTCTCTCTCTCTCTCTCTCTCTCTCTCTCTCTCTCTCTCTCTCTCTCTCTCTCTCTCTCTCTCTCTCTCTCTCTCTCTCTCTCTCTCTCTCTCTCTCCCTCTCTCTCCGTGTGAGGCAGGGCAGGTAAGGGTTGATGGAAGGTCATTATAGTGTTGTTAGTTCAGCTCCAGTGGCCTGACTGTGGCTTGCTATGGAATGGGTCTGGTGCAAAGCTGCCCCCTCTCTCCCAGGACTAGATACACGGAATCAGGCCGACATGCCACACTTTCTCCCTAAATATCTCTCTCCCTTCTCCTTCTCCCCATGTTCCTCTCTTTCATCAGTCTCCATAACTCTCCCCATGTCCGTCTCTCTCATCAGTCTCCATAACTCTCCCCATGTCCGTCTCTCTCATCAGTCTCCATAACTCTCCCCATGTCCATAACTCTCCCCATGTCCGTCTCTCATCAGTCTCCATAACTCTCCCCATGACCGTCTCTCTCATCAGTCTCCATAACTCTCCCCATGTCCGTCTCTCTCATAAGTCTCCATAACTCTCCCCATGTCCGTCTCTCTCATCAGTCTCCATAACTCTCCCCATGTCCGTCTCTCTCATCAGTCTCCATAACTCTCCCCATGTCCGTCTCTCTCATCAGTCTACCACACCAGAGGTCCATACCCCAGCAGCCAGTCACAGACATAATAATGTCAAACATACCTCTCCTCTCCTACACCTTCACATCTCCCTGTCAGTCTTCTGCTATTGTCTTCTTCCATCCCTTCATCATACAGGCCACACATGCCAACTCTTCCATTCTCTGCGCCAGTCCATCCTAGCTCACAGTGGGCAGTGGGCATCCATGCCCCCAGCTGCCAGTCAGCAAGAACAAGGGAAGCTGCTGCTCACAGTCTCTACTGATCTGTTCCATCATCAACAGAGAGTCTGATGAACTCGCACACCGAATCAGCGTATTCGTCAATATTGTTATCTGACGCAATACGAAACATGTCCCAGTCCACGTGATGGAAGCAGTCTTGGAGTGTGGAGTCAGCTTGGTCGGACCAGCGTTGGACAGACCTCAGCATGGGAGCCTCTTGTTTAAGTTTCTGTCTGTAGGCAGGGATCAACAAAATGGAGTCGTGGTCAGCTTTTCAGAAAGGGGGGCGGGGCAGGGCCTTATATGCGTCGCGGAAGTTAGAGTAACAATGATCCAGGGTTTTACCACCCCTGGTTGCGCAATCAATATGCTGATAAAATTTAGGGAGTCTTGTTTTCAGATTAGCTTTGTTAAAATCCCCAGCTACAATGAATGCAGCCTCCGGATAAATGGTTTCCAGTTTGCAAAGAGTTAAATAAAGTTTGTTCAGAGACATCGATGTGTCTGCTTCGGGGGGGATATATACGGCTGTGATTATTATCGAAGATAATTCTCTTGGTAGATAATGCGGTCTACATTTGATTGTGAGGAATTCTAAATCAGGTGAACAGAAGGATTTGAGTTCCTGTATGTTTCTTTCATCACACCATGTCTCGTTAGTCATGAGGCATACACCCCGCCACTCTTCTTACCAGAAAGATGTTTGTTTCTGTCGGCGCGATGCGTGGAGAAACCCGTTGGCTGCACCGCCCCGGATAGCGTCTCTCCAGTGAGCCATGTTTCCGTGAAGCAGAGAACGTTACAGTCTCTGATGTCCCTCTGGAATGCTACCCTTGCTTGGATTTCATCAACCTTGTTGTCAAGAGACTGGACATTGGCAAGAAGAATGCTAGGGAGTGGTGCACGATGTGCCCGTGTCCGGAGTCTGACCAGAAGACCGCTACGTTTCCCTCTTTTACGAAGTCGTTTTTTGGGGTCGCTGCATGGAATCAATTCCGTTGACCTGTTTATAAGGCAGAACACAGGATCCGCGTTGCGGAAAACATATTCTTGGTCGTACTGATGGTGAGTTGACGCTGATCTTATATTCAGTAGTTCTTCTCGACTGTATGTAATGAAACCTAAGATGACCTGGGGTACTAATGTAAGAAATAACACGTAAAAAAACAAAAAACTGCATAGTTTCCTAGGAACGCGAAGCGAGGCGGCCATCTATGTCGGCGCCGGAAAATGTAGAATACGCTGATTCGGTGTGCGAGTTCATTAGAACGTGCGTTGAAGATGTCGTTCCTATGGCAACGATAAAAACATTCCCTAACCAGAAACCGTGGATTGATGGCAGCATTCGCATGAAACTGAAAGCGCGAACCACTGCTTTTAATCAGGGCAAGGTGTCTGGTAACATGACCGAATACAAACAGTGCAGCTATTCCCTCCGCAAGGCTATCAAACAAGCTAAGCGTCAGTACACTACAAGACCATGGTGCTTGCCTACGGAGCTGTGAGGGGAACGGCACCTCAGTACCTCCAGGCTCTGATCAGGCCCTACACCCAAACAAGGGCACTGCGTTCATCCACCTCTGGCCTGCTCGCCTCCCTACCACTGAGGAAGTACAGTTCCCGCTCAGCCCAGCCTAGTCAAAACTGTTCGCTGCTCTGGCCCCCCAATGGTGGAACAAACTCCCTCACGACGCCAGGACAGCGGAGTCAATCACCACCTTCCGGAGACACCTGAAACCCCACCTCTTTAAGGAATACCTAGGATAGGATAAAGTAATCCTTCTCACCCCCCTTAAAAGATTTAGATGCACTATTGTAAAGTGGCTGTTCCACTGGATGTCATAAGGTGAATGCACCAATTTGTAAGTCGCTCTGGATAAGAGCGTCTGCTAAATGACTTAAATGTAAAATGTAAATGTACAGAGACAAAGTAGAATCTCAATTCAACGGCTCAGACACAAGAGGCATGTGGCAGGGTCTACAGTCAATCACGGACTACAAGAGGAAACCCAGCTCAGTCATGGACCAGGATGTCTTGCTCCCAGGCAGACTAAATAACTTTTTTGCCCGCTTTGAGGACAATACAGTGCCACTGACACGGCCTGCAACGAAAACATGCGGTCTCTCCTTCACTGCAGCCGAGGTGAGTAAGACATTTAAACGTGTTAACCCTCGCAAGGCTGCAGGCCCAGACGGCATCCCCAGCCACGCCCTCAGAGCATGCACAGACCAGCTGGCCGGTGTGTTTACGGACATATTCAATCAATCCCTATACCAGTCTGCTGTTCCCACATGCTTCAAGAGGGCCACCATTGTTCCTGTTCCCAAGAAAGCTACGGTAACTGAGCTAAAAGACTACCGCCCCGTAGCACTCACTTCCGTCATCATGAAGTGCTTTGAGAGACTAGTCAAGGACCATATCACCTCCACCCTACCTGACACCCTAGACCCACTCCAATTTGCTTACCGCCCAAATAGGTCCACAGACGATGCAATCTCAACCACACTGCACACTGCCCTAACCCATCTGGACAAGAGGAATACCTATGTGAGAATGCTGTTCATCGACTACAGCTCGGCATTCAACACCATAGTACCCTCCAAGCTCGTCATCAAGCTGGATCTCGACCCCGCCCTGTGCAACTGGGTACTGGACTTCCTGACGGGCCGCCCCCAGGTGTCGAGGGTAGGCAACAACATCTCCTCCCCGCTGATCCTCAACACGGGGGCCCCACAAGGGTGCGTTCTGAGCCCTCTCCTGTACTCCCTGTTCACCCACGACTGCGTGGCCACGCACGCCTCCAACTCAATCATCAAGTTTGCGGACGACACAACAGTGGTAGGCTTGATTACCAACAACGACGAGGCGGCCTACAGAGAGGAGGTGAGGGCCCTCGGAGTGTGGTGTCAGGAAAATAACCTCACACTCAACGTCAACAAAACTAAGGAGATGATTGTGGACTTCAGGAAACAGCAGAGGGAACACCCCCCTATCCACATCGATGGAACAGTAGTGGAGAGGGTAGCAAGTTTTAAGTTCCTCGGCATACACATCACAGACAAACTGAATTGGTCCACTCACACTGACAGCGTCGTGAAGAAGGCGCAGCAGCGCCTCTTCAACCTCAGGAGGCTGAAGAAATTCGGCTTGTCACCAAAAGCACTCACAACCTTCTACAGATGCACAATCGAGAGCATCCTGGCGGGCTGTATCACCGCCTGGTACGGCAACTGCTCCGCCCTCAACCGTAAGGCTCTCCAGAGGGTAGTGAGGTCTGCACAACGCATCACCGGGGGCAAACTACCTGCCCTCCAGGACACCTACACCACCCGATGTTACAGGAAGGCCATAAAGATCATCAAGGACATCAACCACCCGAGCCACTGCCTGTTCACCCCGCTATCATCCAGAAGGCGAGGTCAGTACAGGTGCATCAAAGCTGGGACCGAGAGACTGAAAAACAGCTTCTATCTCAAGGCCATCAGACTGTTAAACAGCCACCACTAACATTGAGTGGCTGCTGCCAACACACTGACATTTACACTGACCCAACTCCAGCCACTTTAATAGTGGGAATTGATGGGAAATGATGTAAATATATCACTAGCCACTTTAAACAATGCTACCTTATATAATGTTACTTACCCTACATTATTCATCTCATATGCATACGTATATACTGTACTCTATATCATCGACTGCATCCTTATGTAATACATGTATCACTAGCCACTTTAACTATGCCACTTTGTTTACTTTGTCGACATACTCATCTCATATGTATATACTGTACTCGATACCATCTACTGTATGCTGCCCTGTACCATCACTCATTCATATATCCTTATGTACATATTCTTTATCCCCTTACACTGTGTATAAGACAGTAGTTTTGGAATTGTTAGTTAGATTACTTGTTGGTTATTACTGCATTGTCGGAACTAGAAGCACAAGCATTTCGCTACACTCGCATTAACATCTGCTAACCATGTGTATGTGACAAATAAAATTTGATTTGATTTGATTTGACTCTAGTAAAGAAACAACCGTGACGTTTTGGACATCACTGTAATTTAAATCATCACTAATGCTAATAGGCGGTGTCAGAAGAAGGCCCTAAAAATTGTCAAAATCTCCAGCCACCTAGTCATTGACTGTTCTCTCTGCTACCGCACGGCAAGCAGTATCGGAGCGCCAAGTCTAGGTCCAAGAGGCTTTTAAACAGCTTCTACCCCCAAGCCATAAGACTCCTGAACATCTAGTCAAACGGCTACCCAGAATATTTGCATTGCCCCCCCCCCACCCCCTCTCCACAACACTGCCACTCTGTTGTTATCTATGCATAGTCACTTTAATAACTCTACCGACATGTACATACTACCTCAACTAACCGGTGCCCCCGCACATTGACTCTGTACCGGTACCCCTCTGTATATATTGTTATTTTTTACTGCTGTTCTTTAATTACTTGTTACTTTTATCTCTTATTCTTATCCAGATTTTTTTGTTTTGTTACTGCACTGTTGGTTAGGGGCTTGTAAATAAGCATTTCACTGTTGTATTTGGCACATGTGACCAATAACATTTGATTTGATTTGATTTGAGTAGAAATGAAATGAAAACAATACATAAAGTTTGTACAATTTTTATCCCTCTTCGATCTATAACCTTTTATTCAGTTGTAACCTGCTTATGCTTTGTGAAGGACACAAAATCAAGAGGTTTCATAATGTTTCCAGATGCTACATTTCTTCCTCTATCAGAGATGTGCCTCTGCTTTTCTAACTGGTGTCAAGATGTTGTACATTTAAAAACAGGCACTCTAGAATATTACCAATTGTGGACCTCAACTGTACTCTGCATGAAGTCCTCACTTTCTCTCTGAAAGGCCTCTCTACTCTAAATCATGAAAATGAAATCACTCCAGATTAAATGAAGTAGTTTGTGTCACACTGAAGAGGCATTGTCATTCCAAGATGGGGGCTTGAGTCTGTAACACTTCCGTATTACAGGAGTCTTCTCTTTTAGAAGAGAGCATCTCAGGTATTCCCACACACATACGGAGACACACACCCACACCCACACCCTCACTCACACCCTCACCCACACCCACACACATACAGAGACACACACCCACACCCACACCCACACCCTCACCCACACCCTCACCCACACCCACACACATACAGAGACACACACCCACACCCTCACCCACACACATACGGAGACACACACCCACACCCACACCCTCACCCACACACATACAGAGACACACCACAATGACACGGACACACACCCACACACACACACATACGGAGACACACCACAATGACACGGACACACACCCACACTCACACACACGGAGACACACCACAATGACACGGACACACACCCACACACACACACACGGAGACACACCACAATGACACAGACACACACCCACACCCACATCCACACACATACAGAGACACACCACAATGACACGGACACGGACACACACCCACACTCACACACACGGAGACACACCACAATGACACGGACACACACCCACACACACACACACACGGAGACACACCACAATGACACAGACACACACCCACACCCACACACATACAGAGACACACCACAATGACACGGACACATACATGCACACACACACACACACACACATCCACACACATACATCCACACGCACACACCCACTCACACACACACACACACACACACACACACACACACACACACACACACACACACACACACACACACACACACACACACACACACACACACACACACACACACACACACACACACACACACACACACACACACACACACACACACACACAAACTCTCTCTCTCTGCCCTGTATATGCACACACAGGAAGAAACAGATAGACACACACACACTATCCTCCATTCTCATTCTAATTCAGAGGCAACCAGGTGCTTGGAGGACAAGATTGACTCTCTTTATCACCTCAAATACATTTACCTCTTCAGTCAGAGGAAAAGCCTTATCCTAATGACATCTATCCCTGCTACTGATCTCCACCGCTCTAAACAGCACAGCCTCTCACACTCAGCATGAAACCAATCCTCTCTGCTCACCGCTGTGTGTGTGTGTGTGTGTGTGTGTGTGTGTGTGTGTGTGTGTGTGTGTGTGTGTGTGTGTGTGTGTGTGTGTGTGTGTGTGTGTGTGTGTGTGTGTGTGTGTGTGTGTGCTGCCATGGCAGATTTAATATTCTCTCAACTTGTCCTGCCCCTGAGATTTTAGAGACTGGATGATTTTGTGGGTATATGTTGCGTGCGATAAGAAGTGTGTGTTCACGTGGAGATTTGTGGGTTATTCCATGTCAGTATCTGTGTTCGCATCCATGTTTGGGTGTGTGTGAGTTTCTGCCTGTAATTGTGTGTGTGTGTGTGTGTGTGTGTGTGTGTGTGTGTGTGTGTGTGTGTGTGTGTGTGTGTGTGTGTGTGTGTGTGTGTGTGTGTGTGTGTGTGTGTGTGTGTGTGTGTGTGTGTGTGTGTGTGTGTGTGTGAGCGTGTGTCAGTGTGAGCGTGTGTGTGTGAGTGAGTGAGTGAGCGTGTGTCAGTGTGAGCGTGTGTGTGATAGAGAAAGCAGAATACAGATAGTGTGTGTGTCATGAAATTACTGTGAATTTGTCTATTTCTTGTATAAATATGTGTGAGTCACTGTTACTGGTGATAACCGCAGTTCTTCAAATACGCGTTTGTCATTGTGTGTGTGTCTTTGTGTGCATACACATGTGTATAGAGTAAAACCAAATGCATGCTTTTCAACCGATCGCTGCCTGCACCCGCATGCCCGACTAGCATCACCACACTGGATGGTTCCGACCTTGAATATGTGGACACCTATAAGTACCTAGGTGTCTGGCTAGACTGCAAACTCTCCTTCCAGACCCATATCAAACATCTCCAATCGAAAATCAAATCAAGAGTCGGCTTTCTATTCCGCAACAAAGCCTCCTTCACTCACGCTGCCAAGCTTACCCTAGTAAAACTGACTATCCTACCGATCCTCGACTTCGGCGATGTCATCTACAAAATCGCTTCCAACACTCTACTCAGCAAACTGGATGCAGTTTATCACAGTGCCATCCGTTTCGTCACTAAAGCAACTTATACTACCCACCACTGCGACTTGTATGCTCTAGTCGGCTGGCCCTCGCTACATATTCGTCGCCAGACCCACTGGCTCCAGGTCATCTACAAGGCCATGCTAGGTAATGCTCCGCCTTATCTCAGTTCACTGGTCACGATGGCAACACCCATCCGTAGCACGCGCTCCAGCAGGTGTATCTCACTGATCATCCCTAAAGCCAACACCTCATTCGGCCGCCTTTCGTTCCAGTACTCTGCTGCCTGTGACTGGAACGAATTGCAAAAATCGCTGAAGTTGGAGACTTTTATCTCCCTCACCAACTTCAAACATTAGCTATCTGAGCAGCTAACTGATCGCTGCAGCTGTACATAATCTATTGGTAAATAGCCCACCCATTTTCACCTACCTCATCCCCACAGTTTTTATTTACTTACTTTTCTGCTCTTTTGCACACCAATATCTCTACCTGTACATGATCATCTGATCATTTATCACTCTAGTGTTAATCTGCAATATTGTAATTATTCGCCTACCTCCTCATGCCTTTTGCACACATTGTATATAGACTCCCCTTTTTTTCTACTGTGTTATTGACTTGTTAATTGTTTACTCCATGTGTAACTCTGTGTTGTCTGTTCACACTGCTGTGCTTTATCTTGGCCAGGTCGCAGTTGCAAATGAGAACTTGTTTTCAACTAGCCTACCTGGTTAAATAAAGGTGTTCTCAACTAGCCTACCTGGTTAAATAAAGGTGTTCTCAACTAGGCTACCTGGTTAAATAAAGGTGAAATAAAATAAAAATAAATGTTAGTACACAAGGGTTAATTGACACACAGCCAGCCTCTCAGAACTGTATGTCATTCTTCATGAATGTAATTGGCTGAGACAAAAACATTTCATTGATGATGATCAGATGGCATCACACACAGGGGCAGAACAACAAGAGCCTGACATTTCAGCTGGAGGAAAAAAATACTGTATTGTTTTTGTTGTTCCTTTAAACTCATCACGTTAGAGCCTTAGTCAGATGCAAATGAGTAAAGTCATTCCCAAGTAGATCTCTGATCACCTGCCAATGAACACTGTTTTTCAATCGCCTGGTAGCTCAGGGTAGCTATTCAACAGTTGGTCTGTATCTGGGTGGTTACTTTACATGGGCTTTCATCTATCCATCTGTGTGCAATTGTGTGTGTGTGTGTGGGCGTGTTTGTGTGTGTGTGTTTTCAAGTGTCCATGTGTACCATTGTTAACAGGTAAATCCTTTGAATCAGTGAATAGTTTGTACATATGCATGGACTGTAGTTCAGTGTGTGCAAATGTTAAAGGTCCAATGCAGCCATTTTGATCTCAATATCAAATCATTTCAATGTAGCCAGGTTTGGAACTCTCTTTATTATTGGACTATTAGCTGATGTCACCAGGCAGGCCAAAACTCCATCCCACCAAAATAGGCTGACATTTCAGGCTGTCTTTTCAGACTGCTTTTACAGAATTTCACAGCATTATTCCAACTAATCTTGTGGAAATATATATAAAACACATATTGTTGACTGCACTGGGTCTTTAAGGTCTTTAACATATTTTCTTGGGTGTGTTGGCATGTTATGCAGTTCATGTATCGTTTATGAATATGTATAGATGTATGTATACAGCAAGAGTTTTACAGATACAGTTGTTTTCTTGGTCCTGGTTGGTTAGCTGAGAGCTGTTTTCTATCCATAGCTGTTCAATCCTATGCATATGTATACTAGAGGTCGACCGATTAACCTCTTGGTCCTACCTGGCACGCAGGCGTCCCATCTAGAGCTCTGGAAATGCAAATTCGCTACGCTAAATGCTAATAGTATTATTTTTAAAATGCTTTTCGGCGAAAGCATGAGAAGCTATTATCTGATAGCATGTAACACCCCAAAAGACCAGCAGGGGACGTAAACAAAATAATTAGCATAGTCGTCGCTACACAAACCGCACAAATAAAATATAAAACATTCATTACCTTTGACCATCTTCTTTGTTGGCACTCCTAGATGTCCCATAATCACTATTGGGTCTTTTTTTCGATTAAATCGGTCCATATATAGCCTAGATATCGATCTATGAAGACTGTGTGATAAACGGAAAAAAATAGTGTTTCATAACGTAACGTCATTTTTTAAAATTCAAAAAGTCGACGATAAACTTTCACAAAACACTTCGAAATACTTTTGTAATGCAACTTTAGGTATTAGTACACGTTAATAAGCGATAAAATTCATCAGGAGGCGATGTCAATTCTATAGGTGTCTGTTTCGAAAAAATGTCTTGGAGTGAGCTCGACCAAAACATCCGGTCGGAGACCGGAGGGAATCGATTCCCTTGATTCAGTTAGACCAAGAATCAATTGCGAATCAAATGACAAGACTCTAGACAACGTGTGGAAGCTGTAGGCACTGCAACCTCGGCCTCATTTAATTCGATTCACTTTGAACAATTCCTTGAAGTCGCGGATGGATATTTTTTTCCATTTTCAGTGATCAGATATTCCTGCACTTTTCGATGAAACGCACGTTCTGTTATAGTCACAGCCGTGATTTAACCAGTTTTATAAACGTCTGAGTGTTTTCTATCCCCACATACTAATCATATGCATATACTATATTCCTGGCCTGAGTAGCAGGGCGCTGAAATGTTGTGCGATTTTTAACAGAATGTTCGAAAAAGTAGAGGGTCGACTTAACAGGTTAATCGGTATGGCCGATTAATTAGGGCCGATTTCAAGTTTTCATAACAATCGGAAATCTGATTTTTTTGGGGCGCCGATTTGCCAATATTTTTTTTATACCTTTATTTAACTAGGCAAGTCAGATAAGAACACATTCTTATTTTCAATTACGGCCTAGGAACGGTGGGTTAACTGCCTTGTTCAGGGGCAGAACAACAGATTTTCACCTTGTCAGCTCGGGGAATCCAATTTTGCAACCTTACAGTTAACTAGTCCAACGCAGTAACTACCTGCCTCTCTCTCGTTGCACTCCACAAGGAGACTGCCTGTTACACGAATGCAGTAAGCCAAGGTAAGTTGCTAGCTAGCATTAAACTTATCTTATAAAAACAATCAATCATAATCACTAGTTGTCTACACATCGTTGATGATAATACTAGATATTATCTAGTGTGTCCTGCGTTGCATATAATCTGACTCAGTTTACAAGTATTTAAGTATCTGACTGAACGGTGGTAGGCAGAAGCAGGTGCGTAAACATTCATTCAAACAGCACTTTCTTTGCGTTTTGCCAGCAGCTCTTCGTTGTGCGTCAAGCATTGCGCTGTTTACAAGCCTATCAACTCCCGAGATGAGGCTGGTGTAACCGAAGTGAAATGGCTAGCTAGTTAGCGCGCGCTAATCGCGTTTCAAACGTCACTGGCTCTGAGCCTTCTAGTAGTTGTTCCCCTTGCTCTGCATGGGTAATGCTGCTTCGATGGTGGCTGTTGTTGTTGTGTTGCTGGTTCGAGCCCAGGGAGGAGCGAGAAGAGGGACGGAAGCTATACTGTTACACAGGCAATACTAAAGTGCCTATAAGAACATCTAATAGTCAAAGGTTAATTAAATACAAATGGTATAGAGAGAAATATAATATAAATAAATATAAATATAATTCCTATAATAACTACAACCTAAAACGTCTTACCTGGGAATATAGAAGACTCATGTTAAAAGGAACCACCAGCTTTCATATGTTCTCATGTTCTGAGCAAGGAACTGAAACTTTAGCTTTCTTACATAGGACATATTGCACTTTTACTTTCTTCTCCAACACTTTTTGTTTTTGCATTATTTAAACCAAATTGAACATGTTTCATTATTTACTTGAGGATAAATTAATTTTATTGATGTATTATATTAATTTAAAATAAGTGTTCATTCAGTATTGTTGTAATTGTCATTATTACAGATAAATAAATACATAACCGGCCGATTTAATCGGTATCGGCGTTGAAAAATCATAATCTGTGTTAAGATGTGCTTTTCCATCCAACCCTCCTTCCCAAACTCTGCTACACACACACTCTATCTGCCCTAGTACCAGTTCAAGTGGGCAGTTTAGATAGGAGGTTAATATAATTAAATGTGTCAGGGTTTTCGCTGCTGGTCATTTGAGTCAAATGCAGGAGAGCAGAGAATAGGTGATCAGGCAACTTTATTAGCCAAGTGCAACAAACAGACAGGCGTAAACAGCTACAACTCAAGCCAACCGGCAAAAGTGACAAGAGCAAAATACCATCAATAATATAACTATAAGGTTCACCAATAATTCCCCAAATAGGGTACAGCAATGCCAGGGGGGAAAAAACAGACTGGCGCGATACAACAAACACAAAACAAAACAAGTCCACACAAAGACATGGGGGGGAACAGAGGAATATATTTATGCAGTGTGATTAGGGAATGTAAACCAGGTGTGCGCGGAACAAGACAAAACAAATGGAACGGCGATGGCTAGAAGGCCGGTGACGTCGGTCCGCTGAACGCCGCCCAAACAAGGAGGGGAGCCGACTTCGGCGGAAGTCGTGACAGGTTGAGTAAGTAAGCCTTTTGTCCACAAATATAGCCACATTTCTATTATATGTAAATAGCTGAAGATTAGTGAATGTCTCAATGTAACTCTTTTGTTATATAGTTATCCCATTAGCTGAAATAGTATTCATTTCAAAGACGTCTTTAGCTGTTTTTAGCTGTCGTGCTAGATTTTCAGTCCGAACAGTTTTACAAATCATGTTCATTTGTTGTGCTCTGCAAATGTTGTATTCCTCCGAGGCACGTGTTGCTAGGCAACTCCTCTGCGCTTGCCTTGGTAGACCTGCTCCCTCCATGGCTAAAGCCAGTGTAAGAAACGTGCTAACAAATGTTTGTGCGATTAAACTAAATAAATACCGCACTCTGACCCACAAAATGTATTTGCTCGATTCACTATAACATTGTTAGACAAAGCAAGGAAAGTGAACTTCAAAACATGCTGCTTTATTCAATTTTCTAGCTGTTGTTCGCAAGCAATGAATCTGCTAACTTCTGATATGACTGACTGCATCTTTGAACTGTGGTGAATATGTTTATGGTAGCTGGCAGGTAAGTCATCTCTTTCTCCTGGCGCTTCTAATTAAAACAGGCACTGGTGGAGTGAGCAGGGAAATACTGTAACGTAGCTCTAGGCTTCAACACACACACACACACACACACACACACACACACACACACACACACACACACACACACACACACACACACACACACACACACACACACACACACACACACACACACACACACACACACACACACACACACACACGCTCTCTCTCTCTGGGCTTGAACAGATGCTGCAGTCAGATAGAGAGAAGGTTAGCAGAGCAAACACTGCAGTAGCCTCTCCATACCAGCCAGACAAGGACCAGTTATCCCATGAGCAATGCCTGCATCCCAAATGGCACCCTATTCCAGGGCCCTGGTGAAAGGTTGTGCACTATATAGGGAAAGGGGTGTCATTTGGGACAGGTTCCATGTTGGTCCCTAGACCCTGGCCTTCAAAGCCTGGTGTTTATACAAATTACATGTTGGTTCCTAGACACTGGCCATTATAGCTTGGTGTTTATACAAGTTTCGTGATGGTTCCTAGACCCTGGCAATTGTAGCCTGGGGATTTTACCCATCTGGAAGTGTTTTGAAGGACACCAAGTCAGTTATTTCCTGGGAAACATTTGGCCTGGTTCCATGTTAGTCCATCATTTCTTACATTGGACTGTATGATATCATGTGTTTTAGCATCTTTAGTCATAAAGCCATAGGGCAACCACAATCAGCACCATGGACAGAGACACTAACACACAATGCAGGGGATCTAATACGAAATCAGCACCATGGACAGAGACAGTGGTACCCATGAAACAAATACCAGAAAATAAACCAACTTTCAGAACATAGACTTTATGGCATGTATAGTAGGTATGGTAATATTGGACAAGAAAATTGGAATGCAGTGGCTGTACAGTAACATGCTCTAGATGACATCAGAGTATGGTTTTTGACTGACAGACGTTCTGAACATGAGCACTGCGCGTGACAAGACGTTTCCCCCATCCCTCCTGCTAATTGGGCAATGTTTTAAAATGTTTTGTTGTCTAAGTGAAGGAAATGCTGAAATGACTATGTATGTGCTGAAATGACTATGTATGTGCTGAAATGGCTATGTATGTGCTGAAATGGCTATGTATGTGCTGAAATGGCTATGTATGTGCTGAAATGACTATGTATGTGCTGAAATGACTATGTATGTGCTGAAATGACTATGTATGTGCTGAAATGACTATGTATTTTGAAAGATGGGACGTTGAAGATTATAATTGAAGACGTTGAAGATTACAAGCAAACAGCCGTGTCCAAATCTTCACTTCACATTTCCATTTGATAAAATTCATGTAATAAACAGTGTCAGTGTTTATGATCACTATGTTTGCCGTACAGTTACAAGATGACATGCCGTTATACCCTGGGTTGTCCTGAATAGAATGAGCGTGTTTGTTGTTTTGTGAAGAGAATGAGCTGAGGATCACACATCTGAATGCATTCTTGGCTTCATTCTATAAGCACCAAAATTATGGCCTACTTCTCTGAATTATTGTGTGAAAGCTTCACACTGTAAGATCATATTCTGTAATTAGGTGGTCAGGTTGGCGATAGAACAAGCTTTCAAATATGCCCACCTGACCAAGATTGCGATTTATAATGGACAGATTGTGGATTTCTTAAAACTAAAACAGTAATTGTGTAGAGGCGGGGAGGCAGGCTGTGTTTAACAAAACAACTACAAGAATTCTCGCTCTACTTCCTCAATGGCATAGTAGAGCTCAAAAAAGCACCTTAATTAAAGTTGAAGACTATTCCTTGAGTCATAAAATTGCATTGAAATTACTTAGGAACTATGAACATTTTGGAGAGGTGTGTGGCCACCTGGAAACACCAGTTTGTCCACTCACTCAAACCCTTTTCATTTTTTGTCTTACAGTGCATTCTGAAAGTATTCAGACCCCTTGATTTTTTTTCCACCTTTTGTTACTTTACAGCCTTATTCTAAAATGGATGAAATTGTTTTCGTTTTTTTTCTCATCAATCTACACACACTACCCAATAATGATGAAGCAAAAACAGGTTTAGAAATTTTAGCAAATGTATGAAAAAAGTGAATTATCACATTTACATACTGTAAGGGCGGCAGGGTAGCCTAGTGGTTAGAGTGTTGGACTAGTAACCGAAAGGTTGCAAGTTCGAATCCCCGAGCTGACAAGGTACAAATCTGTCGTCTGCCCCTGAACAGGCGGTTAACCCACTGTTCCTAGGCCGTAATTGAAAATAAGAATGTGTTCTTAACTGACTTGCCTAGTAAAATAAAGGTAAAATAAAAATAAATTCAGACCCTTTACTCAGTACTTTATTGAAGCACCATTGGCAGCGATGACAGTATTTTGGGGTGTGATGCTGCAAGCTTGGCACACCTGTATTTTGGAGAGTTTCTCCAATTCTTCTCTGCAGATACTCTCAAGCTCTGACAGGTTTGATGGGGAGAGTCGCAGCACAGCTATTTTCAGGTCTCTCTGGAGATGATTGATCGGGTTCAAGTCCGGGCTCTTGCTGGGCCACTTAAGGACATTCAGAGACTTGTCCCCAAGCCACTCATGCGTTGTCTTGTCTATGTGCTTAGAGTCGTTGTCCTGTTGGAAGGTGAGCCTTCGCCCCAGTATGAGGTCCTGAGCACTCTGGTACAGGTTTTCATCAAGGATCTCTCTGTAATTTGCTCTGTTAATCTTTCACTCGATCTTGACTAGTCTCTCAGTCCCTGTCACTGAAAAACGTCCTCACAACATGATGCTGCCACCACCATGCTTCACTGTAGGGGTGGTATTGGCCAGCTGGTCTTATTCTCTCCAGACGTGATGCTTGGCATTCAGGCCAAAGAGTTCAATCTTGGCTTCATCAGATGAGAGAATCTTGTTTCTCATGGTCTGAGAGTCCTTTAGGTGCCTTTTGGCAAACTCCAAGCGGGCTGTCATGTGCTTTTTTCTGAGGAGTAGCTTCCGTCTGGCCACTCTACCAGAAAGGCCTGATTGGTGGAGTGCTGGAGATCTCCATAGGGAAACGCTGCAGCTCTGTCAGAGTGACCATCGGGTTCTTAGTCACTTGCCTGACCAAGGCCCTTCTCTCCCGATTGTTCAGTTTGGCCGGGAAGCCAGCTCTAATTTGAATCTTGGTGTTTCCAAACTTCTTCCATTTATAATTGATGTAGGCCACTGTGTTCTTGGGGACTTCCAATGCTGCAGACATTTTGGTACCCTTCCCCAGAACTGTGCCTCTACACAATCCTGTCTCAGAGCTCTACGGTCTTTTCCTTCAACCTCATGGACTCATACACTGTCAACTGTGGGACCTTATATAGATAGACAAGTCTGTGCCTTTCCAAATCATGTCCAATCAATTTAATTTACCACAGACTCCAGTCATGTTGTAAAAACATCTCAAGGATGAGCAATAGAAACAGGATGCACCTAAACTCAATTTCGAGTCTCTTAGCAAAGGGTCTGATTACTTATGTAAATAAGGTATTTCTGTTTTATTTTGAATACATTTGAAAAAAAAAATTAAAACCTGTTTTCCCTTTGTCATTATGGGGTATTGTGTGTAGATTGATGAAGAAAACATGCATTTAATCAATATTATAATAAAGCTGTCATGTAACAAAATGTGGAAAAAGTCAACGGGTCTGAATACTTTCCGAATGCACAGTTTGTTGCACGTACCCCACATTTTCCAGGACTATTCTTATCATACTAATACATGTACTTTTCGATTTTGTATCAACAAATGCGATGAAAAGTACAGCAAATGTAAAATGCACATAAAATCAACAGTGTAATGTTTGTATTCAGTTTTTTGTCAGGTGAACAATTTTGTCCTCAACTTTGGTCTAATAATTTACCCATAACTCTTGCCTTTCAATTGCTACGATGGCCATGCATCTGCTTTTTATACTTTTTCTGTAAGAAACATTTCAATGTAGTCCTATCAATATAGTCCAACTCCCACCAGTATAAGGGGTTAACCCAGTAGCACCATACTACTGTCATTGATATTGTACATTTCACTGCACCTATCTTCTTTTTAAATGTTTTTGTGTGAAACCCTGGTGAAAACAAAATAGATAAATGGAATCTACTCCTGGGATGGGTAAAATCCCACTTCAAAGGTATTACAAGTATAACTCTTCATCTAACTATTTGCAATACATGCTAGGCAGCATATATTTTAATTGACTCATTAATTGGGTTTAATCAATTATGCATTATGCAATTAACTTGTTTTAATTTGTGCACAAATCCTGTACAAGGATTCCAAAATTGTACTTCTGCTGTCCCATTAGGATAACCGTTTTTGATTCCAGAGAGAACTCTTTTTGGTTCCACTTAGAGCCTTTTGTGTTACATGTAGAACCCTCTGTGGAAAGGATCCTGCATGAAACTGAAAAGGGATCTACCTGGAACCGAAAAGGGTTCTTCAAAGGGTTCTCTTATGGGAACAGCCGAAGAACCCTTCTGGTTTAATTTGATTGTTTTTGTGTATAGGAGTATCACACAACTTAATTTGATTCTAACATAATATCTTAATTACCTCCTCATTTTATACTGTTTATGTGTATGAGTGTGTGCCTACATGTGCAAGTGTATGTGTGTGTGTGTGTGTGTGTGTGTGTGTGTGTGTGTGTGTGTGTGTGTGTGTGTGTGTGTGTGTGTGTGTGTGTGTGTGTGTGTGTGTGTGTGTGTGTGTGTGTGTGTGTGTGTGTGTGTGTGTGTGTATGTGTGTGTGTGTTTGTTTGCGACATTTGCATGTATGCATGTGTGCGTGCGTGTGTATGAAGTGGCCTTTCGGTTCATTCTCCTGTGGAGGACTCCAATTAACATTAGCTGGTTCCTCCTCTTGTGCACCGCCCACTGCCTGGCCTTCTAATTAACGACAGCCTAATTAAATATTCATTTCACAATCAGAGCCGTGGGGGTCTGTTGAAGCAGCAATGGCCTGTATCTCTGGCGTGTGTGTGCATGTTTGAATGAGCATGTGTGAGTGTTAAATATGACCTTTTAAAAATTCACCTTGAAATTGTATTTTTATTTTATTCTCCTTTGAATTCTCATTTCTGCTATCTCTCTCTCCCTCTCCCTCTCTTTGTCCCCCTGTCTCTCTCTCTCTCTCCCTCTCTTTGTCCCCCTCTCTCTCTCTCTCTCTCTCTCTCCCTCTCCCTCTCTTTGTCCCCCTGTCTCTCTCTCTCTCTCTCTCCCTCTCCCTCTCTTTGTCCCCCTGTCTCTCTCTCCCTCTCCCTCTCTTTGTCCCCCTGTCTCTCTCTCCCTCTCCCTCTCTTTGTCCCCCTCTCTCTCTCTCTCTCTCTCTCTCTCTCTCTCTCTCTTTCCCTCTCCCTCTCTTTGTCCCCTGTCTCTCTCTCTCTCTCTCTTTCACCCTGTTTCTCTCTCTCTCCATCTCTCTCTTTCTCTCTCGCCCTCTCCCTCTCGTTGTCCCCCCTCTCTCTCTCTCTCTCTCTCTCTCTCTCTCTCTCTCTCTCTCTCTCTCTCTCTCTCTCTCTCTCTCTCTCTCCATCTCTCTCTTTCTCTCTCTCTCCATCTTCACTCCTCTCCCTCCGAACCATCACTACTGCCCCCACTCCCCACCACAGGTGAGCGGAACCAGAACACACACACACACACACACACACTTACACACACACTTTCGTACACACACACACACACACACACACACACACACACACACACACACACACACACACACACACACACACACACACACACACACACACACACACACACACACACAGTATACACACCTATGCTTCTGGTGGGAGATTCCCCGGGCGTTCTAGTCAAGGTCTCATTTCCCAGAAATCAGAGCAGCAGATGTTAGTTTTAACAAGGGAGGCTTTAAAGCTCTTTACCTCCAGCACTTTCAGTTAGTACAATCAACAGACAACACAGAGAATACACCACTGAATGGAACCGATTTTATAACACAATCAAAAATACAATGATATTATAGTAACATCTGGCATATGAGGCTTGAAAATTGTTTTTTTGTTTGGAGCTGTGATTCCTAAATCTAACATTTGTTGAGTACTGTGACTTTGCTCTCACACTTATATGCACCGATCCACGCATACACACACACACTAGCCTGGGGAGGACAGTTTAATTAATGGAGTCTCTGAGGTGGGTCTTCCCTGTTACAGTTTGACACTAAACACATTACACTGACAACCATACACTTCTCACACTTACACATACTCTCTCTCTCCCTCTCTCAAATTTCAATTTTTATTGAAGTATATAATAAACACAAGTGAAATAAACAATAAAACATAACAGTAAACATTACACTCACAGAAGATCCAAAAGAATACAAACATTTCAAAAGTCTAATTATGTCTATATACAGTGTTTTAACGATGTGCAAAGGGTTATAGTACAAATTAAAAAATAAACATAAATATGGGTTTTATTTACAATGGTGTTTGTTCTTCACTGGTTGCCCTTTTCCTGTGGCAACAGGTCACAAATCTTGCTGCTGTGATGGCACACTGGGGTATTTCACCCAGTAGATACTGGAGTAAATCAAAATGTGGTTTGTGGATCTGTGTAATCTGATGGAAATATGTGTCTCTAATATGGTCATACATTTGGCAGTAGGTCAGTTTCCACCTCATTTTGTGGGCCGTGTGCACATAGCCGGTCTTCTCTTGAGAGCCAGGTCTGGCCCTCTCTCTTTCTCTGTCTTACTCTTACCTTCTCTGCTTCAGCTTTCTCTTCACATGTGCCCACTGTTTCTCAGTGTCTCTGATTTGACCACAGTGTGCTTTGCCTGGTTACCAAGGCAACAATGTATGCCTGTCCCAGTTTTAAAGGGCAATTCCGCCACTTTTTAACCTCGTACTCATTATCTCCAGCACCATACCAGTATCTACACGTGAAAACGTGGATCTGTGGTGAAAAATATCAGGTATCCTAAAAAATGCTTATAGAAAACCTGCAACAAGCTTCTCGCTAGAGGGAGGGTATTTTATTGCTCCCCTGCAAAACGATGTAGAAACTGGTGTTATGCTGAATGAAAATTACATTCAAAAGTGGTGCAAATGCATTTTAAACTTAACCCCCTAGAGTCTAAAGGCCATGAACAACATGTGTCTCATCTCAAACCTGCCTCCCCAAAATTCTGTAGCTGGTGGTGGCCACTCAACTAAAACACCATCTCAACTCCAATAACCTTCAGGAACCATTGCAGTCTGGTTTCCCCTCCTAACACAGCACTGACACAGCCCTGGTCAAAATCACAAGCTACCTCCTACTTGCAGCTAACTCAGGAATGCTATCCATTCTCATCCTCCTCGACCTGAGTGCAGCCTTTGATACCATCTCCCATCCAACCTTCATGGAACGGCTGGCTAGTGTTGGTGTCACAGGTGTTGCACTCGTGGCTAGGGCTGTGGCGGTCATGACATTTTGTAATGCAAATAATTGCCGGTCTCACGGTAATTTACTATTAACTAACATAAACACATTTAGCAGATCCTAGCTTCCACTCATAGCTTTCAAGCCACTGATGCAGACCATTGGAATATCTACATTTTAAAAAGTCTAATAAATACATGCTATTTCAGAAGAACAGAATAGCATATTTTGAGTTGTCCTTATGTTAGGCCCTGATTTGGCTATGAGTTGTCCTTATGTTAGGCCCTGATGTGGCTATGCGATATGGCTGTGGTCTGTGCAGTTAATTTAGCAGATATTAGATTTATGTGGCATTATTTTCTAGAATTTTATTGTATGAAGAATACATTTGAACATAGCAGAATAAAATAGAGAGGATATATTCTCCAAGGGATTTTCGAGGGTTTATTAACTTCTTAAGGAATAGGGGACAGCATTTTCACTCTTGGATAAATAGCCCAATTTCAACGTCCTGCTACTCATGCCAGGAATATAAGATATGCATATGATTAGTAGATTTGGATAGAAACCACTCTGAAGTTTCTTAAACTGTTTGAATGATGTCTGTGAGTATAACAGAACGTATGTAGCAGGCAAAACCCAGAGGACTAACCATTCAGAGTTTTTTTTAGGTCTCTGTCTGTTCAGTGAGTTCTCATTGGGAAACGATATTTCTTAGGCACCTGTTTTGCAATTTCCTACCGCTTCCAGTGGATGTCACCAGTCTTTGGAATTTGGTTGAGGTTATTCCTTTGCGCAATGAAGAAGTACGGCCATCTAGGGACTGGGTAACACTGTTGACAGTTGCGCAAGACTTGAAAAGTAGCGTTGGTGTAATGCTCCGGGTGTCGTGGGTGTCGAGTCAAATGCAGGAGACAGAGTTCAATGATGTGCGTCTTTTAATAGCACCAACGCACCACAGGGTGCTCACAAAAGTTACGTTCCCAACCACAGGGAATCAAAAAGTACAATGGAAAAAATCATGACTAGGCACTAACACGTACCTCTTCAACAGAGCCGAAGGTTACATAGAAATAATCCCGCACAACAACCAGGCGGGCCGGCTGTCTAATAAAGACAAACTAATTAAACATGAACAGGTGCTACCACTAAACATACAAGGAGGGGGAGGAAAAACAATCAGTGGCAGCTAATAGGCCGGTGATGACGACCGCCGAGCTCCACCCGCCCGGGAAGGGGAAACACCCTCGGTCGAACTCGTGACAGTTGGTTTGTTGTCTTCCTGTATTGAACACAGATAGACCTGTCTTCAATTTGGTGGATTATTAACGTTTAAAAATACCTAAAATTGTATTACAATTTTGAAATGTTTTGGCAAAGTTTCCAGGTAAATTTTGAGATATTTTGTAGTGACGTTGCGCAAATCGGAAGCAGTTTTTTTCTGGATCAAACGCGCCAGATAAATTGGCATTTTGGATATACAGTGCCTTGCGAAAGTATTCGGCCCCCTTGAACTTTGCGACCTTTTGCCACATTTCAGGCTTCAAACATAAAGACATTCAGTCCAGACCTGAATCCAATCGAGAATCTGTGGAAAGAACTGAAAACTGCTGTTCACAAATGCTCTCCATCCAACCTCACTGAGCTCGAGCTGTTTTGCAAGGAGGAATGGGAAAGAAATTTCAGCCTCTCGATGTGCAAAACTAATAGAGACATACCCCAAGCGACTTACAGCTGTAATCGCAGCAAAGTATTAATTTAAGGGGGCTGAATAATTTTGCACGCCCAATTTTTCAGTTTTTGATTTGTTAAAAACGTTTGAAATATCCAATAAATGTCGTTCCACTTCATGATTGTGTCCCACTTGTTGTTGATTCTTCACAAAAAAATACAGTTTTATATCTTTATGTTTGAAGCCTGAAATGTGGCAAAAGGTCGCAAAGTTCAAGGGGGCCGAATACTTTCACAAGGCACTGTATATGGACAGAATTATTTTTGTGACCAATTGTGATGTTTATGGGACATATTGGAGTGCCAACAAAAGAAGCTTGTCAAAGGTAAGGCATGTTTTATATTTTATTTCTGCGTTTTGTGTAGCGCCTGCAGGGTTGAAATATGCTACTCTCTTTGTTTACTGTTGTGCTATCATCAGATAATAGCTTCTTATGCTTTCGCCGAAAAGCCTTTTTAAAATCTGACATGTTGGTTGGATACACAACGAGTGTAGCTTTAATTTAGTATCTTACATGTGTGATTTAATGAAAGTTTGATTTTATATAATTTTATTTGAATTTTCCACGCTGCATTTTCCCTGGCTTTTGGCCAAGTGGGACGCTAGCGTCCCCAATCCTAGAGAGGTTAAATAAATATGTAATTCTTGTATTATTTGTTCACTCGGGGTCCCTTTATCTAATATTAGGTTTTGGTTGAAGATCTGATAACATTCAGTATCAAAAATATGCAAAAGTAGAGGAAATTAGAAATGGGGAAAAAACTTGTTCACGGCACTGTACTAAATGATACTATATATGTGTGAAATTAGTTTAATTTAGACTGGACCACTTTAATGCACCTGTCGGAACGTAGGAGTAAAACTGTACAGTATGTTATCTCTGCAGGTAAATAGTGAATGGAGGATGTTTTTTCTGTGGTTCATTTTCATGCCAGCCTGGTAGGCCATTCCTCTGTTGTAAAGGAGAAGCAATGTACTTAATATTAGGAAAGTTTAGAAATAAATATAGTAGGCCTAGCCTATAGAAAGCTCATGGGATCCTTCTATTTTTAACAGGCCATCAAAACTGTGTTTTCTCAAACAATTACATAGCCTATAGACATGTTGCACAACATGAGCTCATGGGCTCTCATGATGTGTTTGATTAGATTTTTTAAACCATTTGCATTGATGTCAGAGTGATTAGAGGGATAATAAATCGCTGAGTAACAGGCCATTAGCGACTGCCAGTAATCAAGTTTGGTTGGTTACTATTAGCATTAGAGCGTCACATTGAATTTAACTGCAGTCATGACACGTGTCCGCTGGTGTGGTGGTAATACAGTCCTCGTAACATTCCTACTCATGACTCACGTTTGCTAACAGTTTGTGCATCAGAAGAACTGCAGATCAGGGTGTGCGGCTGTTTGACAGGGTATCCCCCAGGGGTTAATGTTGGGTCCAATCCTATTCATCTTATACCTTCTACCCTGGGAAATGTTATGCAACATTACAAAGCTCACTTCCACTGCTATGCCGATGACCCAGCTCTACCTCTCCACCAAACCCACCACTCCCCAACCCTCCCACCTCCCTCATAAGCTGCCTTCAAAACATCTGGAGCTGGATGAGCATGAACCTCTTCAAACTCAACAGCATCAAGACAGAGGTTATGATCATAAGCTCCAAATCCAATTTCTCGAAATATTGACACTTTGAACCCAATTTGGACATTTTCACTTAGGGGAGTACTCACATTTTGTTTCCAGCGGTTTAGACATTAATGGCTGTGTGTTGAGTTATTTTGAGGGTACAGCAAATTTACACTGTTATACAAGCTGTACACTCACTGCTTTACATTGTATCAAAGTGTCATTTCTTCAGTGTTGTCACATGAAAAGATATACTCAATTATTTACAAAAATGTGAGGGGTGTACTCACTTTTGTGATATACTGTATATGATCTTTTATTTATAAATTGTATTACTCAAACCACCCGCTGGCCAGATTGGACCACCCACGGGCTGTATGTTTGACACTTCTATTGTAAATCAACATGAATAATACATTCTCCTGCTTATGGCAGCTGACAACAGGCCAAAGGCTTCAGAGTGGGCCATACACATGTGTTTGTGTGTCAGTGTGTGTGTGTGTGTGTGTAAGTGTGTGCGTGCGTGCGCGTGTGTGTATAAGAGTGGCATCTCTGATTGACTCACAGTGTCAGTATCCCACGACAGAGAAGTATCAGGAGGAAGATATAACATTAGAGCGGAGTGGTGACTCATTCAGTTCACAGTGACTAGAGCAGCCCTAGGGGGAGGCCATTGTGGCTTCATTGTGCCTGTCTACCATTCCGTGCCTGGAAAGAAAGAGCAGAAAGCCATGGACCTATTGAGCGACTGGCCACTCCAATGGGGAAACAGGAAACATGAAAGGCCTTTGATGCTCTCCGCTGACCACTGGAGTGCCCTGGAAATTGGTAAGAGCACAAAAATAAGAAAGTGAGTCAGAGAGAGACAGAGGGAAAGTGGTTGACACTTTCCTTGAGAGCTTTTAAGGCTCCTACAAGGCTATACAGTTAAAAGATTGTTGATAGTTTCAGAAACTAATGAGAACTATTTGAAGGAATTGGGCTTTACAAAACCCTTTCATAGAAGAAGTTTCAACTACTGAAATACATCTATCAAAGCCTTGTTTGTCAAGGTACGAAAGCGGCTTGATTTCTGCTGAACAGTATATCAAAATCTACTTTGAATATGGTTGTTTTTTTGAGATGCAATTCTCAAATCTCTGCGTGTCATCTCATCCGTAAATCGCATTTGACAATACAGTCTCAAAGGTATATAATCATATATGATAGACTTCTGATCCTCCGTAAAGTTATTCAGCATCTTCTTCTCACCTCTGTTTTGATACTGAAAAATGCAGAAATATTAAAAATGAATGTTTGAATATAAACCTACACCCAGACAGCTGCTGGGAAACGTTGAGTCGTTAGAGAATAAAATAACAAGGAAAGGGAAGATTTTTGAAAGAAAAAAGAAAGAGATTCCTCTCTCTCTCTCCCTCATCTGTCACAATCAGCCTAAATGTCTCTGTGTTTGTTTGTCTGTTCTCTAACTGATGACTAAGACTTTTTTTTGCAGAGATTAGCTAAATCAACTATGTACATGACAATTACATGTCTTGGATATGTCTGCTTAACTATCAGACTTTCAATGCACTGTGACTGAGTCTCCCTATCAATTAAATCAAATACAATTCAAAGGGCAAGTGAAAGAGATAATAAACAAAAATGAACAGTACACACTATACACAACAGTACACACTATACACAACAGTACACACTATACACAACAGTACACACTATACACAACAGTACACACTATACACAACAGTACACACTATACACAACAGTACACACTATACACAACAGTACACACTATACACAACAGTACACACTATACACAACAGTACACACTATACACAACAGTACACACTATACACAACAGTACACACTATACACAACAGTTTCAAAGGAATAGAGACATTTCAAATGTCATATTATGGCTATGTACAGTGTTGTAACAATGTGCAAAATACACAAAAGCATAAACATGGGTTGTATTTCAATTGGTGTTTTTTCTTCACTGGTTGCCCTTTTCTTGTGGCAACAAATTACATATCTTACTCCTATGATTGCACACTGTGGTATGTTACCTAAAAGATATGGGACTTTATCAACATTGAATTCTTTGTGAGTCTGTGTAATCTGAGAGAAAATTGTGTATCAAATATGGTCATACATTTGGCAGGAGGTGAGTGCAGCTCAGTGCAGCTGAGGTAAGTGCAGCTCAGTTTCCACCTCATTGTGTGGTTAGTGTGCACATTAGCTGTCTTCTCTTGAGAGCCCTGTCTGCCTACGGTGGCCTCTCTCAATAGTAAGGCTATGCTCAATAAGTCTGTACATAGTCAAAGTTTTCCTTAATTTTGGATCAGTCACAGGAGTCAGGTATTATGCCGCTGTGTACTCTCTGTTTAGGGCCAAATATAATTCCACTGCTCTTATTTTTGGTTTTAAAAAATCCAATCTGTCAAGTAATTATCTTGTTGTTTTCTCATGATTTGGTTGGGTCTCATTGCATTGCTGTCCTGGGGTCTGTTTGTGTTTGTAAACAGAGCCCCAGGACCAGGTTGCTTAGGGGACTCTTCTCTAGGTTCATATCTCTGTAGGTAATGACTTTGTTATGGAAGGTTTGGGAATTGCTTCCTTTTAGGTGGTTGTAGAATGTAATGTCTCAGTTCTGGATTTTGATAATTAGCTGGTATCATCCTAATTCTGCTCTGGATGCATCATTTTGGTGTTTTACATGGTAAACAAATTATGTTTTTGCCAAACTCTTCACGAGGAGACTCAATTTGGTGTTTGTTCCGTTTTGTGAATTATTGGTTGTGAGCAGACCCCAGACCTCACAACCAGAAAGGGAAATCGGTAGGGCTGTTGCAGTGACCGTATTACCACCACACCAGCGGTCACGAGTCAGGAACGCAGTCAAATTCCAATTGACAGTTGAGTCACTGTAATTAGGCTTCTCCAAGCTCTGATGCTGCTGATGGTCATTAGTAGCCTACCAAACTTGCTAGCTGGTTGGTACTCAACACTCTATTGTCCCTCTAATCACTCTGGCATCAATGCAAATGTAATCAAAAGTATAACAAAATACTTAATGAGCCCATGAGCTCATGTTGAGCAACATTTCTACAGGTTATGCAATTACGCAAGAAAACAGAGTGATGGCCTATACTAAAACGAGGAGGATCCTATTAGCTTTCTATAAGCTAGGCATACTATATTTATTTCTCAACTTTCCTAATATTAAGCACATTGCTTATATGTGACTCAACACCTGGGTTTGGTCTTATGTAGCTAAATTTAAAGTTGTGTGTTTTACATTGGATAAAAATAGAGACTCGGAGCTACAAAATGGTATATCATCCCTTGCATTTTTGAGGAACAATGGGAAAGCAATTCTGCTTTGAATGTTGATAAACTCGTAAACTCCCTTTTGAGAAAATGGCCTATGAATGTTTTGGTTTAAGAGCTTGTCTTTGTCTACACCCATTCAGCATTCAGCATTGTTCACACATTAGCTAGCTAGCTAACAGTACACTATAGCTTAAAATGAAACCACTTTCTGTCAGAATTTGAAAAGTGTAACGTCTGAAAATGTAGCTAGCTAGACTTTCTTATCTGTATACAGTATTGTGCATGATGAGTGCAGCTCCCTGTCAGGAATGCCATACCACAGTTTCCCTTAGTTTGAAGATGTAAATCCGGAGACATGTGTTTTCTCCATCTCTTTGGCTATCATACTCTAATTCCACTCATTTCAAAACTCGATCCTCTAGAAAGTGGAGAGCAACACTTTTGCAGCTCCACTAGACAATACAAAAAAGCTGTGTTCGACAGGATTAACAACACAGACTGACCACTCAAATAAATAGAAGCCTTCTATATGGCAGACCAGTTCAAACTCCTCCATTGGCGTGTCCAGCGCTCTCATTATCTCAGCCAATCATGGTTAGTGGGAAGGTTGCTGACCTTTTCCGGGGCTTAAACAACAAGGCTTGCAATTTAACCTCTTAGAACCACTCATCCCGGATCCGGTATATTTGTCATCAGCAACGCTGACTAGCATAGCACAACAGTCAAATAATATTACTAGAAAATATTCATATTCATGAAATCACAAGTGAAATATAGCGAAACACAGCTTAGCGTTTTGTTAATCACCCTGTTGTCTCACATTTTGAAATGATGCTTTACAGCGAAAGCAATACAAGCATTTGTGTAAGTTTATCGATAGCATAGAAAATCAATAAATACACCTATCATCAGGTAACTTGGTCACGAAAATCAGAAAAGCAATCAAATTAATTGTTTACCTTTGATGATCTTCGGATGTTTTCACTCACGAGACTCCCAGTTAGACAAAAATTGTTCCTTTTGTTCCAAATATATTTTTTATATCCAAATACCGTTAGTTTGGTGCGTTATGCCCAGGAGTCCACCGGAAAGAGCGGTCTTGACAACGCAGACAAAAATTCCAAATTATATCCATAATGTACACAGAAACATGTCAAAGTATTTTATAATCAATCCTCAAGGTGTTTTTCAAATATCTATTCGATAATATATCAATGAAAATGAACCACGATTTAAGTGCATAGATGACATGTATTTTTTTCCTGCTGCCCCTGTTTCGATACAGGTGCATGAGAATTGTCCATTCTAAATCAAAATTAATTTCACACATATTATTTAGTATACAGTGCCTTCGGAAAGTATTCAGACCACTTGACTTAATACATATTTAGTTAGGTTACAGCCTTATTGTAAAATTGATTCAACAAGTCTAAAAATCTGTAATCTACTCACAATACCCATAATGACAAAGCAAAACATTTTTTTCTGCATATTTATATATATAAAAATATCTTTACAGAATTCAAACCTGCAGTGCATTTAAAAAAATGTATGTAGTTCTGTCCTTGAGCTTGTCTTGTCTATTAATGTTCTGCATTATGACATGTTTCATTTTTTAAATATTTTTTTTATTTCACCTTTATTTAACCAGGTAGGCTAGTTGAGAACAAGTTCTCATTTGCAACTGCGACCTGGCCAAGATAAAGCATAGCAGTGTGAACAGACAACACAGAGTTACACATGGAGTAAACAATTAACAAGTCAATAACACAGTAGGAAAAAAAGTCTATATACATTGTGTGCAAAAGGCATGAGGTAGGCGAATAATTACAATTTTGCAGATTAACACTGGAGTGATAAAGGATCAGATGGTCATGTACAGGTAGAGATATTGGTGTGCAAAAGAGCAGAAAAGTAAATAAATAAAATCAATATGGGGATGAGGTAGGTAAAAATGGGTGGGCTATTTACCGATAGACTATGTACAGCTGCAGCGATCGGTTAGCTGCTCAGATAGCAGATGTTTTGTTGTGGATTCCCGGGAAGAGCAGCTGCTGCTTTTGCAACAGCTAATATGATACAAGCATTTCTCTACACCCACAATAACATCTGCTAAATATGTGTATGTGACAAAATACAATTTGATTTGAATTGAATAGATGATATGGATCCTAATAAAATACCAAAAATAATGCAGAGTATTTGTTGATGCATATCCCATGTTTTAGTGTGTTCCAATGTTCCTAAAAATGGTTAGTCTATGGATTCTTCAATTACATTGATCTGATTTCTGACGTGCTGTTTGTTATTTTTCCAAAGTGTATCTCCGTATTGCTTTAGTGATTCACTATAGGGAAGGCATATGCTCACGTTTTCTGGGTCTGTATGCTTTTGGTTGGATAAATTGCTCCATTTCTTTCTTGGGTTATTGTGTTCTTCATTAAACCATTTCTCATTGTTTTACATTTTCTTAGGTTGTCTGCTTGAAATGTGTAGATTATACTGTATAGGGAAACTGAAAGGTAAAATATACTGTTTAGGCTTTCTACTGCCAAGTTTACACCTTCACTATTACAGTGAAATGTTTTGTCCAGGAAGTTATGTAAAGGGATTGAATTTGTTGTTGCCTAATTATTTCTTGGTAGGTTATGCACTACTTTCCTTCCATCTATGGCATTTCTTAATATTATGCAGTTCCATTGGATTTGATGCATCATGATTGAGTATTTCTCTGTTCAAGTAGACTGTTATTTTGCTGTGATCAGTCAGTGGGATGACTGTGAATGATCTGAGAGACTCTGGGTTAAGATCAGTGCTATAGCAATCTACAGTAATACCTACCATAGGAGTCCCTTCAAAGCCTACCATTGACTACAGACTGACCCAGCATGCGACAGAGCTCCAGGAGTTGTGACCTGTATTTGTTGGTGTTTGTGACATAGTTTTGTCTAGGCGGGCATAATTGGGAGGGAATGCTGTCACCTCCAGGTAGGTGTTTGTCCCCCTGTGTGCTGAGAGTGTCAGGTTCTTGTCTAATTCTGGCATTTAGGTCACCAAAGACCTGGGCCTGGAAATGGTTCATCTCCCCCTCTAGGATGGAGAATCTGTCATCGTTAAAGTATGGTGATTCGAGTGGGGTGATTTAGGTAGCACACAAGGACATTTTTCTCCGTTGAAATAATTTCCTTATTCATTTCTAGCCAGATATAAAATGTTCCTGTTTTGATGAATTGAATAGATTGGGTAAGGTTTGCTCTATACCAGATTAGCATAGCCCCTGAGTCCCTACCCTATTTCACACCTGGTAGTGTTCCATAATGTCAAAGTTGTTCTCGTGTGTTTTAGGTTCAGACCATTACAGTAGGTGTGAGCATAGCATGTTGAGCATTAGATACTGTACAAACCTCTTAGGTTACAGGATGGGGCTTGGGCAGATGTATTAGTGGAAGTTGGGCCTGTTGCTTTGCTCACTGCATGTGCGGCTGTCATGTTGAGGTCCTTGCTGCAGGGACGGAGGGCATGTGGGAGGCTGAAGGGGCATAGGCCTGTTCTGGGGGGGGTCCTATTTCTGGTGATTCCAGGGTTTGGTGGGGGGGTGGGGGCTTTAGGGGGAGCTGACAAGGGGGCAGTTAAGAGGGTATGGGTCCATTTGGGTTGGTGGCTCCTGTGTTGTCTGTCCCATTGTGGTGTTGAGGTTGTGGTCCAGGTCTGAGGTGGGCTGTTCTGCTGGCTTCACTGGGAAGTGCCCTGCTCTCCCATTGCAGTGTTGAGCTTGTGGCTCGTGTCTGTTTTGTTGGTCTGTCCTGCCTGGAGTGTATGGACTCGCTCTCTGAGCTCCACCATCTCTCTATCCAGCTCTGTGAATTTATCTCTCTCAACAATGGAGGAGCAGTGCAGCTGTAGAACCTCGGTCTTTTCAGTGCTGGGCGGATGGCTCTCCCCTTGGGGCTGCTCATCTGCAGGGCAGTATGAGGATGAGGTGTGATCAGACTCACTCAGGATGGGGGAGTCATCACCAAGAGAGAGTTTCTCCTGCTGTGCTCTCTCTTTGATCCCATAAAAGTCCCAATGACATAAGGATAAGTCCTTACTACATAAGGATAATCTTCACCAGTGCATTCCAGACTTGTACAAGTTGACAGAGGTTGTGTCAGTATCATGGTCCTCAATGTCTAGTATTCCACCCTGGGCCAATACCCTCTCTCTTGACATAGGGGTAGTGTACTCGTATAGCACAGGTGATGGTCTGTTTGGAAAATCAAGTTGCTTATGTTCCCTCCTTTCTAGCAGTCAGCAAATAGTGTTTTTGGATTGTCCTTGAGGAGCTTCTTTTTGTATTAATTCTGTGCAGTGTTATTTTAATACCCAACGGGTACTGTACAGTGATGATCTCTGCACAGGGGAGCAGGGAGCCTCAGAGGCCTCTGCACTTCGGTGGGGGAAGCTGTGAAACTCTGCTGCCATTGTTGAGCTCAAGGGTTTCACACATCTCACTTCACACTTCAGTGCTAATTGATTGCTTTTCTGATTTCCGTGACCAAGTTCCCTGCTGCTAGCTGGACAAAATGCTATTCTAGGCTAACGATAAACTTACACAAATGCTTGTCTAGCTTTGGCTGTAAAGGATATTTTGAAAATCTGAGATGACAGGGTGATTAACAAAAGGCTAAGCTGTGTCTCAATATATTTGACTTGTGATTTTCATGAATAGGAATATTTTCTAGGAATATTTATGTCCGTTGCGTTATGCTAATTAGTGTCAGTCGATGATTACTCTCTCTCATGTGGGATGGGGAGTCACTAGAGGTTAAGAACATTACCTAGAGGTTATTGACGTTTACTTTACTGCTTCAGAAGTAGATTCAGACTCAACATTACTCACTCAGTATTGGGTTGGACGGTATTTCTAGATTTCTGATGTGTTTGTTCTGCAGGTTTTAGTTTGCTATATGTTTTTTCTTGATAGTCCTTGGTTGTAAGAAACCATTGTAATTTTGTCCAAAATCAAGATTATAGGTGGTTTGTCATTTTGATTTGTTGTGAAAGTTTTTATATATACAGTTGAAGTTGGAAGTGTACATACACTTAGGTTGGAGTAATTATTAAAAATGTTTTTTCAACCACTCCACACATTTATTGTTAACAAACTATAGTTTTGGCAAGTCAGACAGGACATCTACTTTGTGCATGACACAAGTAATTTTTCCGACAATTGTTTACAGACAGATTATTTCATAATTCAAACTCAGTGTCTCTTTGTTTGACATCATGGGAAAATCAAAAGAAATCAGCCAAAATGTTGTAGACCTCCACAAGTCTGGTTCATCCTTGGCAGCAATTTCCAAATGCCTGAAGGTACCGCATTCACCTGTACAATCAATAGTATGCAAATATAAACACCATGGACAACTCAGCCGTCATACTTCTCGGGAAGGAGACGCATCTGTCTCCTAGAGTTGAACGTACTTTGGTTTTGAAAAGTGCAAATCAATCCCAGAGCAACAGCAAATGACCTTGTGAAGATGCTGGAGGAAACAGGTACAAAAGTATCTATATCCACAGTAAAACAAGTCCTATATTTACATAACCTGAAAGGCCGCTCAGCAAGGAAGAAGCCACTCCTCCAAAACTGCCATAAAAAAAGCCAGACTACAGTTTGCAGCTGCACATGGGGACAAATATCGTACTTTTTGGAGAAATGTCCTCTGGTCTGATTAAACGAAAATATAACTGTTTGGCCATAATGACCATCATTATGTTTGGAGGAAAAAGGGGAACGCTTGCAAGCCGAAGAACACCATCCCAACTGTGAAGCACAGGGTGGCAGCATCATGTTGTGGGGCTGCTTTGCTGCAGGAGGGACTGGTGCACTTCACAAAATAGAAGGCATCATGAGAAAGGGACATTATGTGGATATATTGAAGCAACATCTCAAGACATCAGTCAGGAAGTTAAAACTTGGTCGCAAATGGTCTTCCAAATGACCAATGACCCCAAGCATACTTCCAAAGTTGTGGCAAAATGGCTTAAAAAAGTAAAAGTATTGGATTGGCCATCACCAATCCTTGACCTCAATCCTATAGAGAATTTGTGGACAAAACGGAAAAAGCACGTGCGAGCAAGGAGGTCTACAAACCTGACTCAGTTACACCAGCTCTGTCAGGAGGAATGGGCCAAAATTCACCCAACTTATTGTGGGAACCTTGTGGAAAGCTGCCCAAAACATTTGCCCCAAGCTAAACAATTTAAAGGCAATGCTACCAAATACTAATTGAGTGTATGTAAGCTTCTGAGCACCTGGGTTTGTGATGAAAGAAATGAAAGTTGAAATAAATCATTCCCTGTAATATTATTCTGACATTTCACATTATTAAAATAAAGTGGTGATCCTAACTGACCTAAGAAAGGGACCTTTTACTAGGATTAAATGTCAGTAATTGTGAAAAACTGAGTTTAAATGTGTTTGGCTAAGGTGTATGTAAACGTCCGACTTCATCTGTAAATCCTTTGGAAATAAATCTAAATTGATCTTCGTTTATCCAACTCTAATTCACCTCTCTCTCTCTCTCTCTCTCTCTCTCTCTCTCTCTCTCTCTCTCTCTCTCTCTCTCTCTCTCTCTCTCTCTCTCTCATATATATATTTATGTCTCACTGTGTGTGTGTATGCGTGTGTGAGAGAGAGAGTGCGACAGTATGCTTATCTCTTGCAGACAGATCAATGGTGGAGAACCGCTAAGCCTACACACGCTGAACAGGCTGTATTAACTAACACAGAGAATGGTTGTCGATCTCTGACCGCTCTCTGTTCATGTGTGGTCTCTTACACCACTCTCAATCATTCGGTCATTGAAGTATATCACAAATAATACAACGTCCTCTTTATGTAATGCAGGCTTCAAAGTCACTAGAGTTCAGTCCCATTCAAGCCTATTCTACCTACTGTACCGTCTCGTACAGTACTGATCTTAAGATTCAAACATGGCTCACTCGCTGTCAATCACATAATACTTTTCACTTTCATGACGTGGTCAAAGAGCAGAGTGGAATCAAAGAGTAGGCCCATCAATAATGAAACACTCATCTAATCAAGTCTGAACAATACATGGAAGATCCCATTGACATTTTGGGCTAAGAACTTGGAACCCACAGTCAAAGAACTCCCTCTACATTTTCAGTTATGACAACAGACAGAGTCAAAAACACAGAATTAACCTACCATTTTAAATGAACATTTTCCCCAAGTCAAGACGGTAGTGTCAGGGAGAGTTATGATGTTGACATAAAGATGACACATGATGGGGAAGAATTTTGACCTATTTTGAGTAGACAACTAATCACACATGACAAGATCTATTACAGTGACTGTCTCTCGGTCTACCTCTCTCTCTCTCCATAGCCGTCTCTGCCTCCTCCTCCTTTTTTCCTCTCTCTTTCCCTCCACCTCTGGCCTTCTCTTTCCAATCTCCAGACTATTGTATGTTCTGGCAAGCTCCTTCTCTCTCTACATCTTGGAATCTTTGTATACAGACTCTCAATCTCTCCCTCCCTTTCTTTCTCTGTAATGATGATACATCTCTCATACTGGGGCGCCCCTCCTTTCTTCTTTCTGCTTTGATGTGCACTCTGATAGGTCAAGGATCAGGCCGAGGCTGCTCTGTGAATGGATGTTTATCCAGGGGGAGAGAAAGAGAGTTGTGACCCAGGGGGACAGCACCTCATTAGGACTGGCTATGAGAGGGGTATGGAGAGAGACCTGAGAGAGATGGGTATGGAGAGATAGAGGTAGGGATTGAAAGACATGAGAGAAAGGAAGAGTGGAGAGATAGAGGGACATGAAGATTTACCTGAGAGAGCAACCTGGGCTCAGGGGCAGACAAAGCACAGTAAACGTAAACTCGCCCTCAATTTATTTTACTTGTGTATGGTATGTAGTCAGACAGTTACAAGGATGCACTTTCATGCTAGGTTTAAGACCTCATAAAATTATCTACTTTGACTTAGATACAATACAACCTCTAAAACAATACATTCATTTGACTTGGTGAAAATCAGTTTGAAAGGAGGAGTGGAGAGATAGAAGGAAATGGCTTGGAGATATATGAGCGAGAGGGAGGGTGGAGAGCGATACGTAGGCATATAGAGACATGAGAGAGAGAGAGTGGAGAGAGGTATAGAGGGGCATGGAGAGCAATGAGAGGGAAGGAGGGGTGGATAGATAGAGGAGATGTAGAGAGAAGGGATAAGTAGAGAGGGATTGAGAGAGAGAAGGAGAGACTAAGTAGGGTCCACAGAAGACATGGAAGAGGACGAGGGTAAAGAGATGAGAACATTTGACAAAGACCACAACAAAAGCAGAAAAACAAACACAGCCTCAAGAACAACACATGATCTGAAGAGAAGACCAGAGAAAATATCTTCACCGCACCATTCAAATGGTCAAACACATGAATTGGCCTAGAGCAGAGTACAGTATTAGGGTAAAAACCAGGGCTATGATTTGGGATCTCTTCTTTTGATCTTAAAAACAAAGCAGACGGAGAAAGAGGAGAAAGAAAACACAATATCCATCACTACCCCATCACGCCTCACACTATCAACACCCATCACTACTCCATCACTTCTCACAATATCAATATCCATCACTACCCCATAACGCCTCACACTATCAACACCCATCACTACTCCATCACTTCTCACAATATCAATATCCATCACTACCCCATCACGCCTCACACTATCAACACCCATCACTACTCCATCACTTCTCACAATATCAATATCCATCACTACCCCATCACGCCTCACACTATCAACACCCATCACTACTCCATCACTTCTCACAATATCAATATCCATCACTACCCCATCACGCCTCACACTATCAACACCCATCACTACTCCATCACTTCTCACAATATCAATATCCATCACTACCCCATCACGCCTCACACTATCAACACCCATCACTACTCCATCACTTCTCACAATATCAATATCCATCACTACCCCATCACGCCTCACACTATCAACACCCATCACTCCTCCATCACTTCTCACAATACCAATACCCTTCACTTCTCCATCACGCCTCACACTATCAACACCCATCACTTCTCACAATATCAATACCCTTCACTTCTCCATCACGCCTCACACTATCAACACCCATCACTACTCCATCACTTCTCACAATATCAATACCTTTCAATTCTCCATCACGCCTCACACTATCAACACGCATCACTACTCCATCACACCTCACTCTATCAATACCCATCACTAGTCCATCACGCCTCCCACTATCAATACCCATCACTACTCCATCACACCTCACACTATCAATACCCATCACCACTCCATCATGCCTCACACTATCAATACCCATCACCACTCCATCACACCTCACACTATCAATACCCATTACTATTCCATCACACCTCACACTATCAATATCCATCACTACTCCATCACACCTCACACTATCAATACCCATTACTATTCCATCACACCTCACACTATCAATATCCATCACTACTCCATCACACCTCACACTATCAATACCCATTACTATTCCATCACACCTCACACTATCAATATCCATCACTACTCCATCACACCTCACAATATCAATACCCATTACTATTCCATCACACCTCACACTATCAACACCCATCACTACTCCATCACGCCTCACACTATCAATACCCATCACTTCTCACAATATTAATACCCTTCAATTCTCCATCACACCTCACACTATCAACACCCATCACTACTCCATCACGCCTCACACTGTCAATACCCATCACTACTCCATCACGCCTCACACTATCAACTCCCATCACTACTCCATCATGCCTCACACTATCAATACCCATCACTACTCCATCACGCCTCACACTATCAATACCCATTACTATTCCATCACGCCTCACACTATAATACCCATCACTACTCCATCACGCCTCACACTATCAATACCCATTACTATTCCATCACGCCTCACACTATCAATACCCATCACCACTCCATCACGCCTCACTAAGTGTAAATTATACTGTTGTAGAGCATGGTATGAGTCAGACAAATGAAACAGAGAGACACTGAAACAGATGAGAAGCTTTGAACTGGAAGACTGTATAATTGGTATTGTTGGAGGCCATACACGTGGGTGGAGAGACTGTCTGGCCTGCTTCTAATTTTGCATCTACTCGAAGTGTATATTCCACTATTGATCCGCAAGAAAATTGAAATGGAAAAACACAGATTTAACAGTATAAAATGGTTTTATGCCAACAGATTGTGCTCAGTCAGAAAAATAATTCAGCATGGTTGATAGAAATTCCCATTAAAATAAAGATGAAACCACAAAATCCAGACTCGCCTGTGTGAACAGAGCAGTATAAGAACCTGGGGTGGGTCTCAGAGCAGATTGCTAAAAGAAGAGGATCCTTACAAACACATGAACCCACACATGCACGCATGCACCACACGTGCATCCACACAAATACACGCGCCCGCATACACCATGCATTCATTTTTGATGCAGTGTCTGTTTCAGTGGATTCTACAGTGGCATGTTCAGTCTTTGACATGTGTTGTCACTGAGCAAAGGAAACAACAAGGAATTTGATGCCTCTCTCCATCTCAAACTGCTTGTTTCAAGCTCAGGAAATGGATAAGGGTGTATAAGACAGAGTGCTTTGATGCTGTGGAGTTGTTAGGCCATTGTTTGCTTAACTGAGATAACACTGATCCAGTCTCTCTGATGCTGCCTTTGAACATCAACCCCAGCTGGGATCTTGACTTATCCACCACCCATACGGTTCTGTGGATCCTTAGACTGGGGCAGAGAGAGAGAGATGAAGAGAGATGGCATGAAAGGGCATTGAATGGCAAGGTAGAGAATCAAACCAATCGGTTCCAGAACCACTCTAGACTCGAAACACCATATTCTAGAACCAGACTTTGGGATGAACCCAATTTGTTATGGAACCAGACTCAAGAACCAAACCGCTGTGTTCTAGAATCAGACTAGAACCAGACCACTGTGTTCTAGAATCAGACTCTAGAACCAGACCACTCTTTTCCAGACCCAGCCTGTAGAATCAAAACACCATATTCTAGAATCATACTCTAGAACAAAACCTCTGTTCAAGAACCAAACCACACTGTTAGAACCAGACTCAAGAACCAAACCACTTTCTTCTAGAATCAGTTACTAGAAACAAACCACACTGTTCTAGAATCAGTCAGTTGATTCAAAGAAACACTGTCTGTAAACCTAACATTGTTGTGTATGACACTGATCCAGGCCAAACTCAGATTATGCGTTAATCCACTCAAACTATGAACAGATTTTTCACTAACTGGATTACGATTTCCCTTCATACAAAAGTACCTATAGCCTCTATATATAGTGTGTGAAGACAGAGAATGTATTCACTTTTCTCGTTTTTCCCCTTTATCACAAAAGAGTAGGGAGCTTTCCTTCAATCCCACAAGGACACCGCACTGTGCATAAACACATTGACTCCATCTCTGTCTCGCAGCAGTATAGAGGTTTCTCTTGTGATGTTTGGAGTCCACAATATCATTAGCTAGTGTCATCGAGGACCAGTTTCATGCTTGTTAAAGGTATTACTTTTAAATATTATTTCACACACACACACTGGAAACATTTGCTCTTGATAGTGATGAGTCTTTGGATCGAGAGAGAGAGCATAAGAGCCAGAAAGAAAGTGAGAGAGAAGGGAAGAACATGAGAGATAGTAGATAGAGTGTAAAGGGAAAAAATAGTGAAAAAAGAAACAAAATAAATGAAGAAAGAGACATGGCGACAGATCTAAAATACAGAGACAACAAGATAAATATAATTTCATGGCGAGAGGGAGAGATTGAGATAGAGAGAGAGGGAACAAGAGAAAGATTGTTTCATGGAGAGAGGGAGAGATATTGAGAGAGGGAGAGAGGGAACAACAGAAAGATAGTTTCATGGATAGAGATATTGAGAGGGAAAGAGAGAACAAGAGAAAGATAGTTTCATGGAGAGAGATACTAAGAGAGGGAGAGAGAGAACAAGAGAAAGATAGTGTCATGGAGAGAGAGATACTAAGAGAGGGAGAGAGAACAAGAGAAAGAGTTTCATAGAGAGAGAGAGAAAGAGAGAGAGCAAGAGAGAGAGCAAGAGAAAAGAGATTGAGAGAGGGGGGGGATAGAGAGAGAGATCTCAACAGACACCAGCTGGGGTTAAACCCACTAATCCCAACAGAACAGTCAACTGATTAGATGTGTCCTTTTCTCGCAAGATTAAAAGTTGTGATAAATCCTTCAACCCAAACCAAAATCAATGTTTCCCGGGTGCTACATTCACAAGAAATATCTCTTCCTGACTCACTCCTTTACCCTTTTCTCTTTCTAACCTTTGCAAGTCGGGGACTGTGAAGAGAAATCCAAATACAACCTCAATTAATTTCCCTTTTTTTCATAAAACTATAAGTAAATACATCTTAAACAAACATATCTTATCTAAACATGTAAATATAACATTTTGATATGTAATCCCTTTGCGCACCTTTGGGTTGAAGCGGAGGCTGCTTGGTATTTCTTATTACGAACGAGCTCTGGGTTCGGCCTGAGGCAGACCAAAATACATCTGACACCATGGGGACCAAAGTGGATCAGTGGATTTACAGCAATTGCTCGATTTGATCTTGTCAAAATATTAATTTGCCATCAAATGGAGCTGTGTTGTGCTTTGTTCTATGCAACAGTTTTCAAATCCCTGGATGACCAGAAAAGCCCTACTTGGAAAGCAGAAGAGTGCTTGAGAGGGAAGAAGAAGAAGAAATTGAAATGGGATTGTAATCAAACAAGCCTCCGAGCAACAACCTCAGACCTCACATTAACAATTAATGTCCAGGGACTCAGAGTGTTTGTCATTCCTTTAATCAAAAGAAGATCACGCTAAATTGAGCTCTTGGGCTCCTGTAGAGAAACCATTTGTTTTTAATCCTTCTTGTTCTTGTTTGGGGTGGTGGTGTTGCGGTGTTTTTGTATCGTTAAGGCATATTCGCCCCCTGTCCACCTAAAGGAATCTTAAATGGCTGATGGGGGGGGGGGGTAAACGTCAAATTTCAATGCTTAAATTTAGGCATTCATTCTGAATGGTTAAGGTAAGGGCCAAGGTTTGGGTTAGAGTTCAAACATAATGTTTAGATGTTCATTCTGAATGGTTAAGGTAAGGGCCAAGGTTTGGGTTAGAGTTCAAACATAATGTTTAGATGTTCATTCTGAATGGTTAAGGTAAGGGCCAAGGTTTGGGTTAGAGTTCAAACATAATGTTTAGATGTTCATTCTGAATGGTTAAGGTAAGGGCCAAGGTGTGGGTTAGAGTTCAAACATAATGTTTAGATGTTCATTCTGAATGGTTAATGTAAGGGCCAAGGTTTGGGTTAGGGTTAAAACATAATGTTTAGATGTTCATTCTGAATGGTTAAGGTAAGGGCCAAGGTTTGGGTTAGGGTTAAAACAACAAAGACACAAAAATGAGTGCCTAGCACTGGGATTGAACACACAATCCTTGGAGATGGTGCTCTAGTGGCCGTTTAGAAGGCTTCTCCCGACGTGGATCTCCAGTGACCTGGCTGGTGTGCATTTCTGCATGTGTGAGTCTCACCATCTCAAAGTGGTGGAAAAAGTAAATTGTCATACTTGAGTAAACTTTAAGATACCTTAATAGAAAAAGTAAAACCCCATAAAAAAATACTTGAGTAAAAGACAAAAAGTATTTGGTTTTAAATATACTTAAGTATAAAAAGTAAATGTAATTGCTCAAATGTACAGGAAGTAAGTATCAAAAGTACAAGAACCAGTATAACACATTTCAAATTCTTTATTTTAAGCAAAGCAGACGGACACATTTTAGAGTTTTTATTTATTCACGGATAGCCAGGGGCTCCTACTCCCAGACATCATTTACAAATGTAGTATGTGTTTAGTGAGTCCTCCAGATCAGAGGCAGTAGGGATGACCAGGGATATTCTTTTGCTACGTGTTTGAATTAGACCATTTTCCTGTCCTGCTAAGCATTCAAAATGTAACGAGCACTTTTGGGTGTCAGGGACAATGTATGGAGTAAAAAGTACACAATTGTCTTTAGGAATGTAGTGAAGTAAAATAAAAGTAGTCAAAAATATTAATATGAAGTAATGTACAGATACCCCAAAAAACGACTTAAGTAGTACTTTAAAGTATTTTTACTTCAGTACTTTACGCCACTGCCCAACAGTCTACAACACCCACCTTGGAAGCCATTTTGTACTACAACCTTCCACTCACAACACATCATTAGAGAGAAACCTAATTTCACTACCAGTGCTGCTGCTAGCTTGACTCTTAACTATGGCAATCACGGCAAACACATTAGCACAGGAATTCAACTCAGAGAAGAACAGGTCCTGGGAGAACAGGCAGCTAGAACTAATCACATCAAACACTCACACTCACACACACACACATTTAATTGCGAACACGCAAGCACGCACGCACACGCAGACAAACACACACACATTCACGACTATTAACCGCAAGCTAGACGGCGACATGGGGTAGAACAGTAGAACACCCCAACTAAATTGGATTGAGTGTGTCATCCAATATGGAACAAGCGTTAATGTTCTACCAATGAAATGAAACAGCGAGTCAGCCAACACCGCTCTGCACTGATACTCTGTAAAAAGAGAGAGTGGCAGTTGAAAAATGAGGAACGCGCTTTTTGGTGAATAAACAATTGAGATTCACCACGGATGAGAGAGCAAGGCAACAGAGAGAAGAAGGAAAGAAAGAGGCTTACACAGAGATACATGATATTTCGTTTACACACCCACTGTACCATCATCAGCGTCTCCAACATGAGATTGAAATATACATGTACATGTATATGCAGCAGCGGGGAACTGTGAGGGCCTTCTAGGCCTTCAGAGAAGGATGTATACAATCTCTATTTTCATCTTTACAATCATTTGAAAGACCTTTTGATTTTATCTCTTCTGTTTGTGTTGGAAATAGAATGGTTAATACCCTAGAGAAAAACATATCTAATCAGGATTTTTCTTTGTTGGTCACTGGGTGGGAACATCTAGCTAGTTCAGCCAGCCATTGGCTAGGTCTTCAGAAGCTGGACAGAAGGCCTCTGCCATTGAAGGGGTTCGATTAATTGTCGTCGGGCACATGTGTAGGCGTGTTTTGCATTGGCTGAAAGTGAATGGCATTGGATTTTGAACCGGGCTAACTCTCGGGCTTGAGTCAGGTGCACCGTTCAAAGCCCATGGCAAAGTCCATTCAAAACAGTGATGTAATTAAGCGTGTGTAGTAATTAGTAGGATTCTGTGTTTTCCCATGTAAAAGTGAAGCTTTTAATAAAAATGCTTTATCTGCCTTTCCAAAGAAAAATGGTTCTGAAATTCAAACATTGATTATGTTTTTAGACAATTCACCATGAGAGAGACAAAATGATAGAGGGCACAGATTACTGTTCGATTTGAGAATGGTGCTACACCCTCCCTGCTTTTGCCTGATGACGCAGATTTTTGGAGTGACAGTGGAATGAACCTATCGTATTTTGACTTGCAATCGGTAGGACCGTTTAAACCCCTAAGGTTGATGTATTAACCCTAGAAGAAATTAGCATAATAAAAAATCCACATATAAATATGTAAATTTAAGTTAGAGATATCAGATTTTTTTTGGCATTGGATTTACCTCAATATACTGCATCCGTCTATGTTGCACTTCTGCATCAGCAATGAAAGGTGACAGACTTAGAGCTGTGTTTTTTAGACCGTGTTACTAGGGCTCTTACAGTGACCGTATTACCGCCACACCGGCGGTCAGGAAGTGATTCCATGTGACCGTTTAGTCGGTAATTAGGCTTCTTGAAGCTCTGATGCTGCTGATGGTCATTAGTAGCCTACCAAACTTGCTAACTGCCTGGTACTTAGCGCTCTATTGTCCCTTTAATCACTCTGACATCAATGAAAATGTATTAGAAAATCTAATCAGGTATTTCATGATAGCCCACGAGCTCATGTTGCGCAATATTACTAAACTGGCATTCATACACTGCAGGTGAGTTTCAAGCTTGGGGAAGATCATTTTCACCGTAAAAATGCACCTTTATAATAAAAGCATTAATAATCGCATTTACTGTCACTTTTGAGAATGGTGTTTTCCTGCTAATGGAACATTTGCGCTGATAGCCTAATGCCATGTTCACATTGCTGCACTTATAATATAAAGAAATGGCCTCATAGTTATTTGTCAACATTTTAAGGCAGCAGACTCTAAGGTGAAGGGTAGAGTATCAGGTGGTAGCCAGCTAGTAACACTGACTATCGTTCATGGCAAGGGACTGGACTGGAGATATGCTTAGGGTTATAGGTCAGGTTTAGGGTTAGGGTGAGGGTTAGGGGTTAGGGCTTCAGGGCCTGAGCAACAGGCAGTTTACTTTAGGCACGTTAGTCATTTCATTGGAAATTGAGAAAAAAGGGGCCTAGCCCTAAGAAAGCAAAACATTCTGATCTGTTGTGTCAACCTCATTGCTTAAAACATTTTTAGGATGCTAGTGTGTTGTATTAATTTGGGATCTATCTCATCCCACAACTGTCCGAGACTATGTTTGAAATATTTTTTTCTCACACAGAATAGAATAGGTCAACTTTTGTGCTATGGTGAAAGTAGATTGACATAGGCTAGTGCTTTGGCTGTTCGTTAGGCCTATTCATCTCGTTGGCTGATAAAAAGTAAATGTGGACAGCTCTTCCAGTATCTTCAATATGCGCCTGGGAATTGGATAAGGACGCAGGCAATTGCGCCCCCCGATGTGTCTGTCTTCACTTTTAGCCTGTGGGAATGCCCCAATCACGTGATGAAGAGCCATTTGAGTGAGAAGTGCTTTTGGAATTCTAATTATTATAATCAGCTCAATGGCACAAAGGCTGATGGCCGCAAAAGACATTGATTATTTGAGGGGACATTACGGCCACGCAAAGGGGATGCCGCCGGAAAATTAAATTATCAAGTGCTTGTCAAATTGTGAATTAGAGACTGATGAAGTGTGTACAGCCTGTGCAAAAAACAAAGCAAAGGTCATGCATTATGCAACTTGAAGCTATAAAAAATCTAAACATATAGCCCAAGGTTTGTATCACTAACTAGTTACAAAAACAACATAGGAGTACCTGTTTCTTTGTTAATCGCTCAACACAGAATAAACACACAGGGTATATAACAAAGTATTGAGATAAACTTTTGTTATTGACCAAATACTTATTTTCCACCACAATTTGCAAATAAATTCATTAAAAATCCTACAATGTGATTTTCTGGATTTTTTTTTTTTTGGTCTGTCATAGTTGAAGTGTACCTATTATGAAAATTACAAGCCTCTCTCATCTTTTTAAGTGGGAGAACTTGCACAATTGGGGGCTGACTAAATACTTTTTTGCCCCACTGTATATATATATGTTTCCTGATCTGTCTTATAGATATAGGACAGACACTTCAGAAAAAACTTCCTTTAGATTATTTTTGGGGTACTATCTATTGTAAATCTGTTATTCAATGTGTTTGTATGGGCTAATAGCAATAAGGCTAAAGATAAACACGCAATCAAATATATATACATATTATATATTTCTATTCATTCTTCACGGGGTCTTAACATTCAAAATCAAATAGCAAAATTACCCTTGGTATGACAATCCCCCCCCCTCCCCCCCACAGGCTAAGACAGGGCTTAGAATCTTACGGATTTTTTAAAAAGTGACAGGCTTTCTCGAAGGCCTAGACACGTTACTACTGAGAGCTCAAGATCAAATAATCAGTGACACAGGCAGTAGTTTTCTCATGCTAGCGCTAGAAACATTAGCTAGCTTGTGTTGTAGTAGTGTGACAATGGCGACAGCGGCTGCTGTCATCAACTTGAAGGTGGATGTTGTTGCTAATCTGTTAGCTTTACCCTTTTCAAGATGAACTTTCAAACTTATTTCAAACTATGTTTACAAATTATCATTATCTGGTGATAAGTGTGGCATGCTTTTTTGTTGCAGCTCGGGTGCTAGCTATCTCTTTGGAAATAAAGACTGTGAAACATAGTTGCATTTAAACTTTAGATCACCGGTTAGTGTCATAAACATGAACAAATATATTTGCAATGGGAATATCTTTGTTAAGGTTTGTTCATTTAATTTTGGAAATGAAATGGCTGTGCTTTATTATTGTTCTGATTTCATGGGCCCTACGGGAGTGAATGGTCTGCTTATTCTTTAACATTATTGGATGCTTTGTGTGACTGCTGTCAATCAGCAGTGTCTATTGACCAAAACCGTCTTTCCTTCAGCATCATGGAGTGCACAGATATTACGGTCACTGTCCTTTCAGCACCACGAGCCTGTCACCGTTGATGTGACACTGTTGTTGTTGCTTTTGGTGACAGTGTGATAGTGGTGTTAGGCTACCATAGGTTGTGTAAACATTATCACATTATTCATTATCACATTATTATTGTCACATTATTCTACTCTGTGTGTCATGTTGTGTCCGTGCCGGTTCTGTCTCTGTCTGAGGCAGCCCAAAGCGAGGCCAGGCCAGTTTTATTCATTCATAATGTCATCAAAAAGCATTTCTCTTCCTTCACTAGAACTAGAATGGTCCGACTACAAAATGTATCATGTCGAGGGCATGAAGTGATGTTGTGTTTTCTGTTTTTTTCTAGTTTGATACAATGTATTGGAAGAGTTTTGCCCCTTTGAAGTCCTGGGTCCTATAGTCACGTTTCGCCACTGATATGCAGACATAATGCATAGAAACACCAAACATACACTAATACACACTATATGCACACACATACAGATGTAGGATCTTAATTTGATCACACTGTTGAAGGATACATTTCCTTCCCCTAAACACTCATACACACTCCCAGTGTGGAAGCATTACTCTCAGATGAGCTCAGTAATGCAATGTGGTGATGACACCCTGACAAACAGGGGAGCCAGGACACTGTTGTGGTGACACCATGACTGATAGGGGAGACATGGCACTGTGGTGGTGACACCCTGACAGACAGGGGAGCCAGGACACTGTGGTGGTGACACTATGACAGACAGGGGAGCCAGGACACTGTGGTGGTGACACCATGACAGACAGGGGAGCCAGAACACTGTGGTGGTGACACCATGACAGACAGGGGAGCCAGGACACTGTGGTGGTGACACCCTGACAGACAGGGGAGCCAGGACACTGTGGTGGTGACACTATGACAGACAGGTGAGACGGGACACTGTGGTGGTGACACCATGACAAACAGGGGAGCCAGGACATTGTGGTGGTGACACCATGATAGAAAGTGGAGTCAGGACACTGTGGTGGTGACACCCTGATAGAAAGTGGAGTCAGGACACTGTGGTGGTGACACCCTGATAGAAAGTGGAGCCAGGACACTGTGGTGGTGACACCATGACAAACAGGGGAGCCAGGACATTGTGGTGGTGACACCCTGATAGAAAGTGGAGTCAGGACACTGTGGTGGTGACACCCTGATAGAAAGTGGAGCCAGGACACTGTGGTGGTGACACCATGACAAACAGGGGAGCCAGGACATTGTGGTGGTGACACCCTGATAGAAAGTGGAGTCAGGACACTGTGGTGGTGAAAACATAAATGTATCCTCAATTGGAATGATATATCACAGCAGCGTACAAATGGACATCTCAGAGAGCATGAGTGAATCTAGTTAACTGAGCAGTGTAATGACTACTTAAGGCGACTAACTGTAGTTTGGAAGACCACAAATTGATTAAAACAGAATGATTGAAACAAGCATTTCTCATAATGTCTCACAAAATCATATCACTCTGAAACATCAGCAATGGAAGAAATGTCCTTGGCTGTGAATTTATCAGGCAAGCCAGGCAAGCACAAGCAGTCACGCTGTTGAAAAATGTAATAAAGTGTTATTTTAGGGGGGCACAAGTCTCTGGGCTCTCGAGGGGTTTCGCCTCTCAGCTAATGCAGAAGCCAGTTTGTGTGTGTGTGTGTGTGTGTGTGTGCTTGTGCTCACTCACAGTGTATGTGTGATTCACAGTTCAGTTCAGGATTCTCTGATCCTTCCTGCAGTACCCAGAGAACAGCATGCTATCCAGGGGTTAGCTCGTTTCTAATGTGATATCGATCGAACAGCATCCACCAGGGTAGGGTACTAGTCCTTCTCAAGGTTTCAGAATAACTGAAACCCCTTCATGAAAAGACAGCAAACACAACACATCAGGGCCATCCAAAGTATGTAGTGCCTGAATCAGGGTGTGGGGATTCTCTGTCCAGTCGGATGAGCTGTGTTATGATTTGGGAGAGGGAGGATGGAGTGTGAAAGGTGTTTACTGGTAAATGAACACAAATTAGGACTTTGACAGATTGTAACTGACAGTAACCACTGAGAGTGCGAGCTCTCATAACTAGAGCCCTGTGGAGGTCCCCTGTGACAGGTGCTACTCCCACACTGAGAACACACTCCCACAAAGAGAGGAACACATACATACTGACTGACACACACATACAGTTTCCCATAAAAACCCTTGAACACACAGACAAACACGGTAACACTTTATTTTAAGGGTCTGTCATAAACCATTTGTAAGGCAAATAAATTGTGTGTTCACAATTTGTTAATTACTCCCACATTTCTAACACATTTACTAATCATTAGTAAATTTCTTTTGCAGTCCCTAATCTAAAGTAAGCACTTTAATACTTTACGTTTGAGTTATCAGTGTAATTTCTCACAAAAAGATGGGCATGCCATTGGTAGACATTCCTGCAGTAACTGGTAACAGAACAAGCACACAACCCAGGAAGCTGAACACCCTAGAGTTGATTGACGCACCGGTGTATCAGTCTAATTTACAGTACATATAAAACATATCCCCTGGGAAATCCATCAGTTTAAGCTAGAGATATCCACCAGTGTGTGGTGAAAGGTGGCAGAGCTAGAGCGTCATTTTTCAGACCACGAGACATCCCAAAAATCAGTCTTAACATCCGAACCGTTTGGGTTAGAAACTAATGGGACTCCACTGAGTGAGATTCTCACAACAAGATGGTGTTCTCCGTGTTGCGATCATCTGAAGGTAACCAGTACTGGTTTAAAAAACAAATGTAAGCAGGAGGTAGTTTTGTGCCTACCCAACTGTATGTTAAATACTGTATGCATAAACACATTTTTTTTTATACATCTCCTAGTTTCAGGACAGACACTGTAAAACCTTGTTTCTTATGATTCATGTTTTTCTGCCCCTTTTGCCATTTATGAATGTGTTATTCAATGCTTTTCTAAGCATTTCTATCGGCCAAATCTACATTTTGTCAAATAATTTGTTCGTATTGTTTTGATACCTAAAGGGGTCCTAAAAATTCTAAATCACACAGCTAAAATTCTATACCAAATAAATAAGGAAATACATTGTAGAATAATAGTGAAGACATCAAAACTATGAAAAAACACACATGGAATCATGAAGTAACCAAAAAAGTGTTAAACAAATTATATTTGAGATTTCACGGTAGCTACTATTTGCCTTGATGACAGCTTTGCACCCTCTGACATTATCTCAACCAGCTTCACCTGGAATGCTTTTCCAACAGTCTTGAAGGAGTTCCCACATATGATGAGCACTTGTTGGCTGCTTTTCCTTCACTCTGCAGACCAACTCATCCCAAACTGGCGGCTGCTAAAACAACTCCAGTAGACTTGGTTTCTAGTGCCTGGCAGTTAACATAGAGGAGAAATGAGAGGAGTTAGATATCAGCAGTAAACATCCTTTTACTCAGAGGTTCTGAAGCTAAGCACATCTTCTTCTAGACTTGCATGTGTGTGTGTGTGTGTGTGTGTGTGTGTGTGTGTGTGTGTGTGTGTGTGTGTGTGTGTGTGTGTGTGTGTGTGTGTGTGTGTGTGTGTGTGTGTGTGGTGTGTGTGTGTGTGTTTGTTTATTTGTTTGTTTGTGTGGATGCGTCGCACGTGCACGTGTCCGTGCATGACTGTAGGTGAGTGGAGAAACGCCCAGGCTTGTATGTGCTTTTCCACATCTTCAAACCACATGTGAAAGAGAGTACATGTTTGTGTGTTTGAATCAAGTTGACAGGGTTTGTGCATTTTCTCATTTTATGAGTGCATGTGGTGTGTGTGTGGGTGGGTAACTGCCAGAACACAGGCCGTTTCAATGTGATTATTTTTAGTCCCAAACTTTAAAGACATTAATCTAATAGAGCATGTCATTTTCTTTATCCTCCTCCTCACCTTTAAATGAGCTTTGTTACCCAGAATGCAGTGGGTTTTACCTCTTTGTGAATCATACTGTATATAAGACAGCACATCCCAATACTTATTGGAAATTACATTTGTTCCAGAAGAGGTTTTACTTCAAAGTATTTATTCAAATCATAGTATGGAAGTATAGCAATGATTATCTCACACAATATTGAACTATAATAATTTAATAATAAGCAGTGACCAGTAGTCAATTTACTACTAGACCCAAAATCGAATATACTGTATAAAAGGCTGATTACTAGTTTGTCTGTAATTGTTTCACGTGTGCAGTTCATATAACCATTGACCATCAGTATAATTGGTGTTTGTAGTGAAATTATGTTTCTATGTATTTCTTTTATATTTTATTTACAGCTCCCCATTTGAATACTGGAGATCCTAATAGTCATGTGAGCCAACCAGACGGATTTTAGCGCTTTACAATGCAAAACATTTATCAACAGAAACAATTAGATCAGATTGGATTCATTTTCATATTTTAAACTTAATGGTTACCGCTGACTCGGAGCACACAAATAAAACAATGTTACATTAAGACACCATTTTTTTGTTCTTCTCCCTCGCTGTCTTCAAGATGAACTATTCAATCACACATGCGCGCCCCCATGTGACTGCAAACACACTATATATACAAAAGTATGTGGACAGCCCTTCAAATTAGTGGATTGAGCTATTTGAGCAACACTCGTTGCTGAAAGGTGCATAAAATTGAGCACACAGCCATGCAATCTCCATAGACAAATCTCCATTCTATTGGTTTTAGAATGGCCTTACTGAAGAGCTCAGTGACTTTCAATGCGGCACCGTCATAGGATACCACCTTTCCAACAAGTCAGTTCATCAAATTTATGCCCTGCTAGAGCTACCCTGACAAACTATAAGTTTTGTTATTGTGAAATAGAAACGTCTAGGAGCAACAATGGCTTAGCGCGAAGTGGTAAGCCAAAGAATGGGACCACTGAGTGCTGAAGCGCGAAGCACATAAAAATTGCCTGTCCTCTGTTGCAACACTCACTAGTTAGTTCCAAACTGCCTCTGGAAGCAACGTCAGCACAATAACTGTACATCGGGAGCTTCATGAAATGGGTTTCCATGGCCGAGCAGCCTAAGATCACCATGCGCAATACCAGGCATCAGCTGAAGTTGTCACACATTGATCTGTTTCACCTGTTTCTGTGATTGTCTTATGTTGCTTATTTTCTCCAGTATATTTATCCCTGTGTTTCCTGTCTCTCTTTGCCAGTTCGTCTTGTGTGTTTAGTCAAGTCAACCAGCATGTTTTTCCCATACTTTTTTTGCTATTCTCCTTTTTCTAGTCCTCCCGGTTTCGACCCTTGCCTGTTTCTGGACTCTGTACCCGCCTGTCTGACCATTCTGCCTGCCTTGACCAAGAGCCTGTCTGCCACTCTGTACCTCCTGGACTCTGAACTGGTTTTGACCTTTAGCCTGTCCACGACCATTCTCTTGCCTACCCCTTTTGGATTATTAAACATTGTAAGACTCCAACCATCTGCATCTGGGTCTCGCCTTGTGCCATGTTAGGAGTGGTCTAAAGCTCGCCCCCATTAGACTCTGGAGCAGCGGAAACCCATTCTCTGGAGTGATGAATCACGCTTCACCATCTGGCAGTCTGATGGAAAAATATGGGTTTGGAGGATGCCAGGAGAACGCTACCTTCCCCAATGTATAGTTCCAACTTTAAAGTTTGTCTTTGGGCTGTATTTCATGCTTCGTTCTTGGCCCCTTAGCTCCAGTGAAGGGTAATCTTAAAGCTACAATGATATCCTAGACAATTCTGCGATTCCAACTTTGTGGCAACAGTTTGGGGAAAGCCATTTCCTGTTTGAGCATGACAATGCCCCTGTGCACAAAACAAGATCCACATAGAAATGTTTTTTCGAGATCGGTGTAGAAGAACTTGACTGGCCTGCACAGATCCTGGGTCTCGACCCCGTCCTGTGCAACTGGGTCCTGGACTTCCTGACTGGCCGCCCCCATGTGGTGAGGGTAGGAAACAACATCTCCACCACGCTGATCCTCAACACTCGGGCCCCAAAAGAGTGCGTTCTCAGCCCTCTCTTGTACTCCCTGTTCACCCATGACTGCGTGGCCATGCCTCCAACTCAATCATCAAATTTGCAGACGACGCTACAGTGGTAAGCTTGATTACCAACAACAACGAGACGGCCTACAGGGAGGAGGTGAGGGCCCACGGAGTGCGGTGTCAGGAAAATAATCTCACAGTCAACGTCAAAAAAACTAAGGAGATGATCGTGGACTTCAGGTAACAGCAGAGGGAGCAGCCCCCTATCCACATCGACGGGACAGTAGTGGAGAAGGTGGAAAGTTTTATGTTCCTCGGCATACACATCACGGACAAACTAAAATGGTCCACCCACACCGACAGCATGGTGAAGAAGGCGCAGCAGCGCCTCTTCAACCTCACGAGGCTGAAGAAATTTGGCTTGTCACCAAAATCACTCACAAACTTTTTCAAATGCACAATCGAGAGCCTCCTGTCGGGCTGTATCACCGCCTGGTACAGAAACTGCTCAGCCCACAACCGTGAGGCTCTCCAGAGGGTAGTGAGGTCTGCACAACGCATCACCGGGGACAAACTATCTGCCCTCCAGTACACCTACACCACCCGATGTCACAGTAAGGCCAAAATTATCATCAAGGACAACAACCACCCGAGCCACTGCCTGTTCACCCGCTATCATCCAGAAGGCGAGGTCAGTACAGGTGCATCAAAGCAGGGACCGAGAAACTGAAAAACAGCTTCTATCTCAAGGCCATCAGACTGTTAAACAGCCATCACTAACATTGAGTAGCTGTCTGAAAAACAGCTTCTATCTCAAGGCCATCATGGAGCCATTGGAGCCATTTCCATCAAAAGTAGTGATTGGCTGTAAAAAAGAAAACTTCTCCTTTCACTAACACTAATTAGCATAGTACAACGGTCAAAACTTTTTACTAGAAAATATTCATATTCATGAAATCACAAGTGAAATATAGTGAAACACAGCTTAGCCTTTTGTTAATCACCCTGTCATCTCAGATTTTGAAATTATGCTTTACAGCCAAAGCAAGACAAGCGTTTGTGTAAGTTTATCGATAGCCTAGCACAGCATTATGTCCAGCTAGCAGCAGGAAGCTTGGAAAATCAGAAAAGCAAACACGTTTACCTTTGATGAGCTTCGGATGTTTTCACTCACAAGACTCCCAGTTAGACAGCAAATGTTCCTTTTGTTCCAGAAATATTATTTTTTATAGCCGAAATACCTACGTTTCTTGTCCACGTTTTGTTGAGAAATCCACTGGAAATTGCGGTCACGACAACGCTGAAAAAAACTCCAAATTAGATCCATAATATTGACAGAAACATGGCAAACATTTATTATAATCAACCCTCAAGGTATCTCAAGGTATCAAATATCTATTAGAAAATATATAAACCGGGACAATTGGCTTTTCAGTAGGAGCGAGAAGAACAATGGCCGCCTTTGTCTATTACGCACAAATCACTCTGAGATCCACCACCTGACCACTGATGCAATGTTGTCATTCACGCTCATTTTTCTAAATAAAATCCTGAAACTATGTCTAGTGGCTGTACATTAGGGAAGAAATAGAAAAAGGAATCTGGTTGATATCCCTTTCAATGGGCAATAGGGATGCATAGAAAGACAGAGGTTTCAAAATAAGAGTCACTTCCTGATTGGATTTTTCTCAGGCTTTCACCTGCAATATCAGTTCTGTTATACTCACAGACAATATATTTACAGTTTTGGAAACTTTACAGTGTTTTCTATCGTAAGCTGTCAATTATATGCATATTCTAGCATCTGGTCCTGAGAAATAGCCCGTTTACTTTAGGAACATTATTTTTCCAAAATGAAAATAGTGCCCCCTAGTTTCAAGAGGTTTTAAACAGCCATCACTAACATTGAGTGGCTGCTGTCAACATACTGACTCATCTCTAGCTACTTTAATAATAAACAAATTGATGTAACAAATGTATCACTAGCCACTTTAACAATGCCACTTTATACATTCATATATTTTTATGTATAGTACATATTACATATTCTTATTAATTCCTTTACACTTGTGTGCATAAGGTAGTTGTTGTGAAATTGGTAGGTTAGATTATTTGTTAGATTTTACTGCATGTTCGGAACAAGAAGCACAAGATTTTCGCTACACTCGCATTAACATCTGCTAACCATTTGTATGTGACAAATAAAATTTGATTGAATTTGATTTGACTATATTGACTATGACTTTAAACAGCTTGGAAAATTCCAGAAAATGATATCATGGCTTTAGAAGCTTCTGATAGGCTAATTGACATAATTGAAAGTCAATTGAAGGTGGACCTGTGTATTTCAAGGCCTACCTTCAAACTCAGTGTCTCTTTGCTTGAGCAATTTCCAAATGCCTGAAGGTACCACGTTCATCTGCACAAACAGTACTACTCAAGTATAAACACCATGGGACCACGCACACGTCATACCGCTCAGGAAGCAGACGCATTCTGTCACCAAGAGATAAACGTACTTTGGTGCGAAAGGTGTAAATCAATCCCAGAACAATAGCAAAGGTATTTTGTGAAGATGCTGGAGGAAACAGGTACAAAAGTATCTATATCCACAGTAAAACGAGTTCTATATCGACATAACCTGAAAGGCCGCTCAGCAAGGAAGAAGGCACTGCTCCAAAACCGCCATAAAAAAGCCAGACTACGGTTTGCAACTGCACATGGGGACAAATATCATGGTCTCTGGTCTGATGAAACAAAAATAGAACTGTTTGGCCATAATGACCATCACTATGTTTGGAGGAAAAAGGGGGAGGCTTGCCACCCAAAGAACATCATCCCAGCCTTGAAGCATGGGGATGGCAGCATCATGTTGTGGGGGTGCTTTGCTGCAGGAGGGACTGGTGCATTTCACAAAATAGAAGGCATCATGAGAAGGAAAATGTGGATATATTGAAGCAACATTTCAAGACATCAGTCAGGAAGTTAAAGTTTGGTCGCAAATGGGTCTTCCAAATCAACAATGACCCCAAGCATACTTCCAAAGTTGTGGCAAAACGGCATAAGGACAACAGAGTCAAGTTATTGGAGTGGCCATCACAAAGCCCTGACCTCAATCCTATAGAAAATGTGTGGGCAGAACTAAAAAAGTGTGTGCGAGCAAAGAGGCCTACGAACCTGACACTGTTACACCAGCTCTGTCTGGAGGAATGGGCCAGAATTCACCCAACTTATTGTGGGAAGCTTGTGGAAGGCTACCTTAAACGTTTGACCCAAGTTAAACAATTTAAAAGCAATGATACCAAATACTAATTGAGTGTATGTCATTTTCTGACCCACTGGGAATGTGTTGAAATAAATAAAAGCTGAAATAAATCATTCTCTCTGCTATTATTCTTAAATTTCACATTTTTTAAATAAAGTGGTGATCTCAACTGACCTAAGACAGTTCATTTTTACTAGGATTAACTGTCAAGAATACTGAACTCAAATTAACTCAAATGTATTTAGCTAAGGTGTATTTAAACTTCCGACTTCATGTATATACACTACACTGCTAGGTATGGACAGACAGATGGTGGTATCTGTAGTAGAAAGGGACAGGTACTCCCTAGATGTCCCACAATCTGTCTTGTCCCTGGGATTCAGGGAGTGAATTGATCACAGCAGAAAAGAACATGAAGTATAGCTTTTAATGATGGAACAGAATGGATTGGAAGGGGATGGATGGAACGAACTAGAGAAGAACCTAACAGAAAGGGTCCACAATAATGAAACATGGTGGATTGACGGATGGATGGATAAGCAAGGGAACTGAGGTTTTGTGGAAATAGAATCCATTATTGGATAGAAAACAACAGACAAAGACAACCCTATTAAAACACCTGAAGTCGAGTGACGCACCGTTGCGTCAATCTAAGTAACATCATAAATAAATCCCCAACTAGAGATACAGTACATGATCTGGATGCGGTGGATGTGTCTCAATCCACCACATCCACCGATGTCGCACTTCCGCATCTGCGGTGAAAGGTGCCAGAGCCAGAGCGGTGTTTGTCAGACCATGAGACATCTGCGGTGAAAGGTGCCAGAGCCAGAGCGGTGTTTGTCAGACCATGAGACATCTGCGGTGAAAGGTGGCAGAGCTAGAGCAGTGTTTGTCAGACCATGAGACATCTGCGGTGAAAGGTGCCAGAGCCAGAGCGGTGTTTGTCAGACCATGAGACATCTGCGGTGAAAGGTGCCAGAGCCAGAGCGGTGTTTGTCAGACCATGAGACATCTGCGGTGAAAGGTGCCAGAGCCAGAGCAGTGTTTGTCAGACCACGAGACATCTGCGGTGAAAGGTGCCAGAGCTAGAGCGGTGATTGTCAGACCATGAGACATCTGCGGTGAAAGGTGCCAGAGCTAGAGCGGTGTTTGTCAGACCACGAGGCATCTTCGGTGAAAGGTGCCAGAGCTAGAGTGGTGTTTGTCAGACCATGAGACATCTGCGATGGTAGGTGCCAGAGCCAGAGCGGTGTTTGTCAGACCACGAGGCATCTGCGGTGAAAGGTGCCAGAGCTAGAGCGGTGTTTGTCAGACCATGAGACATCTCGAAAATCGGTCTTCTCAGAAAAATAATTGTAGTGTCTGAACGGTTCAACCTACAAACTTTATGGAAAGGTGAGTAACCGGTACCAGATGAAATAAATTAATGGAAGTATGAAGGTAGTTTTAAGCCTTCCCCAAAAAGGAGTGACATTTTGTCTTTTTTTGCTTTTTATGAATGTTTTTTTCAGTGTGTTTCTCTGGCAAAGGACAAATTTAATATTATATCACATGCTAACGTGTCATTCAGTGTCAATAGACAATTACTGAGACGACGAGAAAGATTTGTGAGGCAAGACACAAACAAACGCACACACAGACACACACACACACACACACAAACACACATCGTTTTTTTGTTGTTTTGTTTGTATATTGTTGTACTTTAAATTTGTGTGACTATCCTTTTTTATCAATGTATCAGTGTTTTGTTACTTGACATGTTTTTTGTTTTTTTTGTGGATCCCAGGAAGAGTAGCTGCTGCTTCTGCCAAAGCTAATGGGGATCTGAATAAAAAAATACAAAGAAATCACAGATTTTTAATTTGGGAAAAAAACAGTTATTGGGGTGGGTCCAGTTCTCAAAAGCATTTTATTTTAGAATCGTTCAGACATGGAGATTTATGGAGTTTTGGATAAATATCTGATTAGTTAAAACGGAGAGATGTTTACATTTTATTTTCACACGCCAACACACACGTTCACACAATACTAGTGTGTCCCCTCTATAGTACCTCTGCATTTCAGTGTAATCTCCGCAGCCCAGAAGCAAATAGTATTGTCAGGTGTCCTTAACAAACATTTGCCAAGTATTACTAATGAATCCAACATGGAAACCACAACACAGTGAATTAGAGACATTTCTCAGATCATCAAAGGCAAGGTAGCTTGTAAGAAGAGCAGAGGACCAGACAGAACAATCCTATAGTGCAATCTGTAATGTGTGTCTATGGTGGCTGAGTTACACAGTATTGCATTGCAGTAATAGACGTGTTAACCCAAATATGAGATCTGGGGAAAACATTATGTAACTCTGCATGACAAATGCGTGTGTGTGTGTGTGCGTGTGTGTGTGTGTGCATGCTTGTGCATGTGTGTGTGTGTGTGTGTGTGTGTGTGTGTGTGTGTGTGTGTGTGTGTGTGTGTGTGTGTGTGTGTGTGTGTGTGTGTGTGTGTGTGTGTGTGTGTGTGTGTGTGTGCATGGAATGTGGCACAGATGTCTGATGAAAGCATCACCGAGTGGGTGTTGGCTGTGTGAGAAGGGAACTTTCTACAAAATGTAATTTTGACTCGGCTTAGGGCCCACAAATGGGCAGGACAATATTGTTTATAACAAACTGGTACAAAGAAACAAACATGTCAAATTTTAAATGTTAAACTTTAAATGTACTTTAACGTATTAGTCCTGGGAGACTGCAGTCAAATACAAGGACCTCAAAAGACCTTGAAATACAAGATGAAAAAAAGATGTAGTTGTTTACTCACGAAGGCTCTCTGAATAAGTCACTGAACTAGTTTCAGGAAAGAGAATGTTCTCTTGGTCAAGGGATTTATTGCAGTGTAACTGTCACTGGTGTATATTGTATGTATACGTGTGCTACAGTAACTGGGGAGTTCAATAGGAGGTCAGCCCTCCAGACAACTGCTCTATTTGTCTTCCTTTGTTTACCATCGCTTCAAAACTCTCTCCATTTACTATGTTGTTACCGGCAGCTTTTAGATGAGAGAGGGAAGGAAAGAGAGAGGGATGGAGGGGGAGAAAGTTGGATGGAGAGAGAGATATGTGGGAGAGAGAGATATGGGGGAGAGGGAGGGCGAGAGAGAGATGGCGGGAGGGACCAGAGGGACAGAGAGAGAGGACAGACAGAGATGGGGCAGAGGCAGAAAGGGAGGAAATTGATTGAAAATGAGAGAGAGAGAGCGAGAGAGAGAGAGAGAGAGAGAGAGAGAGAGAGATGCTTGAACAGCATGAAAGACTCTATTAATGAAAACCCCTTCATAATTGGGGCTTATATTCCACAGCATAATTAATTGAAGCAAAAAATGCTTCTTCCATGCCGTCTTCCATGCATGGCCATTTCACGAGAGAGAGAGAGAGAGAGAGAGAGAGAGAGAGAGAGAGAGAGAGAGAGAGAGAGAGAGAGAGAGAGAGATGCAGAGGAATGTTAAGGTGATTAATCTTCTGACTATTATTTTCATTTAATATGATAAATTATCAATTTTCTTCAAGACCACCACCAAAAACCATACACTTTATTTTGTTCATATAGTTCCAGTCACAGGCAGGTCATTGCTGCTACTAATTACTGTACTGTCATCCTTACTACACAACACGGCTTGTATGATTACGGTGTCTAAAGCCGTGGAGGTTACAATATGATTAGGATATGGATGAGAGTACCATCCTCATAAACCACTACCATAAAACCAACATGTTCTGCTCAAATCCCTACGCGAATATAATTAGAAATAGGCTATAAGGCATATATATATATATATATCATGCATGTTATAGTATAAAAACAGACTCATTATGATGATGATTACAGATGTAGGATCTTAATTTGAGCTAGTTTGCTACAGCAGGAAAATAATTCTGCAGCAACAGTACATTTGAAATATTATGTGAATTTTAGGACATTTTTGTGGGGGTTGATACATTTTTTCCTAAGGTAAAAATAAAGCTGGCATTTCAAAGTTGAAATAGCAACTTAAGAAGACTTTTAAAACCTCAATTTCATTCCAAGTTTAGCATTTTTTGCATTGCAGGAAAGTCCTCCTGCAACAGCATGATCAACTTAAGATCCTACATCTGTAGATGGGATTAGTGGAGAAGGATATACTGTAGCTTGGGAATTTATGATGAATACTGTGTGTGTGTGTTTATTGACAGCGGGATTTGACGCCATACTCACAGAAACCAGTTTCAAGTTTTAATATCATGTGCACAAGTGCAGTGAAATGTCTTTGTTGAAAGCGCTAAACCCAACAATGACAGTGATCAATATAATTGTAGTACAAAACCAGTGACATGACAACAAAAGCACGGGAGAGATAAAAATAAGGCAGGAGAAGACAAGAAACATGGCGTACTCTGCAGTTACACTCAATACCAGGGATCTATGAAAACCTTGACATTGATTGGTTGTGGGCAACTGTGTTCAGGTCTCAGGAATGCAACATGTTTATGTCGTGCTAAAGCTAACGTCAACTAGCTGTGATCGGCTACAGAAGGGAAGGTGCTTTTCATTAGGTTCCTGTTCACTCAATGTTGAGTCACAGCTTTCCAAGGACACTGTGTTTGTCCACCTATAGATTTCTCAGAACATTGTTCTTATTCTAAGAACAGCAAGCACATGCATGTAGACCAAATTCAAATCTCAGAATTGTTCACCTTTCTCAGAATGCTATTATCACCCCAACATTGCTTGTCGGGTAGCACTTGTTGTGGTTCATATTAAAGTCTCAATGAAATAATGACGAGCTCGATGCCATTCTCTGAATATGAATTACATTTTCCCCTCACTCAGAAGAGAAGAGTGAGCAAATACTTTTCAGTTTTCATCTTCTGACAGAATAAGTTATCCATTCTATTTATACTGCAACTGAAACAGTCAATGCAGGGATTGTTGTTTTTGACTCACACAATTGGAAAATACTTGTTTATATATGTTTCTGTGTTTCATATTTATATAGAAAAACATTGTCCATTCTTCTACCCCTTATTGAGTGACCGTAGTCCCTCATTAATTAAACAGAATCCTCTCTCCCAGCCTGTCCCCTGTCCTTTCACCTACTCTTCTGTTTTGTTTGGCCATCTGTACACATTGAAAATCAGTCCCTTATTCCCCCCTCCATCCATTTCTGTCTCTTTTTCTCCATCTCTCTGTCCCAAAAGATCGTTGGAAGAAATAGACTAGTCTACTGAAAACAGAGAGTGGAAGAGAAATCAAATCAGTCAATACGGCACCCCTGTGTCTCTGAATGGGTTGTGTGTGTGTGTGTGTGTGTGTGTGTGTGTGTGTGTGTGTGTGTGTGTGTGTGTGTGTGTGTGTGTGTGTGTGTGTGTGTGTGTGTGTGTGTGTGTGTGTGTGTGTGTGTGTGTGTGTGTGTGTGTGTGTGTGTGTGTGTGTGTGCGCGCGTGTGTGTGTGTGTGCGCGAGCGCGTGTGTGTGTGTGTGTGTCTAACCAGGGTGTGCTTCTAGCACTTTCACACTAGATCCATAGATTTACAAAGTTTAGTTAACTACACAAACTAACAAGCTTGTGACAGTTCCTCATCAAGTGTCAAGTTTCATTAGTAGTATGTACAGGATACACATGGTACACACCGTCCAACGAAATGCTTACTTGCAGGTTCCTTCTCGACAATACAACAACAATAAGAAATACTAAAATATAAGAATACAAACAAAGTGAATTGCTCAGTAGAATGGAACACAATTTATAGTCCATATTTACATGTGTTTTGGGGAAGGCGGGATTGTGGGGTGTTTCAATTGTGCATTATTTAGCAAACATAATACGAGTCTGGTTGCAGCAGTTGTGATGTGTGTATGTGTGTGTGTGTTTGTGTGTGTGTGTGTCTGTGTCTGTCTGTGTGCATGCGAGTGTTATCGAATGGAATGTGGCACAGATGTCTGATGAAAGCATCACCGAGTGGGTGTTGGCTGTGTGAGAAGGGAACTTTCTATAAAATGTCCTTTTGACTTGACTTAGGGCCAACAAATGGGCAGGACAATATTGTTTATAAACAGACTGAAAACAAATGTCCTTAACTGTCACGTCCTGACCTTAGTTCATTTTTTATGTCTCTATTTTAGTCAGGGCGTGAGTTGGGGTGGGCAGCTGGCAATCGTCAGAGGCAGCTGGCAATCGTTGTCTCTGATTGAGAACCATACTTAGGTAGCCTGTTTTCCCATTTTGAGTTGTGGGTGATTATTTTCTGTTTAGTGTTGTGTACCTGACAGAACTGTTGTGTTTTGTTCGATTTTTGTTTTGCTTCAGTGTTCCGGTTTTAATAAACAACATGAAACCTTACCATGCAGCGCATTGGTCCGATATGTCCTACCCCTCCTCAGAAGAGGAGGAGAATCGTTACATTAACAAAGACATGTCATATTTGAAGGTCAAACTTTAAACTATTAAATGTAAATGTACTTTAACTTAATAGTCCTGGGAGAATGCAGTCAAATGCAAGGACCTCTAGACCTCAAAATAACATTGTAATGTAATTCTCAATTATCCTTAAAAATAACACATTTTTGTCAGATGATTCCAGATGCTGCAACATTACATTATGCAAACATTTAACACAACCTTTGAGGTTTGTAAAAACATTTTAAGATTTACATTTCATACTATTGCAGTGGATAAACAAACGCATTGCATGAATGCTGCTATGATGTTTACATACTGTTTACCTGACTTCATGTGTACAGTTGCAAGAAAAGTATGTGAGTTCTTTGGAATTACCTGGATTTCTGCATAAATTGGTCATCAAATTTGATCTGATCTTCATCTAAGTCACAACAATAGACAAACATAGTGTGCTTAAACTAATAACACACAAATTATTGTATTTCTCTTGTCTATATTAAATGCATAATCTAAATATTCACCGTGTAGGTTGGAAAAATTATGTGAACCCCTAGGCTAATGACTTCTCCAAAAGCTAATTGGAGTCAGGAGTCAGCTAACCTGGAATCCAATCTATAAAACAAGATTGGAGATGTTGGTTAGAGCTGCCTTGCAAGAATGGTGTTCATGGTAGGACACCACAGAAGAAGCCACTGCTGTCAAAAAAAACATTGCTGCACATCTGAAGTTTGAAAAAGTGCACTTGGATGTTCCACAGCACTACTGGCAAAATATTCCGTGGACAGATGCAACTACAGTTGAGTTGTTTGGAAGGAACACAGAACACTATGTATGGAGAAAAAAAGGCACAGCCAACCAACATCAAAACCTCATACCAACTGTAAAGTATGGTGGAGGGGGAACCATGGTTTGGGGCTGCTTTGCTGCCTCAGGGTCTTGACAGCTTGCTATCATTGATGGAAAAATGAATTCCCAAGTTTATTAAGACATTTTGCAGGAGAATGTTATCTATCCGCCAGTTGAAGCTCAACAGAAGTTGGGTGACGCATCAGGACAACGACACCAAACACAAGAGTAAACCAACAACAGAAGAAAATAGGCCTTCTGGAGTGGCCTGCTCGGAGTCCTGACCTTCTGGAGTGGCCTGCTCGGAGTCCTGACCTTCTGGAGTGGTCTGCTCGGAGTCCTGACCTTCTGGAGTGGCCTGCTCGGAGTCCTGACCTTCTGGAGTGGCCTGCTCAGAGTCCTGACCTTCTGGAGTGGCCTGCTCAGAGTCTTGACCTTCTGGAGTGGCCTGCTCAGAGTCCTGACCTTCTGGAGTGGCCTGCTCAGAGTCCTGACCTTTTGGAGTGGCCTGCTCAGAGTCCTGACCTTCTGGAGTGGCCTGCTCAGAGTCCTGACCTTCTGGAGTGGCCTGCTCAGAGTATTGACCTTCTGGAGTGGCCTGCTCAGAGTCCTGACCTTCTGGAGTGGCCTGCTCAGAGTCCTGACCTTCTGGAGTGGCCTGCTCAGAGTCCTGACCTTCTGGAGTGGCCTGCTCAGAGTCCTGACCTTCTGGAGTGGCCTGCTCAGAGTCCTGACCTTCTGGAGTGACCTGCTCAGAGTCCTGACCTTCTGGAGTGGCCTGCTCAGAGTCCTGACCTTCTGGAGTGGCCTGCTCAGAGTCCTGACCTCAACCCGATTTGAGATCCTGTGACATGACCTCAAGCGAGCAGTTCACACCAGACATCCCAATAATATTGCTGAACTGAAACAGTTTGGTAAAGAGCAATGGTCCAAAATTCCTCCTGGCCGTTGTGCAGGCCTGTTCTGTAACTACAGAACATGTTTGGTTGAGGTTATTACAGCTAAAGGAGGGTCAACCAGTTATTAAATCCAAGGGTTCACATACTTTTTCCACCCTGCACTGTGTGTGTTATTAGTTTAAGCAGACTGTGTTTGTCTATTGTTGTGACCTAGATTAAGATCAGATCAAATTTGATGACCAATTTATGCAGTCCAGGTATTACCAAATGGTTCTCATACTATTTCTTGCCACTGTATATACTTTATTCCAGTCACCCTTTGCACACTCTTGGCATTCTCTCAATGAACTTCACCTGGAATGCTTTTCCAACACTCTTGAAATGTTCCCACATATGCTGAGCACCAGTTTGTCGCACGGTATTGGAAAGACTTCTGCTCTCTGTTGTGGGTGTCGGTGAGTCTCTCCTCGGGGTTCCACTCTCAATTGAATGGGAAAATGGAGCAGGCCAAACAGGAGCTGGAGAAGTTCCTCCACTGTTTCGTCTCCACCCAGGCCAGCAACTGGAGCAAGTTCCTCATCTGGGCAGAGTATGCTCGCAACAAACTGCTGAACTCGTCCACTGGACTGTCACTGTTTGAGTGTCTGTTCGGGTTTGCCCACCCCCGCCCCCCTGTTTCCTGCACAACAGGCCTAAGCCAGGGGGTGCCATCAGTTGAGGGGTTCACTCGACAATGTCGCCCCACCTGGATCAGAGTGCAATCCTCCTTGCTCTGCTCCTCTAACCGACACAAACACCAGAAAAACCAGCACCAAAGGCCTCTTCGGCTCCTCCGACCGGGTAAAAAGGTGTGGCTATCCACCCATGATCTTCCCTTAAGGGTGGACTCGCGGAAGCTCCCTCAATACTACATAGAACCATTCAAGATCCCGAGTCGCATCAATCTGGTCACCTATCGTCTCCAGCTTCCCAGGTCTATGAGGGTCTGTCCATCCTTCCATGTCTCCCGTCTCAAGCTAGTGAGGACCAGTCCCTTCTCTTCCCCCCACAACTTCCCCTCCATGCCAACACTCTCCAGTGTCAGTTGAAGGCTACTCGGGTCCGAGGCACCCTGCAGTACCTGGTGGACTGGGAGGGCTACGGCCCCGAGGAGCGGGCGTGAATGCCTGCCCGGAAGATCCTGGATCCGGGACTTGTTTGGGACTTCATCTAACTACGTGGTGGTTGCCCTGGCTCCTCGGCTGGAGCCGCTGTCACCAGAGGGCAGCAGAGACCGTCCTAAAGACATTAACGAGACTCAAGTGTGTCCTGTTTACTCTTTTGATTTCCCTGTTAAAAGAGGTGTGTATTCTGTTGTCCTTTGCAGAAGCTTGAATTGTTTACTGTGTGTTCGTTTCATGAGGGAGTTTGAGACTTGTTTTTTAAAGTGTAGCGTGATCCTGAAGATACTGGTTCTCAGTAAAGTATGTGGTTTATCCTTAACAACTGATTTCTTCTCTGGTCTCTTCTGTGCACCTTGGTCCAACCTCACCACCTCACAACCCCTACCTTGTCACAACACAACTGGTCGGCTCAAACGCATTAAGAAGGAAAGAAATTCCACAAATGAACTGTTAACAAGGGATACCCGTTAATTAAAATATATTCCAAGTGACAACCTCTTGAAACTGGTTGAGAGAATGCCAAGAGTGTGGAAATCTGTCATCAAGGAAAAGGTTAGCTGTGGTCCTTCTGTGGCTCAGTTGGTAGAGCATGGCGCTTGTAACGCCAGGGTAGTGGGTTTGATTCCCGGGACCACCCATACGTAGAATGTATGCACACATGACTGTAAGTCGCTTTGGATAAAAGCGTCAGCTAAATGGCATATATTATATATTTATTTATTATATTTTTAACAATTTTTAGCTTACTACATGATTCCATATGTGTTATTTCATAGTGTTGATGTCCAATATTATTTTACAAAAATAAAGAAAAACCATGGAATGAGCAGGTGTGTCCAAACGTTTTAATGGTACTGTATGTGTATGTGGCCACTACAATTGTATTTGTAATTTACTTTTATATACACATGGTGCATCAAAAATGCTTCTTGGCTGAAGACAATAATAGGCTATCTCCACATCCACAGCCATATTGGAATGTTCTCTCAACAAAATTGACCACAAAAACAAATGTTGCTAGAACATCTAGGGAGCCTAATGCCCTAGTGGTTATTTGTTATGAAACTAAGGATTGATCCAAAGGTATGTTAACACCTATTGGGTATCCATACACCTTGTGCATGCACCTCAAGGCCATATTAACCTTGTGAGCTAAAGCCTAGGGAGTGGCTTGGGATAGCTTGCACGAATACTGGGGTATCAGGCATGTACAGTGCCTACGGAAAGTATTCAGACCCCTTGACTTTTTCAAAATGTTGTTACGTTACAGAATTATTATAAAATACATTTGAAAAATCCTCAGTTTTGGGATTTTTTTGCAAATAAAAAAATCTTATCTATCTATATAAGTGTGAATGTAATTTCATAATTCCAATATGTTTTCATTAATTGAATTCTCTTAGTCTATTCTATGATTCTTATTTGCATAAAACAGACAGAGACCACTCTAATCAAAATTAGATAATAGTATTTATTCCCGGAGCGCACTGCCATGTAACCACGAACAAAAGTTTATGTACAAAATATGACGTCGTAGGTTATAAAATGTCCTTTCTCCCAACAGTTCAAAAGTTTATTCCCACCCCTTCTCTCTCTCACTCCAGACACACAGTTAACCTCTCTAGGGTAGGGGGCAGCATTCAGAATTTTGGATGAAAAGCATGCCCAAATGTAACGGCCTGCTACTCGGGCCCAGAAAATATGATATGCTTATAACTGGTAGATTTGGATAGAAAACACTCTAAAGTTTCCAAACCTGTTAATTAAAATAGTGTCTGTGAGTATAACCGTACTGATTTAGCAGGTGAAAACCTGAGAAAAATCCATTCAGGAAGTCGTTTTTTGGGGGGTTTTGTAGTTTTCTATTCAATGCCATTACAGTATCCATTGACTTAGGACTCCATTTGCAGTTCCTATGCCTTTCACTAGATGTCAACAGTCTTTAGAAATCGTTTCAGGCTTGTATTCTGAAAAATGAGGGCTAAGACCAGTCTGAACGAGTGGCGCATGTGCATTTCTTGTTTCTTGTTTACCTTTTATATTGACGACGTTATTGTCCGGTTGAAATATTATAGATCATTTAGGCTAAAAAACAACCTGAGGATTGAATATTAACATTGTTTTACATGTTTCTATGAACTTTACGGATACAATTAGGATTTTTTTGTCTGATTGTTTTAACTGAGTTTGAGCCTGTGGATTACTGAAGAAATGGAGCTAACAAAACTGAGATTTTTGGATATAAAGAGACTTCATCGAACAAAATGAACAGTTATTGAGTAAATTAATGTCTTCTGATTAACACCATATGAAGATCATCAAAGGTAAGGGATTCATTTTGATCTCTTTCTCAGTTTTGTAACGCTTCTGATTGGGTGGTTACTGTTTGTAATAATTTGTCAACTGGGCTATGTTCTGGGCTAGGTATGCTTTCGCCGAAAGCATTTTATAAATATGACACTGTGGTTGGTTTAACAAGAAGTTAATCTTTAAACCTATGTAAAATATGTTTTGTTTTCTGAATTTTTATATTAATTAATTAATTAATTATATAATGAGCATTTCTGTAATTGAATTTGGTGCTCTGCAACCTCACTGGATGTTGCCAGATGGGACGCTATAGCATCCCACATACCCTAGAGAGGTTAAATCGAGATTAAACTTCTGAAGTCTTCACCCATCACCATTCAGCAGACAGTTCCAGCTAATGGAAAACCTAAAAAAACACACACTGCCTTATCTAAACATCCCTGAGCTAAGTTGAGTCGGTCCAACCATAGGTTAACAACCCTTTTTGCTTACTTAAAAACCCACAATTCTATCCCCTCCAACCTGGCTGGAATGGTATTTATTTAATTTAATTACCCCCTGTTTCATGCTCCACAATCCATTCCTTAAGAATTAATATTATTAATCAGATATAATAAAGAGTAGAGTTTAATTAGTTATAGTTCTATTTAAAATGTAGATATTGTTTAGTCATTATTCATAAAATTCCTAACAATAAGTATTTAGACCCTTTGCTATGAGATTTGAAATTGAGCTCAGGAGAATCCTGTTTACATTGATCGTCCTTGAGATATTTCTTCAACTTGATTGGAGTCCACCTGTGGTGAATTCAATTGATTGGACATGATTTGGAAAGGCACACACCTGTCCAGAATGAGACTTTAACGTAACAAAATTTGAAACAAGTGAAGAGGTCTGAATACTATCCAAAGTCACTGTATAAACTGCCTTAGTCATCAATCATCACGTGAGCTTAGTTCTTCGTTCCCTTCTGCTACATTATTTTGCTGAACTCTCGTTCCTGTATTGTTCGTCTCTTTGAAGCCCTGTGGAGTTTGATGTGTGTTTTAATCTTCAGCCATAGCAAACAATTCCGGAGCCCACTGTGTGCTTGAATAAAGAGTTAGCCTTGACAGAGCCCTAATGGAATTCTCACAAGCCTTTCATATGTCTTAATGAGAAGACTGGAAGCTGCTGCTGCATCGTGTGTGTGTGTGTATGTATATGTATATGTATTATATGTGTGTGTGTGTGTTAGGGTTTTGGATTTACTGTCCTCACAATGATAGTAAAACAAGGAAAATCTGGGCAAGTGGGAACATTTTGCCGGTCCCCACAAGAAAAAATAATTTTTTATCAAGTCAAATAAAATGTATTGGTTGCGTACACAGATTTGAAGATGTTATCACAGATGCAGCAAAATACTTGTGTTTCTAGCTCCAACACTGCAGTAAAATACTTGTGTTTCTAGCTCCAACACTGCAGTAAAATACTTGTGTTTCTAGCTCCAACACTGCAGTAAAATACTTGTGTTTCTAGCTCCAACACTGCAGTAAAATACTTGTGTTTCTAGCTCCAACACTGCAGTAAAATCTGGATTTTTTTTTTAACTATGCAAACTGTCACGTTCTGACCATAGTTATTTTATTATGTCTTTGTTTTAGTATGGTCAGGGCGTGAGTTGGGTTGGTTGTCTATGTTCTTTTTTCTATGATTTGGGATTTCTGTGTTTGGCCTGGTATGGTTCTCAATCAGAGGCAGCTGTTTATCGTTGTCCCTTATTGAGAACCATACTTAGGTAGTCTGGTTTCACTTTTGAGTTGTGGGTGCTTATTTTCCGTGTCAGTGTTTGTCCCACATGGGACTGTTTTGTTTGTTTCACTTTGTTATTTTGTATTTTGGAGTGTTCAGTTTTACATATTTAATGGACACTTACCACGCCGCAAATTGGTCCGATCTCTCTTACACCTCGCAGAAGAAGAGGACGAGCGTTACACAAACATAATCCAGAAAAATCTGAAAATAATTTATATATGCTGAGCCATGACTAGAATACATTATACACCGTATATGTAAAGTGGGGAAGCAATATGTAAACATGACTAAAGTGACCAGAGTTTAATGACTATCTACTTAAGGCAGCAGTCTCTAAGGTGAAGGATAGAATATCGGGTGGTAGCTAGTAATACTGATTATCGTTCAGGGCAGGGGACTGGGCAGAGGCCAGCGAGTAGTGACTGTTTAACACTCTGATGGACTGGAGATATGCTTAGGGTTACAATTAAGGTTAAAGTTAGAATTAGGTTTATGGGTCAGGTTTAGGGTTAGGGTTAGGGTAAGGGTTAGGGATTAGAATTTTTAATGGGAATCAATGGTTTGGTCCCCACAAGGATAGTAAAACAAACGTGTGTGTATGTGTGCGTGCTTGTGTGTGTGTGTGTGTGTACATGCATATGTGTATGTGTGTTTGAAAGTGTATGTGTGTGTGTAACACAGTATTGCATTGCAGTAATAGACGTGTTAACCCAAATATGAGATCTGAGGAAAACATTATGTAACTCTGCATGACAAATGTGTGTGTGTGTGTGTGTGTGTTGTTGAAACCATTCACAACAAATAGCCCTATTCCTGTCGGCCCTAACCATCGGCCCTGGCAACCATCGTTACGCGCATCTGGCACCCATCATTACTCGCACCCGTGTCTCATCATGAGACACACCTGGACTCCATCACTTCACTGATCTCCTTCCCTATATCTGTCACTTCCTTAGTTCCATTCTCCAGGAAGTATTGACTATGTGTTTCTCATATTGTTCTATGTTTAGTTTATTATTAAACTCACCACTTGCTTTCTGACTCCCAGCGTCTACGTTACAGTCATTCAGAACTCAGCTTTTAGCTATCGATCTGTCCCATGTTATTTTTCCAACCAATTTGTTTATTGTTTTAAAATACAATCAGTCAGAAGCTTATTTAGGCAGCTAACAGAGGGAAATGTTATTGATTTTACAAGGCACAACGTGTGGGTGAGGTACATGGGCTGCGTTTCAAACTCATAAAAGACACACCGTCCTCCACTTACACTCGCCTTATACCCTTGTGGGAATCCCCATCACCATCTTGGCCATCAGTCCAAACGATTAGCCAAACAAGGGAAGTTCTCAACGTAAGCCCCTCAGCTCATTGGCGAGTGTACAATTATGTTCCCTTCGGGGCCTGAAACGCCCTAGAATTCAATTCACAATGATTCTACATCCGCTAAGACAAGTCAGCCAAAACTTAAAACCTCGACATCAATATGGAGAAGTCAACATACAAGTACAAGTAAAAGTAGAAACAAATATAAGTACTAATGCACATGACGGCACAAACACATCTCGTAAAAGTAATTATGTTTTTCTTTGGTTAGCTTTTGGAAATTGTAGAAATAAAAATATTCCTTCTTCAGAAGTTCCAGCTAGGCAGGCTAATGTTAGTTATCAAATTCATAAGCAATAAGGACTGAGGGGGTGTGGTATATGGCCAATATACCACTGCTAAGGGTTGTTCTTAGGTACAGTGAAACGTGGAACGCCTGGATACAGACCTTAGCAGTGGTATATTGGCCATATACCAAAAACCCCTGAGGTGCCATATTGCTATTGTAAACTAGTGTAATTAGAGCAGTTCATATAAATGTTTTGTCATACCCGTGGTATACGGTCTGATATACCATGGCTGTCAGCCAATCAGCATTCAGGGCTCGAACCACCCAGTTTATTATAATAATAATTATTATATAATTAATATAAGTAGACATGGAATCCTAATTGAATGTAGCGCATATAAATAACCCACAAGATACCGGTGGCAGAAAACATAATCATCTGGGCAAGGGTGGTCCATTTAAAATGAATTCCTTCCTCCCTGGCTCGTTGCCCTTCAAGTGTAAACTCGTCAGGCATCACGATGCGTCATCAGAAGTGTCCACTTAATTTGAGGGCGAAGGGGTGTGTCTGTTAAGTGTTTGGAATGCAGCCAAGGTCTTATTAGCAGCCGGGTCACCTCTGATACAAGTTGTTATTCATGGGAACCGGCCAATAGGGGCAACAGTGAGAGCTGTTACCTTCGAGAAGGTTCTGGTAAGCATCTGCCTCTGATTCCAAAGTTTGCAAGTTCCAATCCAGTTATAAATAATTGTTTTTGATATTTTTGCTTCCCAAACCTTAGCCCTTTCCTTAACCACTCAGACCTAAATCATTTGGATTGAAGGCCTGAACTTAATCCTAACCTTAAACATTCAGAGTTAATGCCTAAACTTGACCTTAAACAGTTCAAATATTTACCTTAAGCACTTTGTAAGCATCTGTCTCTGATTCCAAAGGTTGCAAGTTTGAATCCAGCAATAGAAAGTTGTTTTTGATAATTTTGTTTTAAGCCTATTCCAAACCTTATCCCTTACATTAAGGTTTGGGATGGGCTTAAAACAAAAATCTCAAAAACAACATATCACTGAATTCAAACTTCAATCTTTGGAATCAGCGGCAGATGCTTACGCCCATCCGCCATTCCTGTCCACAATGCCCTAGCAAAACCTAAACCTACTTGAAGGTAACAACAGTCACCTAGTGGCCGGTTTCCACGTCATCTCCCGACATCCTCAAACATGGATGGAGGTTGAATACTGACTTTTATCACAGGTGACCTGGCTGACAATGATACAGGCATCTTACCTAAGTCAGTTGCCGGAGAGGAAGGAAACCGCTCAGGGATTTCATCATGAGGTCAATGGTGACTTTAAAACAGTTACTGAGTTTATTGGCTGTGATAGAAAAAAACTGAGGCTGGAACAATAACATTGTAGTTATTCCACAATTGTAACTTAATTGACAGAGTGAAAAGAAGGAAGCCTGTACAGAATAAAAATATTGTTTGCAACAAGGCACTAAAGTAATACTGCAAAAAAATATAGCGAACAATTATCTTTTTGACCTGAATACAAAGTGTTATGTTCGAGAAGTGAATGCAAAATGCAAGTGTTATTTAATAATAATAATAATAATAAATCATTTCATAACTTTAATAACTTAATAACTTATGAATGATATGATAACCTTACACAAGGCATAAAGCTTAAGTTACAAAGCATTAACAAGCATTACAAGGCATTATTCTATGCATGATCAGTGAGGGAGTCAGAGAAGGTATAGCCTGAACGGCCATGCTCCAAGAGTCCCTGGGGGGAAGAGAGAACGAGAGAGAGCGTATCTCACCAGCACAAGTCAGGAACAACGAAAGAGAAAGAGCTAAGACCCTTTTATAACCATCTGACTTGTTTTGTAGTAGCAGTACTGTTGAGTTAACCTCCAATCAGATATCAGACCTACAGGATGTATGACAACAGACCCTCTGCTACACAGACGTTTGACAGATGAGGGTTGGAGAGATAATGCAGCAGAGGGGTCCTCGCAAACAGTTGATAAGAGTCACTTCGGGGCTGGGCCACCCTACATATATACTGGAGGAGCCTTCCATAACACTGATTAGGGGACACAGGCATATATATATATATATATATATATATATATATATATAGAGAGAGAGAGAGAGAGAGAGAGGGTTTCATGTCACTTTAAGTTGTCATGTCGATCAGAGACCTGTCAGTGAAGCTTGACCTGACACCACAAACTAACTTAAATCTCTGTCTGACCTGCATGAATGTGAAAAATGTACTTTTTGGTAAGCTCTGTTTACTTTTGTCAATTACAAATGTCTATTAATATTAGATTAGGTGTAGTATACATGGGCCATTATCAGATTGGCAGGCAATTGTCGGGTGAAGGAAAGCGAAGGGGGAAAAAAGACTTGTCCTTCTAAACTTTCTTATAACAGAAACTCTGTTTGTGATATCAAAATTAGAGCAATGTTGGTGTGTTGAATAGGCTTATATAGGAACAGTCAATGACGCAAGGGGGAATGACTTAACAAGTTGCAGATTTTAAATTCCCAAGATGTCAAAATGACTGTCTATGCGCTTCTAGTGTTAACACTTTCCCCACTCGACGTAGGGTATTAAGGGGCCAGAACAGGAACCTGTCACTTTGAAAAATTACTTATTTGGTCTTATTTCAGGGTGTACTCCTGATACATACTGTAATTATAGGCTTTGGAATGGGATAGCAAGTTACAAGCAAGGCTGTCAGTACAAGAAGGCTTGTACTTTCTTGTAATACCAGTGTTGTATTCAACATAGGTTGAATGGTATTCTCTGGCATTTTTCAGTGTCAAAGTAAAGCCAGCCCATTGAACTCTGTCTGTGAACACATCTGTTCTACCCTACAGTCAGAGTTAATTACTGTGCCAGTCATGGACAACCTTTTAATGCTGTGTTTCAACTTCCTCTGCGCTGCATTCCTGTGATGGTCTGCCAACAATGTGCTTGTCAAATGTCTGTGTGTGCATATGTGTGTGGGTGGGTGGGTGTGTGTGTGTGTTCTGTGACAGTTTTTCATAATCCCTCACAGTCCCTGCTGTGTGTGTTTGTGGCACGTGGGTGTACACATACGTGTGTTTCTGTCCATTCAGTGTGTGTTCTTTAAGCACGTGACAGCATCCCTCCAGCATCCCTCCAGCGTCCCTGTTGAATATGTGACAGGTGACAGGTGACAGGTGTGTCCCAGCTGTGGCATCATGTAGCGTGGTGACATTTCAATTTCAATCAGACCTCCTGTGACATCAGAGAGCCAGAAAGGGCCCATGACAGTGGAGAGGATAGAGAGCCACCACACACACAAACATACAGCCAAGCACAAACACATGTACACAGGCACACACACACAAACATACAGCCAAGCACAAACACATGTACACATGAGCACACACACAAACATACAGGCAAGCACAAACACATGTACACATGAGCACACACACAAACATACAGCCAAGCACAAACACATGTACACATGAGCACACACACAAACATACAGCCAAGCACAAACACATGTACACATGAGCACACACACAAACATACAGCCAAGCACAAACACATGTACACATGAGCACACACACAAACATACAGCCAAGCACAAACACATGTACACATGAGCACACACACAAACATACAGCCAAGCACAAACACATGTACACATGCACACAAACACAAACACACAGGCAAGCACAAACACATGTACACATGCACACACACACAAGCATACAGTCAAGCACAAACACATGTACACATGCACACACACACAAACACACAGGCAAGCACAAACACATGTACACATGCACACACACACAAACATACAGGCAAGCACAAACACATGTACACATGCACACACACACAAACATACAGGCAAGCACAAACACATGTACACATGCACACACACACACAAACATACAGGCAAGCACAAACACATGTACACATGCACACACACACAAACATACATGCAGGCACAACACACAAACATACAGGCAAGCATAATATGTTATAATGTCACGCAACATGTTTTTTACAATATGTTATGTCACACAACACAGGTTTTTACAATATGTTATGTCACGCAACACAGGTTTTTACAATATGTTATGTCACACAACACAGGTTTTTACAATATGTTATGATGTCACACAACACAGGTTTTTACAATATGTTATGATGTCACGCAACACAGGTTTTTACAATATGTTATGATGTCACACAACACATGTTTTTACAATATGTTATGTCACGCAACACAGGTTTTTTCAATGTGTTATGTCACACAACACAGGTTTTTACAATATGTTATGATGTCACGCAACATAGGTTTTTACAATATGTTATGATGTCACACAACACATGTTTTTACAATATGTTATGTCACGCAACACAGGTTTTTTCAATGTGTTATGTCACACAACACAGGTTTTTACAATATGTTATGATGTCACGCAACATAGGTTTTTACAATATGTTATGATGTCACGCAACATAGGTTTTTACAATATGTTATAAGTCACGCAACACAGGTTTTTACAATATGTTATAAGTCACGCAACAGGTTTTTACAATATGTTATAAGTCACGCAACAGGTTTTTACAATATGTTATAAGTCACGCAACAGGTTTTTACAATATGTTATAAGTCACGCAACAGGTTTTTACAATATGTTATAAGTCACGCAACAGGTTTTTACAATATGTTATGTCACACAACACAGGTTTTTACAATATGTTATGTCACGCAACACAGGTTTTTACAATATGTTATGTCACACAACACAGGTTTTTACAATATGTTATGATGTCACACAACACAGGTTTTTACAATATGTTATGATGTCACACAACACAGGTTTTTACAATATGTTATGTCACGCAACACAGGTTTTTTCAATGTGTTATGTCACACAACACAGGTTTTTACAATATGTTATGATGTCACGCAACATAGGTTTTTACAATATGTTATGATGTCACGCAACACAGGTTTTTACAATATGTTATAAGTCACGCAACAGGTTTTTACAATATGTTATAAGTCACGCAACAGGTTTTTACAATATGTTATAAGTCACGCAACTGGTTTATACAATATGTTATAAGTCACGCAACAGGTTTTTACAATATGTTATAAGTCACGCAACAGGTTTTTACAATATGTTATAAGTCACGCAACAGGTTTTTACAACATGTTATAAGTCACGCAACATAGATTTTTACAATATGTTATAAGTCAAGCAACATAGGTTTTTACAATATGTTATAAGTCACGAAACAGGTTTTTACAATATGTTATAAGTCACGCAACAGGTTTTTACAATATGTTATAAGTCACGCAACAGGTTTTTACAATATGTTATAAGTCACGCAACAGGTTTTTACAATATTTTAAGTCACGCAACAATATGTTATAAGTCACATAGGTTTTTACAACAGGTTTTTATAATATGTTATAAGTCACGCAACAGGTTTTTACAATATGTTATAAGTCACGCAACAGGTTTTTACAATATGTTATAAGTCACGCAACATAGATTTTTACAATATGTTATAAGTCACGCAACATAGGTTTTTACAATATGTTATAAGTCACGCAACAGGTTTTTACAATATGTTATAAGTCACGCAACATAGGTTTTTACAATATGTTATAAGTCACGCAACATAGATTTTTACAATATGTTATAAGTCACGCAACATAGGTTTTTACAATATGTTATAAGTCACGCAACAGGTTTTTACAATATGTTATAAGTCACGCAACATAGGTTTTTACAATATGTTATAAGTCACGCAACATAGATTTTTACAATATGTTATAAGTCACGCAACATAGGTTTTTACAATATGTTATAAGTCACGCAACAGGTTTTTACAATATGTTATAAGTCACGCAACATAGATTTTTACAATATGTTATCAAGCAACATAGGTTTTTACAATATGTTATAAGTCACATAGGTTTTACAATATGTTATAAGTCAACATAGGTTTTTACAATATGTTATAAGTCACGCAACATAGGTTTTTACAATATGTTATAAGTCACGCAACAGGTTTTTACAATATGTTATAAGTCACGCAACATAGGTTTTTACAATATGTTATAAGTCACGCAACAGGTTTTTACAATATGTTATAAGTCACGCAACATAGGTTTTTACAATATGTTATAAGTCACGCAACATAGGTTTTTACAATATGTTATAAGTCACGCAACATAGGTTTTTACAATATGTTATAAGTCACGCAACATAGGTTTTTACAATATGTTATAAGTCACGCAACAGGTTTTTACAATATGTTATAAGTCACGCAACATAGGTTTTTACAATATGTTATAAGTCACAATAGGTTTTTATAGATTTTTACATATGTTAAGTTTTTACAATATGTTATAAGTCACGCAACATAGGTTTTTACAATATGTTATAAGTCACGCAACATAGATTTTTACAATATGTTATAAGTCACGCAACATAGGTTTTTACAATATGTTATAAGTCACGCAACAGGTTTTTACAATATGTTATAAGTCACGCAACATAGGTTTTTACAATATGTTGTAAGTCTTTACAATATGTTATAAGTCACGCAACATAGGTTTTTACAATATGTTATAAGTCACGCAACATAAGTTTTTACAATATGTTATAAGTCACGCAACATAGGTTTTTACAATATGTTGTAAGTCTTTACAATATGTTATAAGTCACGCATCAGGTTTTTTACAATGTTACGTCATGCAACATAGATTTTTACAATATGTTATAAGTTATGCTGTCACGTTCGGACCTTTATTTCCTTTGTTTTGTCATTATTTAGTATGGTTAGGGCGTGAGTTGGAGTGGGCAGTCTATGTTTGTTTTTCTATGATTTGGGTATTTCTATGTTTCGGCCTAGTATGGTTCTCAATCAGAAGCAGGTGTCATTAGTTGTCTCTGATTGAGAATCATACTTAGGTAGCCTGGCATGCACTGTTTGTTTGTGGGTGATTGTCTATGTTGATGGCTTGTTTCAGTGCAGCTCGCATTAGCTTCACGGTTGTTATTTTGTTTACTGTTTTTGTATAGTGTTTCAGTGTTCAGTGTTTTCTTTATTAAAATTCATGATGAACACATACCACGCCGCATTTTGGTCCTCCGATTCTTCTCGCCTCTCCTCTTCCGATGAAGAGGAGGACGACCGTGACACATGCAACATAGGTTTTTACAATATGTTATAAGTCATGCAACAGGTTTTTACAATATTATGTCATGCCACATAGGTTTTTACAATATGTTATAAGTCATGCCATATACACTTTTGAAAATATGTTTTAGAGTTGTTCGACCTGGAGATATTGCTCAGTAGTAACCTGACTTGCTCAGCACCTGGAGATATTGCTCAGTAGTAACCTGACTTGCTCAGCACCTGGAGGTATTGCTCAGTAGTAACCTGACTTGCTCAGCACCTGGAGGTATTGTTCAGTAGTATCCTGACTTGCTCAGCACCTGGAGGTATTGCTCAGTAGTAACCTGACTTGCTCAGCACCTGGAGGTATTGTTCAGTAGTAACCTGACTTGCTCAGCACCTGGAGGTATTGTTCAGTAGTAACCTGACTTGCTCAGCACCTGGAGGTATTGTTCAGTAGTAACCTGACTTGCTCAGCACCTGGAAGTATTGCTCAGTAGTAACCTGACTTGCTCAGCACCTGGAGGTATTTCTCAGTAGTAACCTGACTTGCTCAGCACCTGGAAGTATTGCTCAGTAGTAACCTGACTTGCTACTTTGACCAGGGACCATAGGGTAGTGTGCTATATAGTGAATAGGGTGTCATTAGGGATGCAACCACTTACATTCCTCTATCCCTTCAGTGAGCACAACCACCTGCTCTCACTGCACCACTTACACAGACACAAGATGACCTGAAACATCCCCTATGGCCCAAAAGCTAAGTACAACTAAGAACAGTCAGAGAATAGGTCAAGAGTGTATGAGTGTGTTTTGCGTGTGTGTGTGTCAGTGTGTCTCTGCTCAAGGGAGATGTCATGAAATGGTTTCTACAGTAAACACAAAAGTCCACTAAAAGCTTTTTTCCCTGCGTCAGAGAGGCCGAGGCACCCGGTTGCATATCTGCCTTGCTGCTTCTCTCGTACTCATTTCCTCTCCTCCTCTCACCCTTGCTTTCTTGACTCACAGGGAATGACGTGAGAGAGGGAAAAATGGTGCCCTGTCGTCGGTCTGAACTGTTAACCACGACAGGCATAAGTTCACCACCCCACCGCTATGTTTAAACGCAGAGAAAACACGCTAAATTATATTTTTTCAATTTGAAATGTTATGATTTTTCCTAGAGTGACCACAACATTAGAAAAAGTGAAACATTGCCTTTGTTCATATTTCCATGAAAGCTGTACACCACCAGGGTACAAAGACCCAGCAGTTATAAAATCATCTACACACCACAAAAACCACACACACACACACACACACACACACACACACACACACACACACACACACACACACACACACACACACACACACACACACACACACACACACACACACACACACACACACACACACACACACACACACACACACACACACACAATGAGAAATTGAGACTGTGTGCTACTGATTGAACTCAGCCAGCACATCCTGAAGAGGAAGATCACCATGGTTGGCACAGTTAGAAAGAACAAGCCTGAGCTCCCCCTGCACTCCTTGCAACAAGGGGGAGAGAGGACTTCTCATCAAAGTTTGCCTTCACCCCCCCACCACCACTCTAGTTTCTTACCTCCCAAAGAGGAACGAGAATGTGGTCCTCCTGAGCACACTGCCCAAAACGGCTGAAATCAGTGATCATGAGGACAGGAAGCAACCCGAACAAAGGAGGCGTGGACAACCTGGACAAGGTGATTGGAACTTACAGCTGCAGGAAGATGACTGCCTGCTGGCCTCTGGTCATCTTCCATAACATCATTGATGTGTCCTCATACAATGCCTTTGTGATATGGAACAAGATCAATCCTACCTGGATTCCTGATAAGCAGAACAAGAGAAGGGTGTTCCTGGAGCAGCTGGGAAAGGCCCGTGTAAACCCACACATTCAAAGAAGGGAGCACCTCCCCTGCACAGGAGCCTCTGCAGTGCTTGTGAAAGCTGTTCAGGGGTCTGAATCTTGTCCTGATCCACATGAGGCTGCAGCTGGGACAGGCAAGAGGAAGAGATGTCAATTCTGCCCCCCAAAGAAGGACTGTAAAACAAATACTATGTGCTGCACATGTGAGAAATATGTCTGCAAAGTCCATGCACAGACACTTGCATACTGTCCTACATGTGGTCATTAGAGTTGATTGATTTATGTTCTTCATGTTTTTGTTTTGTATCTATTATCTTATTTTGTTCACATTTATTGTTGTTGTTTATACACCTTGTGAGTGGGGGCAATGGTTTAAAAAATGGGAGGAGACTAGTATTTTGTAGTTGAAATCCTGATTGTTCAGTATATAAGAATGTGTCACTATGTTGCCAAAAGAGTTCAAGACTGTTATTGTTTCCCTTTAAAAAATCCATTCAGAACAACTTTCTGCACATTTGTGCTATTTTCTTAGGCTATACAAGTGCTATCTCTTGCTAAGAAAATGATGTTTACACCTATGCAGTACCTTTCGCAATAATAATAATAATAATAAACCTCTACTTTAGTAAAGATAACAATTATGACGGCTGTGTTGTTATAAAAATGAGTGTTGTCCACTGATTAAATGCAGTCTTTCTGCACTGTGAAGAAGGAAAACCCAGATATTCACAAAGTTTGTGATGAATGACAGGTTGTTTCTTCATGCAAAATAGATTTGGGGTTTAAAGTTAAATTAAGCTGCTTTATTTTAGGGGTTTATAGAAGGCGGGTCATTTTTTACCCTTAGGACAAGAGTTAACTCCCTCCATATTCCCTGTCGTCTTGTCATACTATCTTACTACTTTTTCTCGGCTGTGTCAAGGTTACTGACCCCCATGAAATGTATTATCCTATTTCTCCTGTCTCAGTTAACACACCTACACAACAGAATAACTAAAACAAATCTATTATACTGGGGTTGTGGTAACTTTCACAAAATGTCAATGATTTCAACAAATCCTGGTTGGAGAATTTGGGGATTTCCTGCTAAACTTTGTGGAAAGTTACCTCAACTGAGTAATTTCTTTGTCTATTCAGAGTTGAGCATCTGGAGAAAGACTTCTCCATCACAAAGTGCTGTTCTGAACACTCACAGAAGTTTGCATTTCTGCCTATCAGAATGGTATCAGAGGTTATCAACTGTCATACTTGAGTAAACGTAAAAGATACGATAATAGAAAATGTCTCAAGTCACCCAAAATTTCTACTCAAGTAAAAGTCTAAACGTATTGTGTTTAAAATATACTTAATTATCAAAAGTAAAAGTATAAATAATTAAACATTCCTTATAATAAGCAAACCAGAAGGCACCATTTTCTTGTTTTTTATTTATTTACAGAAAGCCAGGGACACTCAAACACTCAGACATAATTTACAAATGAAGCATGTGTGTTTAGTGATTCCATCAGATCAGATCAATATTTTCTTAACTTCTTATGGCTGGGGGCAATATTGAGTAGCTTGGATGAATAAGGTGCCCAGAGGTGCCCAGAGGTGCCCTGCTACTCAGTCCCAGATGCTAATATATGCATATTATAAGTCTATTTGGATGGAAAAAAAACTCTGAAGTTTCTAAAACTGTTTGAGTGATGTCTATGAGAATAACTGAACTCATATGGCAGGCAAAAACCTGAGAAAAAATCCAACTTGGAAGTGGTATTGAAGATACAGTGGGATATTGGTCATGTTGCACTTCCTAAGGCTTCCACTAGATGTCAAAAGTCTTCAGAACCTTGTTTGAGGCTTCTACTGTAAAGGAGGGGCTCATAAGGGCTCTTTGAGTGAGTGGCCTGGCAGAGTGCCACAAGCTCGTGACGCTCGTTCACGTTAGAGTTTGCTCGCGTTCCACTGCATTTTGGAAGACAAAGGAATTCTCCAAGTGGAACGTTATTGAAGATTTATGTTAAAAACATCCTAAAGATTGATTCTATACATCATTTGACATGTTTCTACGGACTGTAACATAACTTTTTGACATTTCGTCTGCTCCTAGTGAATGCGCTAACAAAATGCGTTAACAAAAGTAGCTATTTGGACATAAATGATGGACATTATCGAACAAAACATTTTTTTGTGGAGCTGGGATTCCTGCGAGTGCATTCTGATGAAGATCATCAAATCTTTTTGGCTTGTTTGGCTTGTTTGGTCTCTGAGCGCCGATTATTGCATGGTTTCCTTTTTCCGTAAAGCTTTTTTGAAATCTGACACAGCGGTTGCATTAAGGAGAAGTGTGTCTAAAGTTCCATGCATAACACTTGTATTTTCATCAACATTTATTATGAGTAATTCAGTAAATTGATGTGGCTCTCTGCAAAATCACCAGATGTTTTTGGAACTACTGAACATAACGCGCCAATGTATACTGAGATTTGTTTTATATAAATATGAACTTTATCGAACAAAACATACATGTCTTGTGTAACATGAAGTCCTATGAGTGTCATCTGATGAATATCATCAAAGGTTAGTGATTCATTTGATCTCTATTTCAGATTTTTGTGAATCCTCTCTTTGGCTGGAAAAATGGCTGTGTTTTTCTGTGACTTGGCTCTGACCTAACATAATCGTTTGTGGTGCTTTCGCCGTAATGCCTATTTGAAATCGGACACTGTGGTGGGAATAACAAGAAGTGTATCTTTAAAATGGTGTGAAATACTTCTTTGTTTGAGGAATTTTAATTATGGGATTTCTGTTGTTTTGAATTTGGCGCCCTGCACTTTCACTGGCTGTTGTTATATCGATCCCGTTAGTGGGATCTCAGCCCTATTAAGGAGTATAGTGAAGTAAAAGTAAAAGTAGTCAAAAATATAAATGCTAATGTAAAGTACAGATACCCCCAAAAATGACTTAAGTAGTACTTTCTCTGTCGTAGTCTCTCTGTAGTACTCTCTCTGTAGTACTCGCTTTATAGTACTCTCTCAGTAGTGTCGTACCCCTTTCTGTAGTCTCTGTTGTACTTTCTCTGGCATACTCTCGCTTTTGACACCTTGTAGTCCATGCCCTGATAAATGTAGTCTGTTCTGAAGGCAAAGGGGTGTGCAACTCAATATTAGGAATGTGTTCCTAATGTTTTGTTCACTCAGTATATGTATATACTTTAGGACCTCTCTCTCTCTCTCTCTCTCTCTCTCTCTCGCTCTCAATTTTCAATTCTCAATTCAAGGGCTTTATTGGCATGGGAAACATACTTTTGCCAAAGCAAGAGAAGTAGATAAGAAACACAAGTGAAATACACAATAAAAATGAACAGAAAACATCACACTCACAGTTGTGTGAAAATAATAAAGACATTTCAAATGTCATGTTATGTCTATATACAGTGTTGTAATAATGAGCAATTACTTACAGTACAAAATTAAAAATAAACATAAATATGGGTTGTATTTACAATGGTATTTGTTCTTCACTGGTTGCCCTTTTCTTGTGGCAACAGGTCACAAATCTAGCTGCTTTGATGGCACACTGTGGTATTTCACCCAGTAGATATGGGAGTTTATCAAAATTGGGTTTGTGTTCAAAATCTTTGTGGATCTGTGAAATCTGTGAAATCACGCCCTGAACTTAGAGATCCTTTTTATGTCTATATTTTGGTTTGGTCAGGGCGTGAGTTGGGGTGGGCATTCTATGTTTTGTGTTTCTATGATTTTCTATTTTTATGTTTTGGCCAGCTATGGTTTTCAATCAGGGACAGCTGTCTATCGTTGTCTCTGATTGGGAACCATACTTAGGTACCCTTTTTTCCACCTGTGTTTGTGGGAAGTTAACTTTGTTTGATGGCACTTAGCCTTAAGCTTCACGTTTTGTTTCTGTATTGTTTTGTCGGCGACATTTACTATTAAATGTATGTACGCTCACTACGCTGCTCCTTGGTCCTCTTTTTCCAACGGCCGTGACAGTAGGTTAGGAACGAAGCATGTGTGTTCAGTGAGTCCGCCAGACCAGAGACAGTAGGGGTGACCAGGGATTTTCTCTTGATAAGTGCGTGAATTGGACCATTTGGACTACTGTCCTGCCAAGCATACAAAATAGTTATTTTGGGTGTCAAGGAAAACATATGGAGTAAAAAGTACAATATTTTCTTAATTAAGGAATGTAGCGAAGTAAAAGTAGTCATATTTGTGGTAAAGTAAAGATACAAAGTAGCAAAGTAAAGCTTAAGTAGTACTTTACAGAGTTTTTACTTAAATACTTCACACCACTGGATGTTGTTCCTGCATTCATTTTTTTCTCATCCCCGTTATCCTTTCTTCTGTCCCCCGACCTTCTCCTCTCAGTGCCCCAGTGTCTCTTTTATACAGATTTCAAAGCCAGAACCTCGCCAACCCTGACATAACATTGCCATGTATCACGTTGAAATCCTATAAAAAGAGCTCTGTGTGTGTACTGTATTTTTCTGTGAATTAAACATCTGTTTAGGGAACTGATAACTGCATGTAAAGAACTGCATGTTTGTTCAAGTCTGAAAGTGTGTTCGGTATTGGTATACCAAATGCACACTCCAAATGCACACTCCAAATGCACACTCCAAATGCACGTGTGTGATTGTATGTGTTTTCAGTATGTTTGTGTATGTTTGCCTGGCTGTTTACCAACACATGAATAGGATTTATATATCCCAGGGCTTTCCACCGTATATTTTATTTATTTAGTTTATAAAATCATCCCGCCTTCTTCCCACTCAGCTGCCTCTCAATGTCACTTTGATGATACGTTGTCTCAGGGCGTTTGTGTGTGTGTGCGTGTGTGTGGGTGCGTGTGTGGGGCCTGTGAGCATGTGTGTATCTCTCTGTGTGTGTGTGTGTGTGTGTTAGATCAGTTAGAGCAGTCATTCTTATCGGGTTCAGCCTACCAGAGTCTGTGGGGCATGGCTGTCATTCTGGGTTTTCTTTCAACCACGATACAGTATACGCAATCCAATGAATGGTTAAAACTACTTAAGTACAATTCTAGAAAACTATCTTGTCTCAATACAATGGACAAGACTATGTCTACCTCAAGCACTAAAAGTGTTAAGTAGCCAATAGTCTATTTTCTTCCCCTTTGTGGTAACTTGCCCACAGCTCAAGAGCTTTTGTTACTTGTAGGCTGGGAGTCAAGTGCAGAAAGTTAATTTAATGAAGATAAGCGAACAGACCGCAAATAAAAAAAACAAACCAATACTTCCTGACGACTGGGGCTACTGAGGGCTAAATAAAGGGAAGGTAATCAAGGTGATGATGACGTCAAGGTGTGCGTAATGATGGGGAACAGGTGTGCGTAATGATGGTTGCCATGGCCGGTAGTTAGAAGACCGGCAACTTTGAGCGCTGGAGAGGGGGAGATGGAGTAGGTGTGACACATTTACAGCAGTCAAATGACCTAGTGGCCTTCATGGGTGGAATGTTTTTCATATTTTTCAAAATTTCATAATTAATAAACAGTCTTAAAAAAAATGAACGCTGAAAATCCGATGTTTCTATGTCAAGCAGTTTTGTTACATTTCAGTGTTCTGTGATGTATGCAATGTGTAATATTAAACTCATTGAGCACTTCAGTAAGGCCATTCAACTGCCAATGTTTGTCTACAGTGATTGCATAGCTGTGTGCTCAATTATATACGCCTGTCAGCAACGGATGTGGCTTAAATAGCCAAATCCACACATTTGAAGGGGTGTCCACATACTTGCATATACAGTTGAAGTCAGAAGTTTACATACACCTTAGCCAAATACATTTAAACTCAGTTTTTCACAATTCCTGACATTTAATCCAATTTAAAAAATCATGTTTTAGGTAAGGTAGGATCACCACTTTATTTTAAGAATGTGAAATGTCAAAATAATAGTAGAGAGAAGGATTTATTTCAGCTTTTATTTCTTTCTTCACATTCCCAGTGGGTCAGAAGTTTACATACACTCAATTAGTATTTGGTAGCATCACCTTTAAATTTTTTTGACTTGGGTCAAATGTGTCGGGAAGCCTTCCACAAGCTTCCCACAATAAGTTGGGTGAATTCTGGCCCATTCCTCCTGACAGAGCTGGTGTAACTGAGTCAGCGTGCTTGCACACGCTTTGTCAGTTCTGCCCACAAATGTTCTATGCGATTGAGGTCAGGGCTTTGTGATGGCCAATCCAATACCTTGACTTTGTTGTCCTTAAGCCCTTTTGCCACAACTTTGGAAGTATGCTTTGGGGTCATTGTCCATTTGGAAGACCCATTTGCGACCAATCTTTAACTTCCTGACTGATGTCTTGAGATGTTGCTTCAATATATCCACGTAATTTTCCTACCCCATGTGCCATCTATTTTGTGAAGTAAACCAGTCCCTCCTGCAGCAAAGCACCCCCACAACATGATGCTGCCAGCCCCGTGCTTCAAGGTTGAGATTGTGTTCGGCGGCTTGCAAGCCTCTCGCTTTTTCATCCAAACATAACAATGGTCATTATGACCAAATAATTATAGTTTTGTTTCATCAGACCAGAGGATATTTCCCCAAAAAGTACGATCTTTGTCCCCATGTGCAGTTGCAAACCATAGTCTAGCTTTTTTCTGGCGATTTTGGAGCAGTGGCTTCTTCCTTGCTGAGAGGCCTTTCAGGTTATGCCGATATAGGACTCGTTTTACTATAGATACTTTTGTACCTGTTTCCTCCAGCATCTTCACAAGATCCTTTGCTGATTTTCTGGGATTGATTTGCACTTTTCGCACCAAAATACGTTCATCTCTAGGAGACAGAATGCGTCTCCTTCCTGAGCGGTGTGACTGCTGCATGGTCCCATGGCGTTTATACTTGAGTACTCTTGTTTGTACAGATGAATGTGGTAGCTTCAGGCATTTGGAAATTGCTCCCAAGGATGAACCAGACTTGTGGAGGTCTACAATATTTTTACTGAAGTCTTGTCTGATTTCTTTTGATTTTCCCGTGATGTCAAGAGGCACTGAGTTTGAAGAAAGGCCTTGAAATACATCCACATGTATACCTCCAATTGACTCAAATTATGTCAGTTAGCCTATCAGAAGCTTCTAAAGCCATGATATAATTTTCTGGAATTTTCCAAGCAGTTTAAAAGCACAGTCAACTTAGTGTATGTAAACATCTGAAAAATTACTTTTGTCATACCCAAAGTATATGTCCTAACCGACTTGCCAAACCTATAGTTTGAGGTTAACCTCTTAAGCCCACCCGACACGCAGGCGCCCCATCTAGCCATCTGGAAATGCAAATGCGCTACGCTAAATGCTAATAGCACTCGTTAAAACTCAAACGTTCATTAAAACACACATGCAGGGTACTGAATTAAAGCTACACTCATTGTGAATCCAGCCAACAAGTCAGATTTTTAAAATGCTTTTTGGCGAAAGCATGAGAAGCTATCTGATAGCATGCAACACCCCGAAATACCCGAAGGGGACGTAAACAAAATAATTAGCATAGCCGGCGCTACACAAAACGCAGAAATAAAATATAAAACATTCATTACCTTTGACGAGCTTCTTTGTTGGCACTCCTAGATGTCCCATAAACATCACTATTGGGTCTTTTTTTCAATTAAATCGGTCCATATATTCCCTAAATATCGATCTATGAAAAGTGTGTGATCCAGGAAAAAACACAGTTTTAAAACGCAACGTCATTCTTTAAAATTAAAAAAGTTGACGATAAACTTTCACAAAACACTTCGAAATACTTTTGTAATCCAACTTTAGGTATTAGTAAACGTTAATAATCTATCAATTTGATCACGGGGCGATGTGTATTCAATAGCTCCACGTCTTCAATTCATGGTCGGAAATTTCTCCTCCAAAACATCCTGTCGGAGACCGGAAGGAATGGGCTCTCTCTTACTCATTTGACCAAGAAACAAAGCCCAGGCAATTGACAAGACTGGCGACATCGTGTGGAAGCTGTAGGACTTGCAATCTCAGCCCCATGTAATTTGCTCTCCCATAGACAATACATGCAAGTGGCGCATGGATATTTTCCCCAGTTTTCGGTGATCACTTTTTCTTGCGCTTTTCGATGAAACACACGCTCTGTTATAGTCACAGCCGTGATTTAACCAGTTTTAGAAACGTCGGAGTGTTTTCTATCCACACATACTAATCATATGCATATACTATATTCCTGGCATGAGTAGCAGGACGCTGAAATGTTGCACGATTTTTAACAGAATGTTCGAAAAAGTAAGGGGTAACCTTAAGAGGTTTTCAAATCAAATCAAATCAAATTTATTTATATAGCCCTTCGTACATCAGCTGATATCTCAAAGTGCTGTACAGAAACCCAGCCTAAAACCCCAAACAGCAAACAATGCAGGTGTAAAAGCACAGTGGCTATATACGGTGGTTTTAACCTGTTAGTCCTATAGGGGCAGTATTTCATTTTTGGATAAAAAGACGTGCCCGTTTTTAGCGCAATATTTTGTCACGAAAAGATGCTCGACTATGCTTGGAATTGATAGTTTTGGAAAGAAGACACTCTGACGTTTCCAGAACTGCAAAGATTTTCACTGTGAGTGAGGTGGGGTTTCAGGTGTCTCCGGAAGGTGGTGATTGACTCCGCTGTCCTGGCGTTGTGAGGGAGTTTGTTCCACCATTGGGGGGCCAGAGCAGCGAACAGTTTTGACTGGGCTGAGCAGGAACTGTACTTCCTCAGTGGTAGGGAGGCGAGCAGGCCAGAGGTGGATGAACGCAGTGCCCTTGTTTGGGTGTAGGGCCTGATCAGAGCCTGGAGGTACTGAGGTGCCGTTCCCCTCACAGCTCCGTAGGCAAGCACCATGGTCTTGTAGCGGATGCGAGCTTCAACTGGAAGCCAGTGGAGAGAGCGGAGGAGCGGGGTGACGTGAGAGAACTTGGGAAGGTTGAACACCAGACGGGCTGCGGCGTTCTGGATGAGTTGTAGGGGTTTAATGGCACAGGCAGGGAGCCCAGCCAACAGCGAGTTGCAGTAATCCAGACGGGAGATGACAAGTGCCTGGATTAGGACCTGCGCCGCTTCCTGTGTGAGGCAGGGTCGTACTCTGCGGATGTTGTAGAGCATAAACCTACAGGAACGGGCCACCACCTTGATGTTAGTTGAGAACGACAGGGTGTTGTCCAGGATCACGCCAAGGTTCTTAGCGCTCTGGGAGGAGGACACAATGGAGTTGTCAACCGTGATGGCGAGATCATGGAACGGGCAGTCCTTCCCCGGGAGGAAGAGCAGCTCCGTCTTGCCGAGGTTCAGCTTGAGGTGGTGATCCGTCATCCACACTGATATGTCTGCCAGACATGCAGAGATGCGATTCGCCACCTGGTCATCAGAAGGGGGAAAGGAGAAGATTAATTGTGTGTCGAGACCATGTGAGGTTATGACAGAGCCACGTGACTTGGTGTATCGCGAGAATAGGAGAGGGCCTAGAACAGAGCCCTGGGGGACACCAGTGGTGAGAGCGCGTGGTGAGGAGACAGATTCTCGCCACGCCACCTGGTAGGAGCGACCTGTCAGGTAGGACGCAATCCAAGCGTGGGCCGCGCCGGAGATGCCCAACTCGGAGAGGGTGGAGAGGAGGATCTGATGGTTCACAGTATCGAAGGCAGCCGATAGGTCTAGAAGGATGAGAGCAGAGGAGAGAGAGTTAGCTTTAGCGGTGCGGAGCGCCTCCGTGATACAGAGAAGAGCAGTCTCAGTTGAATGACTAGTCTTGAAACCTGACTGATTTGGATCAAGAAGGTCATTCTGAGAGAGATAGCGGGAGAGCTGGCCAAGGACGGCACGTTCAAGAGTTTTGGAGAGAAAAGAAAGAAGGGATACTGGTCTGTAGTTGTTGACATCGGAGGGATCGAGTGTAGGTTTTTTCAGAAGGGGTGCAACTCTCGCTCTCTTGAAGATGGAAGGGACGTAGCCAGCGGTCAGGGATGAGTTGATGAGCGAGGTGAGGTAAGGGAGAAGGTCTCCGGAAATGGTCTGGAGAAGAGAGGAGGGGATAGGGTCAAGCGGGCAGGTTGTTGGGCGGCCGGCCGTCACAAGACGCGAGATTTCATCTGGAGAGAGAGGGGAGAAAGAGGTCAGAGCACAGGGTAGGGCAGTGTGAGCAGAACCAGCGGTGTCTTTTGACTTAGCAAACAAGGATCGGATGTCGTCGACCTTCTTTTCAAAATGGTTGACGAAGTCATCTGCAGAGAGGGAGGAGGGGGGGGGGAGGAGGAGGATTCAGGAGGGAGGAGAAGGTGGCAAAGAGCTTCCTAGGGTTAGAGGCAGAAGCTTGGAATTTAGAGTGGTATAAAGTGGCTTTAGCAGCAGAGACAGAAGAGGAAAATGTAGAGAGGAGGCAGCGAAAGGATGCCAGGTCCGCAGGGAGGCGAGTTTTCCTCCATTTCCGCTCGGCTGCCCGGAGCCCTGTTCTGTGAGCTCGCAATGAGTCGTCGAGCCCCAGAGCAATGCAGCAGTGAAGACCACGTTAGGACGACGAAATACGATAATTACGCAATTATCTTTGATACAAAGACGGCTATGTAGCTAGCTAAGAAGAAATTGCTAAGATTAGACAAATCAAACCGTTGTACTATAATGAAATGTAATGAAATGTAATGAAAAAGTTATACTACCTGCGGAGCGAAATGCTGATGCGACCGCTCGCTCCAACCCGGAAGTAGTTGTTCTTCACCGTAATCTGTGCACCCTTCTCTGGGTGTAGTGGAATATAGGCCTGTACCTATATGGAAACCGTGACCCTGGTGAACTTCTGCACTGGCAGTTCTTTTCAGTCTTCATCAAGAGCAGAACGGATTTAATTGATTTGAAAGGTTTTAAGTATTAATGATAGCTGTAGGCTAGATGGCACTTATCAAGGGAACATCAAAGACGCTCAGGCAGCTTTGCCTCGGTTTATGAGTATGCGTATTAACATAATGTCAAATATTTCATTTTTCACTATGTTTACCTGTATTTACCTGTATTTACCTGCATTTACCTGTATTTTATGTTGTATTACTCTCTCAGTCGTAGGCTCTATGTCGTAGGCTCTCTGTCGTAGTCGCTCTGTCGTAGGCTCTCTGTCGTAGTCTCTCAGTCGTAGTCTCTCTGTCGGAGTCTCTCTGTCGTAGGCTCTCTGTCGTAGGCTCTCTGTCGTAGTCTCTCTGTCGTAGGCTCTCAGTCGTAGTCTCTCTGTCGTAGGCTCTCTGTCGTAGGCTCTCTGTCGGAGTCTCTCTGTCGTAGTCTCTCTGTCGTAGGCTCTCAGTCGTAGTCTCTCTGTCGTAGGCTCTCTGTCGTAGGCTCTCTGTCGTAGTCGCTCTGTCGTAGGCTCTCTGTCGTAGGCTCTCTGTCGTAGTCTCTCTGTCGGAGTCTCTCTGTCGTAGGCTCTCTGTCGTAGGCTCTCTGTCGTAGTCTCTCTGTCGTAGGCTCTCAGTCGTAGTCTCTCTGTCGTAGGCTCTCTGTCGTAGGCTCTCTGTCGTAGTCGCTCTGTCGTAGGCTCTCTGTCGTAGGCTCTCTGTCGTAGTCTCTCAGTCGTAGTCTCTCTGTCGTAGGCTCTCTGTCGTAGTCTCTCTGTCGTAGGCTCTCAGTCGTAGTCTCTCTGTCGTAGGCTCTCTGTCGTAGGCTCTCTGTCGTAGTCGCTCTGTCGTTGGCTCTCAGTCGTAGTCTCTCTGTCGTAGTCGCTCTGTCGTAGTCGCTCTGTCGTAGTCTCTCTGTCGTATTCTCTCTGTCGTAGTCGCTCTGTCGTAGTCGCTCTGTCGTAGGCTCTCTGTCGTAGGCTCTCAGTTGTAGTCTCTCTGTCGTAGGCTCTCTGTCATAGTCTCTCTGTCGTAGTCTCTCTGTCGTAGGCTCTCTGTCGTAGGCTCTCTGTCGTAGTCGCTCTGTCGTAGGCTCTCAGTCGTAGTCTCTCTGTCGTAGTCGCTCTGTCGTAGTCGCTCTGTCGTAGGCTCTCTGTCGTAGGCTCTCTGTCGTAGGCTCTCTGTCGTAGTCTCTCTGTCGTAGTCGCTCTGTCGTAGTCGCTCTGTCATAATCTCTCTGTCGTAGTCGCTCTGTCGTAGTCGCTCTGTTGTAGGCTCTCTGTCGTAGTCTCTCTGTCGTAGTGTCTCTGTCGTAGTCTCTCTGTCGTAGGCTCTCAGTCGTAGGCTCTCAGTCGTAGGCTCTCTGTCGTAGTCTCTCTGTCGTAGGCTCTCTGTCGTAGGCTCTCTGTCGTAGGCTCTCTGTCGTAGTCGCTCTGTCGTAGGCTCTCTGTCGTAGGCTCTCTGTCGTAGTCGCTCTGTCGTAGGCTCTCTGTTGTAGGCTCTCTGTCGTAGTCGCTCTGTCGTAGGCTCTCTGTCGTAGTCTCTCTGTCGTAGTGTCTCTGTCGTAGTCGCTCTGTCGTAGGCTCTCTGTCGTAGGCTCTTTCTCGTAGGCTCTCTGTCGTAGGCTCTCAGTCGTAGTCTCTTTGTCGTAGTCTCTCTGTCGTAGGCTCTCTGTCGTAGGTTCTTTGTCGTAGTCTCTCTGTCGTACGCTCTCTGTCGTAGGCTCTCTGTCGTAGTCTCTATGTTGTACTCTCTCTGTCGAAGGCTCTTTGTCGTAGGCTCTCTGTCGTAGACTCTCAGTCGTAGTCTCTCTGTCGTAGGCTCTCTGTCGTAGGCTCTCTGTCGTAGGCTCTCTGTCGTAGTCTCTCTGTCGTAGTCTCTCTGTCGTAGTCTCTCTGTCGTAGGCTCTCAGTCGTAGGCTCTCTGTCGTAGGCTCTCATTCGTAGTCTCTCTGTCGTAGGCTCTCTGTCGTAGGCTCTCTGTCGTAGTCGCTCTGTCGTAGTCGCTCTGTTGTAGGCTCTCTGTCGTAGTCTCTCTGTCGTAGTGTCTCTGTCGTAGTCTCTCTGTCGTAGGCTCTCAGTCGTAGGCTCTCAGTCGTAGGCTCTCTGTCGTAGTCTCTCTGTCGTAGGCTCTCTGTCGTAGGCTCTCTGTCGTAGGCTCTCTGTCGTAGTCGCTCTGTCGTAGGCTCTCTGTCGTAGGCTCTCTGTCGTAGTCGCTCTGTCGTAGGCTCTCTGTTGTAGGCTCTCTGTCGTAGTCGCTCTGTCGTAGGCTCTCTGTCGTAGTCTCTCTGTCGTAGTGTCTCTGTCGTAGTCGCTCTGTCGTAGGCTCTCTGTCGTAGGCTCTTTCTCGTAGGCTCTCTGTCGTAGGCTCTCAGTCGTAGTCTCTTTGTCGTAGTCTCTCTGTCGTAGGCTCTCTGTCGTAGGTTCTTTGTCGTAGTCTCTCTGTCGTACGCTCTCTGTCGTAGGCTCTCTGTCGTAGTCTCTATGTTGTACTCTCTCTGTCGAAGGCTCTTTGTCGTAGGCTCTCTGTCGTAGACTCTCAGTCGTAGTCTCTCTGTCGTAGGCTCTCTGTCGTAGGCTCTCTGTCGTAGTCTCTCTGTCGTAGTCTCTCTGTCGTAGTCTCTCTGTCGTAGGCTCTCAGTCGTAGGCTCTCTGTCGTAGGCTCTCATTCGTAGTCTCTCTGTCGTAGGCTCTCTGTCGTAGGCTCTCTGTCGTAGTCTCTCTGTCGTAGGCTCTCAGTCGTAGGCTCTCTGTCGTAGGCTCTCTGTCATAGGCTCTCTGTGGTAGGCTCTCCATCGTAGTCTCTCTGCCGTAGTCTCTCTGTCGTAGGCTCTCTGCCGTAGTCATTCTGTTGTACTCACTTTTCTGTACTCTCTCTGCTGTACTCACTCTGCTGTACTCTCTCTGCTGTACTCTCTTTGTCGTAGGCTCTCTGTCATACTCACTCTGTGGTAGTCATTCTGTCGTACTCACTCTGTTGTACTCTCTCTGTCATATTCTCTCTGTAATACTCACTCTGCCGTACTCACTCTGCGGTAGTCATTCTGTCGTACTCACTCTGTTGTACTCTCTCGGTCGTATTCTCTCTGTAATACTCACTCTGCCGTACTCACTCTGCGGTAGTCATTCTGTCGTACTCACTCTGCTGTACTCACTCTGTTGTACTCTCTCTGTCGTATTCTCTCTGTAATACTCACTCTGCCGTACTCACTCTGCTGTGCTTACCCTGTTGTACTCTCTCTGTAATACTCACTCTACCATGCTCACTCTGCTGTACTCTCGCTGATGTATTCACTCTGCTGTACTCACTCTGTTGTACTATATCTGTTGTACTCTCTCTTTCGTATTCTCTCCGTAATACTCTCTCTTGGGAGCATTAGAAAAGGTCTGGTTGATTGTTGTGAAACACTGATCCTCTCTCTACTCTCTGACTGGTTGGGAGCATTAGAAAAGGTCTGGTTGATTGTTGTGAAACACTGATCTCTCTCTACTCTCTGACTGGTTGGGAGCATTAGAAAAGGTCTGGTTGATTGTTGTGAAACACTGATCCTCTCTCTACTCTCTGACTGGTTGGGAGCATTAGAAAAGGTCTGGTTGATTGTTGTGAAACACTGATCTCTCTCTACTCTCTGACTGGTTGGGAGCATTAGAAAAGGCCTGGTTGATTGTTGTGAAACACTGATCCTCTCTCTACTCTCTGACTGGTTGGGAGCATTAGAAAAGGTCTGGTTGATTGTTGTGAAACACTGATCTCTCTCTACTCTCTGACTGGTTGGGAGCATTAGAAAAGGCCTGGTTGATTGTTGTGAAACACTGATCTCTCTCTACTCTCTGACTGGTTGGGAGCATTAGAAAAGGCCTGGTTGATTGTTGTGAAACACTGATCTCTCTCTACTCTCTGACTGGTTGGGAGCATTAGAAAAGGCCTGGTTGATTGTTGTGAAACACTGATCTCTCCCTACTCTCTGACTGGTTGGGAGCATTAGAAAAGGTCTGGTTGATTGTTGTGAAACACTGATCCTCTCTCTACTCTCTGACTGGTTGGGAGCATTAGAAAAGGTCTGGTTGATTGTTGTGAAACACTGATCCTCTCTCTACTCTCTGACTGGTTGGGAGCATTAGAAAAGGCCTGGTTGATTGTTGTGAAACACTGATCTCTCCCTACTCTGACTGGTTGGGAGCATTAGAAAAGGTCTGGTTGATTGTTGTGAAACACTGATCCTCTCTCTACTCTCTGACTGGTTGGGAGCATTAGAAAAGGTCTGGTTGATTGTTGTGAAACACTGATCCTCTCTCTACTCTCTGACTGGTTGGGAGCATTAGAAAAGGCCTGGTTGATTGTTGTGAAACACTGATCCTCTCTCTACTCTCTGACTGGTTGGGAGCATTAGAAAAGGCCTGGTTGATTGTTGTGAAACACTGATCCTCTCTCTACTCTCTGACTGGTTGGGAGCATTAGAAAAGGCCTGGTTGATTGTTGTGAAACACTGATCTCTCTCTACTCTCTGACTGGTTGGGAGCATTAGAAAAGGCCTGGTTGATTGTTGTGAAACACTGATCTCTCTCTACTCTCTGACTGGTTGGGAGCATTAGAAAAGGCCTGGTTGATTGTTGTGAAACACTGATCCTCTCTCTACTCTCTGACTGGTTGGGAGCATTAGAAAAGGTCTGGTTGATTGTTGTGAAACACTGATCCTCTCTCTACTCTCTGACTGGTTGGGAGCATTAGAAAAGGTCTGGTTGATTGTTGTGAAACACTGATCCTCTCTCTACTCTCTGACTGGTTGGGAGCATTAGAAAAGGTCTGGTTGATTGTTGTGAAACACTGATCCTCTCTCTACTCTCTGACTGGTTGGGAGCATTAGAAAAGGTCTGGTTGATTGTTGTGAAACACTGATCTCTCTCTACTCTCTGACTGGTTGGGAGCATTAGAAAAGGCCTGGTTGATTGTTGTGAAACACTGATCTCTCCCTACTCTCTGACTGGTTGGGAGCATTAGAAAAGGTCTGGTTGATTGTTGTGAAACACTGATCTCTCTCTACTCTCTGACTGGTTGGGAGCATTAGAAAAGGCCTGGTTGATTGTTGTGAAATACTGATCTCTCCCTACTCTCTGACTGGTTGGGAGCATTAGAAAAGGTCTGGTTGATTGTTGTGAAACACTGATCCTCTCTCTACTCTCTGACTGGTTGGGAGCATTAGAAAAGGTCTGGTTGATTGTTGTGAAACACTGATCCTCTCTCTACTCTGACTGGTTGGGAGCATTAGAAAAGGTCTGGTTGATTGTTGTGAAACACTGATCCTCTCTCTACTCTCTGACTGGTTGGGAGCATTAGAAAAGGTCTGGTTGATTGTTGTGAAACACTGATCCTCTCTCTACTCTCTGACTGGTTGGGAGCATTAGAAAAGGTCTGGTTGATTGTTGTGAAACACTGATCTCTCTCTACTCTCTGACTGGTTGGGAGCATTAGAAAAGGCCTGGTTGATTGTTGTGAAACACTGATCCTCTCTCTACTCTCTGACTGGTTGGGAGCATTAGAAAAGGTCTGGTTGATTGTTGTGAAACACTGATCTCTCTCTACTCTCTGACTGGTTGGGAGCATTAGAAAAGGCCTGGTTGATTGTTGTGAAACACTGATCCTCTCTCTACTCTCTGACTGGTTGGGAGCATTAGAAAAGGTCTGGTTGATTGTTGTGAAACACTGATCTCTCTCTACTCTCTGACTGGTTGGGAGCATTAGAAAAGGCCTGGTTGATTGTTGTGAAACACTGATCTCTCTCTACTCTCTGACTGGTTGGGAGCATTAGAAAAGGCCTGGTTGATTGTTGTGAAACACTGATCCTCTCTCTACTCTCTGACTGGTTGGGAGCATTAGAAAAGGCCTGGTTGATTGTTGTGAAACACTGATCCTCTCTCTACTCTCTGACTGGTTGGGAGCATTAGAAAAGGTCTGGTTGATTGTTGTGAAACACTGATCTCTCTCTACTCTCTGACTGGTTGGGAGCATTAGAAAAGGCCTGGTTGATTGTTGTGAAACACTGATCCTCTCTCTACTCTCTGACTGGTTGGGAAAAGGCCTGGTTGATTGTTGTGAAACACTGATCCTCTCTCTACTCTCTGACTGGTTGGGAGCATTAGAAAAGGTCTGGTTGATTGTTGTGAAACACTGATCCTCTCTCTACTCTCTGACTGGTTGGGAGCATTAGAAAAGGTCTGGTTGATTGTTGTGAAACACTGATCCTCTCTCTACTCTCTGACTGGTTGGGAGCATTAGAAAAGGTCTGGTTGATTGTTGTGAAACACTGATCTCTCTCTACTCTCTGACTGGTTGGGAGCATTAGAAAAGGTCTGGTTGATTGTTGTGAAACACTGATCTCTCTCTACTCTCTGACTGGTTGGGAGCATTAGAAAAGGCCTGGTTGATTGTTGTGAAACACTGATCCTCTCTCTACTCTCTGACTGGTTGGGAGCATTAGAAAAGGTCTGGTTGATTGTTGTGAAACACTGATCTCTCTCTACTCTCTGACTGGTTGGGAGCATTAGAAAAGGCCTGGTTGATTGTTGTGAAACACTGATCCTCTCTCTACTCTCTGACTGGTTGGGAGCATTAGAAAAGGCCTGGTTGATTGTTGTGAAACACTGATCCTCTCTCTACTCTCTGACTGGTTGGGAGCATTAGAAAAGGCCTGGTTGATTGTTGTGAAACACTGATCCTCTCTCTACTCTCTGACTGGTTGGGAGCATTAGAAAAGGTCTGGTTGATTGTTGTGAAACACTGATCCTCTCTCTACTCTCTGACTGGTTGGGAGCATTAGAAAAGGTCTGGTTGATTGTTGTGAAACACTGATCCCTCTCTACTCTCTGACTGGTTGGGAGCATTAGAAAAGGCCTGGTTGATTGTTGTGAAACACACTGATCTGGTTGATTGTTGTGAAACACTCTCTACTCTCTGACTGGTTGGGAGCATTAGAAAAGGCCTGGTTGATTGTTGTGAAACACTGATCCTCTCTCTACTCTCTGACTGGTTGGGAGCATTAGAAAAGGCCTGGTTGATTGTTGTGAAACACTGATCTCTCTCTACTCTCTGACTGGTTGGGAGCATTAGAAAAGGTCTGGTTGATTGTTGTGAAACACTGATCCTCTCTCTACTCTCTGACTGGTTGGGAGCATTAGAAAAGGTCTGGTTGATTGTTGTGAAACACTGATCTCTCTCTACTCTCTGACTGGTTGGGAGCATTAGAAAAGGTCTGGTTGATTGTTGTGAAACACTGATCCTCTCTCTACTCTCTGACTGGTTGGGAGCATTAGAAAAGGTCTGGTTGATTGTTGTGAAACACTGATCTCTCTCTACTCTCTGACTGGTTGGGAGCATTAGAAAAGGTCTGGTTGATTGTTGTGAAACACTGATCCTCTCTCTACTCTCTGACTGGTTGGGAGCATTAGAAAAGGTCTGGTTGATTGTTGGAAACACTGATCTCTCTCTACTCTCTGACTGGTTGGGAGCATTAGAAAAGGCCTGGTTGATTGTTGTGAAACACTGATCCTCTCTCTACTCTCTGACTGGTTGGGAGCATTAGAAAAGGCCTGGTTGATTGTTGTGAAACACTGATCCCTCTCTACTCTCTGACTGGTTGGGAGCATTAGAAAAGGCCTGGTTGATTGTTGTGAAACACTGATCCTCTCTCTACTCTCTGACTGGTTGGGAGCATTAGAAAAGGCCTGGTTGATTGTTGTGAAACACTGATCCTCTCTCTACTCTCTGACTGGTTGGGAGCATTAGAAAAGGTCTGATTGTTGATTGTTGCATTAGAAACTGGTTGATTGATCTCTCTCTACTCTCTGACTGGTTGGGAGCATTAGAAAAGGCCTGGTTGATTGTTGTGAAACACTGATCCTCTCTCTACTCTCTGACTGGTTGGGAGCATTAGAAAAGGTCTGGTTGATTGTTGTGAAACACTGATCTCTCTCTACTCTCTGACTGGTTGGGAGCATTAGAAAAGGCCTGGTTGATTGTTGTGAAACACTGATCCTCTCTCTACTCTCTGACTGGTTGGGAGCATTAGAAAAGGTCTGGTTGATTGTTGTGAAACACTGATCTCTCTCTACTCTCTGACTGGTTGGGAGCATTAGAAAAGGCCTGGTTGATTGTTGTGAAACACTGATCTCTCTCTACTCTCTGACTGGTTGGGAGCATTAGAAAAGGCCTGGTTGATTGTTGTGAAACACTGATCCTCTCTCTACTCTCTGAATGGTTGGGAGCATTAGAAAAGGCCTGGTTGATTGTTGTGAAACACTGATCCTCTCTCTACTCTCTGACTGGTTGGGAGCATTAGAAAAGGTCTGGTTGATTGTTGTGAAACACTGATCTCTCTCTACTCTCTGACTGGTTGGGAGCATTAGAAAAGGCCTGGTTGATTGTTGTGAAACACTGATCCTCTCTCTACTCTCTGACTGGTTGGGAAAAGGCCTGGTTGATTGTTGTGAAACACTGATCCTCTCTCTACTCTCTGACTGGTTGGGAGCATTAGAAAAGGTCTGGTTGATTGTTGTGAAACACTGATCCTCTCTCTACTCTCTGACTGGTTGGGAGCATTAGAAAAGGTCTGGTTGATTGTTGTGAAACACTGATCCTCTCTCTACTCTCTGACTGGTTGGGAGCATTAGAAAAGGTCTGGTTGATTGTTGTGAAACACTGATCTCTCTCTACTCTCTGACTGGTTGGGAGCATTAGAAAAGGCCTGGTTGATTGTTGTGAAACACTGATCCTCTCTCTACTCTCTGACTGGTTGGGAGCATTAGAAAAGGTCTGGTTGATTGTTGTGAAACACTGATCTCTCTCTACTCTCTGACTGGTTGGGAGCATTAGAAAAGGCCTGGTTGATTGTTGTGAAACACTGATCCTCTCTCTACTCTCTGACTGGTTGGGAGCATTAGAAAAGGCCTGGTTGATTGTTGTGAAACACTGATCCTCTCTCTACTCTCTGACTGGTTGGGAGCATTAGAAAAGGCCTGGTTGATTGTTGTGAAACACTGATCCTCTCTCTACTCTCTGACTGGTTGGGAGCATTAGAAAAGGTCTGGTTGATTGTTGTGAAACACTGATCCTCTCTCTACTCTCTGACTGGTTGGGAGCATTAGAAAAGGCCTGGTTGATTGTTGTGAAACACTGATCCTCTCTCTACTCTCTGACTGGTTGGGAGCATTAGAAAAGGCCTGGTTGATTGTTGTGAAACACTGATCTCTCTCTACTCTCTGACTGGTTGGGAGCATTAGAAAAGGTCTGGTTGATTGTTGTGAAACACTGATCTCTCTCTACTCTCTGACTGGTTGGGAGCATTAGAAAAGGTCTGGTTGATTGTTGTGAAACACTGATCCTCTCTCTACTCTCTGACTGGTTGGGAGCATTAGAAAAGGTCTGGTTGATTGTTGTGAAACACTGATCTCTCTCTACTCTCTGACTGGTTGGGAGCATTAGAAAAGGTCTGGTTGATTGTTGTGAAACACTGATCTCTCTCTACTCTCTGACTGGTTGGGAGCATTAGAAAAGGTCTGGTTGATTGTTGTGAAACACTGATCCTCTCTCTACTCTCTGACTGGTTGGGAGCATTAGAAAAGGCCTGGTTGATTGTTGTGAAACACTGATCCTCTCTCTACTCTCTGACTGGTTGGGAGCATTAGAAAAGGCCTGGTTGATTGTTGTGAAACACTGATCTCTCTCTACTCTCTGACTGGTTGGGAGCATTAGAAAAGGCCTGGTTGATTGTTGTGAAACACTGATCTCTCTCTACTCTCTGACTGGTTGGGAGCATTAGAAAAGGTCTGGTTGATTGTTGTGAAACACTGATCTCTCTCTACTCTCTGACTGGTTGGGAGCATTAGAAAAGGCCTGGTTGATTGTTGTGAAACACTGATCCTCTCTCTACTCTCTGACTGGTTGGGAGCATTAGAAAAGGCCTGGTTGATTGTTGTGAAACACTGATCCTCTCTCTACTCTCTGACTGGTTGGGAGCATTAGAAAAGGTCTGGTTGATTGTTGTGAAACACTGATCCTCTCTCTACTCTCTGACTGGTTGGGAGCATTAGAAAAGGTCTGGTTGATTGTTGTGAAACACTGATCTCTCTCTACTCTCTGACTGGTTGGGAGCATTAGAAAAGGTCTGGTTGATTGTTGTGAAACACTGATCCTCTCTCTACTCTCTGACTGGTTGGGAGCATTAGAAAAGGCCTGGTTGATTGTTGTGAAACACTGATCCTCTCTCTACTCTCTGACTGGTTGGGAGCATTAGAAAAGGTCTGGTTGATTGTTGTGAAACACTGATCCTCTCTCTACTCTCTGACTGGTTGGGAGCATTAGAAAAGGCCTGGTTGATTGTTGTGAAACACTGATCTCTCTCTACTCTCTGACTGGTTGGGAGCATTAGAAAAGGTCTGGTTGATTGTTGTGAAACACTGATCTCTCTCTACTCTCTGACTGGTTGGGAGCATTAGAAAAGGTCTGGTTGATTGTTGTGAAACACTGATCCTCTCTCTACTCTCTGACTGGTTGGGAGCATTAGAAAAGGTCTGGTTGATTGTTGTGAAACACTGATCTCTCTCTACTCTCTGACTGGTTGGGAGCATTAGAAAAGGTCTGGTTGATTGTTGTGAAACACTGATCTCTCTCTACTCTCTGACTGGTTGGGAGCATTAGAAAAGGTCTGGTTGATTGTTGTGAAACACTGATCTCTCTCTACTCTCTGACTGGTTGGGAGCATTAGAAAAGGCCTGGTTGATTGTTGTGAAACACTGATCTCTCTCTACTCTCTGACTGGTTGGGAGCATTAGAAAAGGTCTGGTTGATTGTTGTGAAACACTGATCTCTCTCTACTCTCTGACTGGTTGGGAGCATTAGAAAAGGTCTGGTTGATTGTTGTGAAACACTGATCCTCTCTCTACTCTCTGACTGGTTGGGAGCATTAGAAAAGGCCTGGTTGATTGTTGTGAAACACTGATCCTCTCTCTACTCCTTCTCTGATATGTTGCTGCCACGCTGTTTGAGGGCCCAAATCGCTTTGCCATGCTAGTGAAATTATCGTCAATTTGATTTGGAGAGATGAATTAACCAGCGCTGTGAGGCCTGGCCTGTCTGACGGTATTACCAGCATGTCACCGACACTTCATTGTTGGTGGGAGGTTTGAGTGACGCTGTTTCTTTGACAAGTTGATGGGCCCTCCTGTCTGCTCCTGCGATTTACGTTGACACCCTCGTCAACATGACACATAGCAGTAACACACACACACAAATACAAATCCTTTGTGCCAGCAATTTGCAATTTACGTCTATCATCTGCAAACACTCATCAACATAATCCTGTAATAAACTCTATTAACAGAACACACACACTTGATGTCAATCATCATGTAAACACACGTTTTAATGGCTCCAGTTTCACCATTTCAATAGGATTAGCATGTAGATTGGTGTGCCAATGGTTTGATTTGACTTTGGAAAGTGAAGTTATGAGGGTAAAGGGACAACACTGGTACAGACTAAGAGACACCAACAGACAGCTAGGGCACTAGGTTCAGCTTGTAACAACAGTTATACAGGATGGGGTTTTCTTTCAAGTGCATATTTATCATCCCTTGTTAAATCATGGTATATCATGGTACTGACTATGACTGATAAGTGGTTGTCCCTCCTAGCTGTCTTTAGATGAATGCACTAAGTGTAATCACTCTGGATAAGAGCGTCTGCTAAATGACAAAAATGTGAAATGTAAATGTACATTTTTATTGTTTATGAATTGATCCAAAGGGTCTTTGGTGAGGAGGACATTCTCTGATGTCCCCCTTATCCAGGTAATAACCCAGCAAACAAGCACACACGCACACACGCAAACATGCACATACACACTCACTGTGTCTGCATCCTCCATTCGGTAGTGTCAAGGCCTCTTATAGTGGGGATCTGATAAGGAATGTAGAGTTTGGTTAAAGGAGAGGTTTCTTCCAACACCTCTGAGATCTCTGATGTAATCTGTTCCTGTCTGGATATAGATAGAACATTACTCCTACTCTTCCAGACCATGGGAACACACACACACACACACACACGCACGAGCCTACACACATGCACACACACACACGAACGCATATCTCAGAGACCTCGCTGTGTGGTGCCAGGACAACAACCTCTCCCTCAACGTGATCAAGACAAAGGAGATGATTGTTTACTACTGGAAAAGTAGGACTGAGCACGCCCCCATTCTCATCGACGATTCTGTAGTGGAGCAGTTTGAGAGCTTCAAGTTCCTTGGTGTTACCATCACCAACAAACTAACATGGTCCAATACCTTTTCACCCTCAGGAGACTGAAAATATTTGTCATGGGTCCTCAGATCCTCAAAAGGTTAAAAAGCTGCACCATCGAGAGCATCCTGACTGGTTACATCACTGCCTGGTATGGCACCTGCTCTGCCTACGACCATAAGGCACTACAGAGGGTAGTGTGTTCAGGCCAGTACATCACTACGGCCAAGCTCCCTGCCATCCAGGACCTCTATACCAGGTGGTGTCAGAAGAAGGCCTTAAAAATTGACTCCAGCCACCCTAGTTATAGACTGTTCTCTCTGCTACCGCACAGCTAGCGGTACCGGAGCGCCAAGTATAGGTCCAAGAGGCTTCCAAACAGCTTCTACCCCCAGGCCATAAGATGTCTGAACATATAATCAAATGGCTACCCAAACTATTTGCATTGTTACCTCCCCCCTCCATTATGCTGCTGCTATTCTATGTTTATTATCTATGCATAGTCACTTTAACTCTACCTACATGTACATATTACCTCAATTACCTCGACTAACCGGTGCCCCCACGAATTGCCTCTGTACCGGTACCCCCTGTATATAGTCTCATTATTGTTATTTTACTGCTGTTCTTTAATTATTTGTTCCTTTTTTTACTTTAAGTTTTGGGATTTTTCTTAAAACTGAATTTTGGTCAAGGGCTTGTAAGTCAGCATTTCACTGTAAGGTGAAACACCTGTTGTATTTGGCACATGTTTCAAATAAAATGTGATTTGATTTGATGTCACACACACACACACCTCTGCAATGTAATGAGGACTCTTGAATACTCGGCCGGCAGATACCGAGCCCTATTTGTGCTTTCACAGGGAGAATTTGGATAGATGGGTAAAGTAATTTCACATGAAAGTAATTTCACCCAAACCAAAACTGGAGAGGGAACACATCAGCCAGGCTATCAGCTATTCTTCATGCTATTGTTAGAGCCAGACTGGCAAAACACAAAAGGTCACGGCAAGAAGCAGCCATAAGTCAGCAAGGAGAGAAAAATACAGATTTGACGCTGGAGGAAATGGACAGAGGAGAGAGGGGGAGGGGGGAGAGAGAGGAGGGAGGGCGAGAGAGAGAGATATGAGGGGTTTACATATAAATTTTTGTGAACACTTGCTCTCCACTCTATTCTAGCCAGTACAACAACCCCAGCATCCCTGATCTACACTACATTACCAAAATTAAGTGGAAACCTGCTCGTCGAACATCTCATTCCAAAATCGTGGGCATTCATTTGGAGTTTGTCCCCCATTTGCTGGTATAACAGCCTCCTCAGGGAAGGCAATCCACTAGAAGTTGGAACATTGCTGCGGGGACTTGCTTCCATTCAGCCACAAGAGCATTAGTGTGGTCGGGCACTGATGTTGGGCGATTAGGCCTGGCTCGCAGTTCCAAATCATCCCAAAAGGTGTTCGATGGGGTTGAGGTTAGGACTCAAGATCTTCCGCATTGTTTTCGACAAACCATTTTTTTATGGACCTCGCTTTGTGCATGGGGGCATTGCCATGCTGAAACAGGAAAGGGCCTTCCCCAAACTGTTGCCACAAAGTTGGAAGCACAGAATAGTCTACAATGTCATTGTATACCGTAGCATTAAGATTTCCTTTCACTTGAACCACGAGGCCTTGTTCAAACCATGAAACAGCCCCATATCATTATTCCTCCTCTGCCAAACTTTACAGTTGGAACTATGCATTGGGGCAGGTAGCGTTCTCATGGCATCCGTAAATCCAGATTCGTTTGTCGGACTACCAGATGGTGAAGCATGACACATCACTCCAGAGAACGCTTTTCCACTGCTCCATAGTCCAATGGCGGCGAGCTTTACACCACCACAGCTGAGCCATTTTTACTACTACATGTTCTCTCTTTAACAGCAGTTGGAAATGTGGCATCCTATGACGGTGCTACATTGTATGTTTAAGGAATTTGTCTTTCCTTCTTGTTTTCAGGTAGGAAAGAAAGAAAGGCATAAATGGACAAAGTTGTTTCTACGTCCTTTCTTGCTCTCTCTCTCACTCTACCCCCCCCCTCCCCACACACACACACACCCTTCTCTCTCTCTCTCTTTCTATGGTTCACCCTGTCTCTAGGCTCTATTAATGTCATCCGAGCCTACACCTCAATACAACATGATTGATCTGACTCATTATTAGTGATGAGTGTGTGTCTATCCCCAAACGTCTAGTGTTGGAGACCGCAGCATCAGTTTACTGGAGCACTCACAAACCCTGTCTGGTTGACCTACAGTGGGGAGAACAACTATTTGATACACTGCTGATTTTGCAGGTTTTCCTACTTACAAAGCATGTAGAGGTCTGTAATTCATAGGTACACTTCAACTGTGAGAGACGGAATCTAAAACAAAGATCTAGAAAATCACATTGTATGATTTTTAAGGAATTAATTTAATTTGCACTCACAGTTGAAGTGTACCTATAATAAAAAATTACAGACCTCTACATGCTTTGTAAGTAGGGAAAACCTGGAAAATCGGCAGTGTATCAAATACTTGTTCTCCCCACTGTATGAGTTGAATCAATGTCAGAAATCATCACAAATTACATTAAGCTAATTGATTTCAATATTGATTTAAAATATATTCACATATGAATTGTTTTGATGTCATATTTTGTGGGAATGGAATGTTTGTCTGGGGAATTTATATCAAGGCATTTTATGTATTTTCAGGGGGAGGTTGAATAAAGTGTTATTTTAAAATATGGAAACGTTTCGTAATAGCCATCCAGCTGGGTTGTTTGGTTCCATCTGCCATCGTAAAATTGCAGCCACATGTCTGTCCAATCTGTCTTCATAAGATGGCCGCTGTCTCTATGTCCTGCCACAGTGGACACGCACCTGGGTTAGAGTCAGCCAGCCAATCAGAGGGCTGCCGTCTGTATAATCACTGAGACTAGAGGGATGGAGGGACGGACACACACATGCGGCATCCACACCTGGCTATGCTACACACTCATACTCTCACACAGTCATATTCTCACAAACAGGCATGAAAATAGTCAAGGGAAAAACAGTACATTTTTCTAAGGGTAATTATTAAAAGTAATGGAGATGACAGAAAATGAAAACATTGTACAGTACATAAACAGAGCATACATTTAACAGAACAGTACATACTGCATATGCATTCCATCCCACTTGACACAGGTATATGCAGAGAGAGATAGAAAGAGAGAGAGAGAGCGGGGGGGTCCTTATCTGGAAGGTTGCAGAGCAACAGTGGTTGTCAGACATGGAGACATCTGATGTGGGCTAGAAACTAATATGACCCAACTATGGAAACTGAGACTCTCGCGAACATGTACATGTAGGTAATTTTGATTTATGATGCCCACAGTAAAAGTAACCCAGTACTGGGCCGAAACTGTAATGGAAGTGAATAGGGCATTTCCATGTCAAAGGGTATACAGGTCATTCCACAATTTAAAAAAATATATGTAATTCCTGATCTTGTTTATTTCGCTCAGATATAGGACAGACACATCAACACATATTTCCTTTTGCCATGTATTCATGTGTTATTTAATGCATTTCTATGGGCCAAAAGCAGACTAACCAAATTCTATGTTTCATCAAATACTGTCTTAATAATTTATTTTGATAGCTACAGGGGTCCTTAGATTCAACATCAAATAGCTAGTAGAAGGGGTACCAAGCTAGCATATATCATTGTTTTAAGATGGTCTTACCATGGATAATTTAGTTGTTTGATTTTGAATTTAGGACCCCTTAAGGTATGAAAACATTTTGTTGATAAAATATTGAATTTGGACTTTACTGCTATAACCCATATATATAATGGATTTATAAATGGTAAAAAAGACAGTCAAAAAGAAATCACAAGGAATAAGGTCTATAAGTGGCTGTCCAATATCTAGGAGAGCTCAGGAAATAACAAAACAAATATATATATATATATTTTTAACACATATTTAACCCCTTATTTTTGTTGGCACAAAACGACCTCCATACCTCCCTTAATTGGTATGGTTTACCTTCAGGGAAAAGAGTTTGTCAAAGTCTCCCCTTTCCGTAATTGAGTCATATTAGTTTGTAGCTTTTGGACGCTACAGACGTTTTCTTCAGATTACAGATTTTCGGTATGTTTCGGTAGCTCGGCCGCCTTCCACCGCAGATGCGGAAGGCTGACATAGACGGATGTGGTAGATTGAGACACAGCCCATGCTAAAAAAACTGATATCGCAAGTTTAAATTGACAGGTTTTGACAGGGATTTTTTAAGTTACCTTACCTAGATTGACACACGGGTGCATAGCTGTCATAGTAGAAAACTGAGGATGGATCAACAACAGTGTAGTTACTCCACAATACTAGCCTAAATGACAGAGCAAAAAGAAGGAAGTCTGTACAAACAAAAAGTAATTCTGGAAAAAAAAGTGTGGCAAATTAATAAGCTTTTTGTCTTGAATACAAATAGTTATAAACACAACACATCACTGAGTACCACTCTCCACATTTTCAAGCATGATGGTGGCTGCAGCCCAGGCAAAATCCTAGAAAAAAAACTTGGTTCAGTCTGCTTTCCACAAGACACTGGGAGATGAATTCACCTTTCAGCAGGAAATACTCTAAAACACAAGGCCAAATTCACACCTGAATTGTGTGCCAAGAACCCAGTGAATGTTCCTAAGTGGTGAGTTACAGTTTTGACTTAAATCTGCTTGAAAATCTATGGCAAGATTTGTAAATCTCTGTCAAACAATTATCAACAACCAACTTGACAGAGCTTTTTTATTTTTATTTTATTTCACCTTTATTTAACCAGGTAGGCTAGTTGAGAACACCTTTATTTAACCAGGTAGGCTAGTTGAAAACACCTTTATTTAACCAGGTAGGCTAGTTGAGAACACCTTTATTTAACCAGGTAGGCTAGTTGAGAACACCTTTATTTAACCAGGTAGGCTAGTTGAGAACACCTTTATTTAACCAGGTAGGCTAGTTGAGAACACCTTTATTTAACCAGGTAGGCTAGTTGAGAACACCTTTATTTAACCAGGTAGGCTAGTTGAGAACACCTTTATTTAACCAGGTAGGCTAGTTGAGAACACCTTTATTTAACCAGGTAGGCTAGTTGAGAACACCTTTATTTAACCAGGTAGGCTATTTGAGAACACCTTTATTTAACCAGGTAGGCTAGTTGAGAACACCTTTATTTAACCAGGTTGGCTAGTTGAGAACACCTTTATTTAACCAGGTAGGCTAGTTGAGAACACCTTTATTTAACCAGGTAGGCTAGTTGAGAACACCTTTATTTAACCAGGTAGACTAGTTGAGAACACCTCTATTTAACCAGGTAGGCTAGTTGAGAACACCTTTATTTAACCAGGTAGGCTAGTTGAGAACACCTTTATTTAACCAGGTAGGCTAGTTGAGAACACCTTTATTTAACCAGGTAGGCTAGTTGAGAACACCTTTATTTAACCAGGTAGGCTAGTTGAGAACACCTTTATTTAACCAGGTAGGCTAGTTGAGAACACCTTTATTTAACCAGGTAGGCTAGTTGAGAACACCTTTATTTAACCAGGTAGGCTAGTTGAGAACACCTTTATTTAACCAGGTAGGCTAGTTGAGAACACCTTTATTTAACCAGGTAGGCTAGTTGAGAACACCTTTATTTAACCAGGTAGGCTAGTTGAGAACACCTTTATTTAACCAGGTAGGCTAGTTGAAAACACCTTTATTTAACCAGGTAGGCTAGTTGAGAACACCTTTATTTAACCAGGTAGGCTAGTTGAGAACACCTTTATTTAACCAGGTAGGCTAGTTGAGAACACCTTTATTTAACCAGGTAGGCTAGTTGAGAACACCTTTATTTAACCAGGTAGGCTAGTTGAGAACACCTTTATTTAACCAGGTAGGCTAGTTGAAAATACCTTTATTTAACCAGGTAGGCTAGTTGAGAACACCTTTATTTAACCAGGTAGGCTAGTTGAAAACACCTTTATTTAACCAGGTAGGCTATTTGAGAACACCTTTATTTAACCAGGTAGGCTAGTTGAGAACACCTTTATTTAACCAGGTTGGCTAGTTGAGAACACCTTTATTTAACCAGGTAGGCTAGTTGAGAACACCTTTATTTAACCAGGTAGGCTAGTTGAGAACACCTTTATTTAACCAGGTAGGCTAGTTGAGAACACCTTTATTTAACCAGGTAGGCTAGTTGAGAACAAGTTCTCATTTGCAACTGCGACCTGGCCAAGATAAAGCATAGCAGTGTGAACAGACAACACAGAGTTACACATGGAGTAAGCAATTAACAAGTCAATATACAATGTGTGCAAAAGGCATGAGGAGGTAGGGGAATAATTACAATATTGCAGATTAACACTGGAGTGATAAATGATCAGATGATCATGTACAGGTGGAGATATTGGTGTGCAAAAGAGCAGAAAAGTAAATAAATAAAAACTGTGGGGCTGAGGTAGGTGAAAATGGGTGGGCTATTTACCAATAGATTATGTACAGCTGCAGCGATCGGTTAGCTGCTCAGATAGCTGATGTTTGAAGTTGGTGAGGGAGATAAAAGTCTCAACTTCAGCGATTTTTGCAATTCGTTCCAGTCACAGGCAGCAGAGTACTGGAACGAAAGGCGGCCGAATGAGGTGTTGGCTTTAGGGATGATCACTGAGATACACCTGCTGGAGCGCGTGGTACGGATGGGTGTTGCCATCGTGACCAGTGAACTGAGATAAGGCGGAGCTTTACCTAGCATGGCCTTGTAGATGACCTGGAGCCAGTGGGTCTGGCGACGAATATGTAGCGAGGGCCAGCCGACTAGAGCATACAAGTCGCAGTGGTGGGTAGTATAAGGTGCTTTAGTGACAAAACGGATGGCACTGTGATAAACTGCATCCAGTTTGCTGAGTAGAGTGTTGGAAGCGATTTTGTAGATGACATCGCCGAAGTCGAGGATCGGCAGGATAGTCAGATTTACTAGGGTAAGCTTGGCAGCGTGAGTGAAGGAGGCTTTGTTGCGGAATAGAAAACCGACTCTTGATTTGATTTTCGAATCATTTTTTAAAGAATAATGGGCATTCCAGGTGTGCAAAGCTCTTTGAGACTTACACCAAAATACTCACAGCTTTTAACGCTGTCAAATTATTATATATATATATATTTTTTTTTTACATTGACCCAAGCAGTGAATACTTATAATTTCAACATACTGTATATTTCTTTTTTTAAACTTTCATTAATGACAATTACATCAATTTTAACACAAAATTATGAAGAAATTCAAAAATCCAAGGGGGGCGGGTGAATACTTATGATAATTAACTCCTCTATATACTATACGTTTCTATACTGGTAAAAGGCAGAAGACCCGAGAGCCCAATATCTCCCCTCTCAGCAGGGTCGATGTGATCACATCAGTCCCAGGGTGTAGAGGTCAGTGATGTCCTCTTCCTCTTTATCAGAGCACACGACATCCAGCATGGGTCACTTACTTTGCTCACACATATCTCTCTCACACACAAACACTCAATCACACATATGCATGCAAGGACTTTGTCATACATAGGAAACACACAATCTCACTTGTACACTCAGATTGTAACCCTTTCAGACCCTCTCTTCCATAAGAGAATAACCCTGTATTTGCTCTTCAGAAGCCCATTCACACTTCATAGGACTCACAAACACACACAAACACACACACAACATATAGGCTGTCTCACATGGTAATGGCGTGTTTCGCAACTAGAAAGAGGAGTCACGTGTGTGTGTACGTGTGTGTGTGAAGTGTGTGTGTGTGTGTGTGTGTGTGTGTGTGTGTGTGTGTGTGTGTGTGTGTGTGTGTGTGTGTGTGTGTGTGTGTGTGTGTGTGTGTGTGTGTGTGTGTGTGTGTGTGTGTGTGTGTGTGTGTGTGTGTGTGTGTGTGTGTGTGTGTGTGTGTGTGTGTGTGTGTGTGTGTGTGTGTGTGTGTGTGTGTGTGTGTGTGTGTGTGTGTGTGTGTGTGTGTGTGTGTGTGTGTGTGTGTGTGAAGTGTGTGTGTGAAGTGTGTGTGGGTCTGAGTTTTAGGGTATGTAATCAAAGGGAATAGTAAAGTAACATTTTAATTCCCCAACCCTGCACTTCTCATCATGAGCCCCTGGTTAAATATGGATGTTATGTTATAGTGGGGAACATCCTTTACCAAGCAGAAAATGATGAGGAGTCACGTGTGTGTGTGTGTGTGTGTGTGTGTGTGTGTGTGTGTGTGTGTGTGTGTGTGTGTGTGTGTGTGTGTGTGTGTGTGTGTGTGTGTGTGTGTGTGCGTGTGTGTGCGTGTGTGTGCGCGTGTGTGCGCGTGTGTGCGTGTGTGTGTGTGCTTGCTTGTGTGTTTAGAACAGTGGTTACCAACCATTTTCGGTTTCAACCAACAGAATTGGACTCTTCCTGGAGTAGCCCTGAAGTCCCCCTTCATGTGCGTTTTACAAGTTCTCAAGAACCACCTATGGATAGGCCAAGTACCCCCAGGGGTCACAGTACCCGTGCTTGGGAACCACTGGTTTAGAACATAATGAGGCAAAGAAATTATAATGTGAGAAGTGTATTAAAATCTGTTTCTACTGGATAAGAATTAAGGTGAATCTACTTTTATGTATTTTCTGTTCTGATTATATATATAAAATATTCACATTCATACGTTCTTATGTAAAGTATAAGTGGCAAAATCACATCATTTTTCAATCAAATGTGTCAACTAGGCTTTTTAATGCTGTCCATATTTCCCCTCCAATTTAAAAATACCCGCTCTCCACCCCTCAGCTCTTTCCCATCTCTCTCTCTCTCGCTCTCTCTCTGTTTCTCTCTGTCTCTGTCAATTCAATTAAATTCAAGGGGCTTTATTGGCATAGGAAACACATGTTTACATATGCGAAATCGATAAAAAAAGTGAAATAAACATTTACATTACATACATTTAAGTCATTTAGCAGACGCTCTTATCCAGAGCGACTTACAAATTGATGCAAACACCTATGACAACCAGTGGAACAGCCACTTGCATCTAACTCTTGTTGGGGGAGTGAGGAGGATTACTTACCCTTACTTACCCTATCCTAGGTATTCCTTGAAGAGGTGGGGTTTCAGGTGTCTCCGGAAGGTGGTGATTGACTCCGCTGTCCTGGCGTCGTGAGGGAGTTTGTTCCACCATTGGGGGCCAGAGCAGCGAACAGTTTTGACTGGGCTGAGCGGGAACTGTACTTCCTCAGTGGTAGGGAGGCGAGCAGGCCAGAGGTGGATGAACGCAGTGCCCTTGTTTGGGTGTAGGGCCTGATCAGGGCCTGGAGGTACTGAGGTGCCGTTCCCCTCACAGCTCCGTAGGCGAGCACCATGGTCTTGTAGCGGATGCGAGCTTCAACTGGAAGCCAGTGGAGAGAGCGGAGGAGCGGGGTGACGTGAGAGAACTTGGGAAGGTTGAACACCAGACGGGCTGCGGCGTTCTGGATGAGTTGTAGGGGTTTAATGGCACAGGCAGGGAGCCCAGCCAACAGCGAGTTGCAGTAGTCAAGACGGGAGATGACAAGTGCCTGGATTAGGACCTGCGCCGCTTCCTGTGTGAGGCAGGGTCGTACTCTGCGGATGTTGTAGAGCATGAACCTACAGGAACGGGACACCGCCTTGATGTTAGTTGAGAACGTCAGGGTGTTGTCCAGGATCACGCCAAGGTTCTTAGCGCTCTGGGAGGAGGACACAATGGAGTTGTCAACCGTGATGGCGAGATCATGGAACGGGCAGTCCTTCCCGGGAGGAAGAGGAGCTCCGTCTTGCTGAGGTTCAGCTTGAGGTGGTGATCTGTCATCCACACTGATATGTCTGCCAGACATGCAGAGATGCGATTCGCCACCTGGTCATCAGAAGGGGGAAAGGAGAAGATTAATTGTGTGTCGTCTGCATAGCAATGATAGGAGAGACCATGTGAGGTTATGACAGAGCCAAGTGACTTGGTGTATAGCGAGAATAAGAGAGGGCCTAGAACAGAGCCCTGGGGGACACCAGTGGTGAGAGCGCGTGGTGAGGAGACAGATTCTCGCCACGCCACCTGGTAGGAGCGACCTGTCAGGTAGGACGCAATCCAAGCGTGGGCCGCGCCGGAGATGCCCAACTCGGAGAGGGTGGAGAGGAGGATCTGATGGTTCACAGTATCGAAGGCAGCCGATAGGTCTAGAAGGATGAGAGCAGAGGAGAGAGAGTTAGCTTTAGCAGTGCGGAGCGCCTCCGTGATACAGAGAAGAGCAGTCTCAGTTGAATGACTAGTCTTGAAACCTGACTGATTTGGATCAAGAAGGTCATTCTGAGAGAGATAGCGGTAGAGTTGGCCAAGGACGGCACGCTCAAGAGTTTTGGAGAGAAAAGAGAGAAGGGATACTGGTCTGTAGTTGTTGACATCGGAGGGATCGAGTGTAGGTTTTTTCAGAAGGGGTGCAACTCTCGCTCTCTTGAAGACGGGAGGGACGTAGCCAGCGGTCAGGGATGAGTTGATGAGCGAGGTGAGGTAAGGGAGAAGGTCTCCGGAAATGGTCTGGAGAAGAGAGGAGGGGATAGGGTCAAGCGGGCAGGTTGTTGGGCGGCCGGCCGTCACAAGACGCGAGATTTCATCTGGAGAGAGAGGGGAGAAAGAGGTCAGAGCATAGGGTAGGGCAGTGTGAGCAGAACCAGCGGTGTCGTTTGACTTAGCAAACGAGGATCGGATGTCATCGACCTTCTTTTCAAAATGGTTGACGAAGTCATCTGCAGAGAGGGAGGAGGGGGGAAGGATTCAGGAGGGAGGAGAAGGTGGCAAAGAGCTTCCTAGGGTTAGAGGCAGATGCTTGGAATTTAGAATGGTAGAAAGTGGCTTTAGCAGCAGAGACAGAGGAGGAAAATGTAGAGAGGAGGGAGTGAAAGGATGCCAGGTCCGCAGGGAGGCGAGTTTTCCTCCATTTCCGCTCGGCTGCCCGGAGCCCTGTTCTGTGAGCTCGCAATGAGTCGTCGAGCCACGGAGCGGGAGGGGAGGACCGAGCCGGCCTGGAGGATAGGGGACATAGAGAGTCAAAGGATGCAGTAAGGGAGGAGAGGAGGGTTGAGGAGGCAGAATCAGGAGATAGGTTGGAGAAAGTTTGAGCAGAGGGAAGAGATGATAGGATGGAAGAGGAGAGAGTAGCGGTGGAGAGAGAGCGAAGGTTGGGACGGCGCGATACCATCCGAGTAGGGGCAGTGTGGGAAGTGTTGGATGAGAGCGAGAGGGAAAAGGATACAAGGTAGTGGTCGGAGACTTGGAGGGGAGTTGCAATGAGGTTAGTGGAAGAACAGCATCTAGTAAAGATGAGGTCAAGCGTATTGCCTGCCTTGTGAGTAGGGGGGGAAGGTGAGAGGGTGAGGTCAAAAGAGGAGAGGAGTGGAAAGAAGGAGGCAGAGAGGAATGAGTCAAAGGTAGACGTGGGGAGGTTAAAGTCGCCCAGAACTGTGAGAGGTGAGCCGTCCTCAGGAAAGGAGCTTATCAAGGCATCAAGCTCGTTGATGAACTCTCCGAGGGAACCTGGAGGGCGATAAATGATAAGGATGTTAAGCTTGAAAGGGCTGGTAACTGTGACAGCATGGAATTCAAAGGAGGCAATAGACAGATGGGTAAGGGGAGAAAGAGAGAAAGACCACTTGGGAGAGATGAGGATCCCGGTGCCACCACCCCGCTGACCAGAAGCTCTCGGGGTGTGCGAGAACACGTGGGCGGACGAGGAGAGAGCAGTAGGAGTAGCAGTGTTATCTGTGGTGATCCATGTTTCCGTCAGTGCCAAGAAGTCAAGGGACTGGAGGGAGGCATAGGCTGAGATGAACTCTGCCTTGTTGGCCGCAGATCGGCAGTTCCAGAGGCTACCGGAGACCTGGAACTCCACGTGGGTCGTACGCGCTGGGACCACCAGATTAGGGTGGTCGCGGCCACGCGGTGTGGAGCGTTTGTATGGTCTGTGCAGAGAGGAGAGAACAGGGATAGACAGACACATAGTTGACAGGCTACAGAAAAGGCTACGCTAATGCAAGGAAATTGGAATGACAAGTGGACTACACGTCTCGAATGTTCAGAAAGTTAAGCTTACGTAGCAAGAATCTTATTGACTAAAATGATTAAAAAGATACAGTACTGCTAAAGTAGGCTAGCTGGCAGTAGCTGCGTTGTTGGCACTACACTAATCAAGTCGTTCCGTTGAGTGTAATAATTTCTACAGTGCTGCTATTCGGGGGCTAGCTGGTTAGCTAGCAGTGTTGTTAACGTTACGTTGAGTTAAAAGAACGACAATAGCTGGCTAGCTAGCCTAGGAAATCGGTCTAGACTACACAATTATCTTTGAGACAAAGACGGCTATGTAGCTAGCTATGTAGCTAGCTACGATCAAACAAATCAAACCGTTGTACTGTAATGAAATGAAAATGTGATACTCCTGACCGGTGATTGAATTCGAATCAGTAAACGTGTGGTGACGTTGGCTAGCTGTTAGCTGTTGGCTAGCTAGCAGAGTCTCCTACGTTAAGGACGACAAATAGCTGGCTAGCGAACCTCAGTGAATTAAGATAATCACTCCAAGGCTACACACACTAAACTACACAATTATCTTGGAAACAAAGACAGCTATGTAGCTAGCTAACACTGAACTAATCAAGTCGTACAGTTGAGTGAATAGCACTACAGTGATGCTAATCTGTGTGCGTTAGCTAGCGTTGCTAGCTCCTGGGCGAATAGCAGTGAAGGCTACGTTAGGGCGACGAAATACGAAATACGATAATTATGCAATTATCTCTGATACAAGGACGGCTATGTAGCTAGCTAAGAAGAATTGCTAAGATTATGTAGCTAGCTAACAGTAAACTAATCAAGTCGTACAGTTGAGTGAATAGCACTACAGTGATGCTAATCTGTGTGCGTTAGCTAGCGTTGCTAGCTCCTGGGCGAATAGCAGTAAGGCTACGTTAGGGCGACGAAATACGATAATTATGCAATTATCTCTGATACAAGGACGGCTAAGTAGCTAGCTAAGAAGAATTGCTAAGATTAGACAAATCAACCTTTGTACTATAATGAAATGTAATGAAAAAGTTATACAACCTGTAGAGCGAAGTGCGAATGCGACCGCTCGCTCCAACCGGAGTTATTCGGTTGGAGCGAGCGTGTGAAGTGTTGAGGTTGGACCCAGGTACAGAGAAGAGACCAGACGAGGAATCAGTGGTTAACTTCTTGGTGACAGGGGGCAGTATTGAGTAGCTTGGATGAATAAGGTGCCCAGAGTAAACTGCCTGCTACTCTGTCCCAGATAATATATATATATATATATATATATATATATATATATATATATATATGCACACTCTGAAGTTTCTAAAACTGTTTGAATGATGTCTGTGAGTATAACAGAACTCATATGGCAGGAAAAAACATGAGACAAATTCAACCAGGAAGTGGGAAATCTGAGGTTTGTAGTTTCATTTAAGTGATTGCCTATCCAATATGCTGTGTCTATGGGCCAGATTACACTCCCCAAGGCATCCAGCAGATGTCAACAGTCTTTAGAATGCTGTTTGAGGCTTCTATTGTGGAAGGGGGTCGAATAAGAGCTGTTTCAACAAGTGGACTAGGCTGTGGCCAATCAGTTGTTTACTGCACAGTAACACGGGCATGCTGTTCCTTCATTTTCCTCTATAATGAATACGCTATTGTCCGGTTTGAATATTATTGAAGATTTATTATAAAAAGACCCTAAGGATTGATTGTAAACATCGTTTGACATGTTTCTACAAACTGTAATGTAATTATTTTGACTTTTTGTTTGGATTTTGCACTCACAAAATTTGGATTAGTGAACTAAAGGAGCGAACAAAAGGAAGGTAATTTGGACTTAAATATGGATGTAATCGAACAAAACAAATATTTCTTGTGGAAGTGGGAGTCCTGGGAGTGCATTTCGACGAAGATTAGCAAAGAAAAGTGAAGATTTATAATGCTATTTATGACTTTTGTTGACTCCACAATTTGGCGGTTAACCTCTCTGGGATATGTGGGACGCTAGTGTCAAAAGCCAGGAAAAATGCAGAGCGCCAAATTCAAACAAATCACTATAAAAATCAAACTCAAATTAAAGCTACACTTGTTGTGAATCCAGCCAACATGTCAGATTTCAAAAAGGCTTTTTGGCGAAAACATAAAAAGCTATTATCTGATGATAGCACAACAGTAAACAAAGTGGCTAGCATATTTCAACCCTGCAGGCGCTACACACAACGCAGAAATAAAATCTAAAACATGCCTTACCTTTGACGAGCTTCTTTTGTTGGCACTCCAATATGTCCCATAAACATCACAATTGGTCCTTTTGTTTGTTTAATTCCGTCCATATATATCCAAAATGTCAATTTATTTGGCGCGTTTATCCAGAAAAAAAACAGCTTCCAAATTGCGCAACGTCACTACAAAATATCTCAAAAGTTGCCCGTAAACTTTGACAAAACATTTCAAACTACTTTTGTAATACAACTTTAGGTATTTTTAAACGTTAATAATTGATCAAATTGAAGATGGGTCTATCTGTGTTCAATACAGGAAGACAACAAACCAAGCTACTTTTCAAGTCTTGCACAACTCTCAACAGTGTTACGCAGTTCCTAGATGGCCGTACTTCTTCATTGCACAAAATAGTAACCTCAACCAAATTCCGAAGACTGGTGACATCCAGTGGAAGCGGTAGGAACTGAAAACATATCGTTTCCCAATGAAAACCCACTGAACAAATCTAATCTAATAACATGCATATCTTATATTCTTGGCATGAGTAGCAGGGAGTTGAATTTGGGCACGCTATTTATCCAAAAGTGAAAATGCTGCCCCCTATACCTTAAGAAGTTAACTTCTTGAGTCGAGCAATCCCATATCCGGGAGCGTAATCATAGCCTCAAGCTCATTAGCATAACGCAACGTTAACTATTCATGAAAATCGCAAATGAAATTAATTAAATATATTGGCTCACAAGCTTAGCCTTTTCTTAACAACACTGTCATCTCAGATTTTCAAAATATGCTTTTCAACCATAGCTACACAAGCATTTGTGTAAGAGTATTGATAGCTAGCATAGCATTAAGCCTAGCATTCAGCAGGCAACATTTTCACAAAAACAAGAAAAGCATTCAAATAAAATTATTTACCTTTGAAGAACTTCGGATGTTTTCAATGAGGAGACTTTCAGTTAGATAGCAAATGTTCAGTTTTTCCCAAAATATTATTTGTGTAGGAGAAATCACTCCGTTTTGTTCATCACGTTTGGCTAAGAAAAAAAAAAAAAATTCAGTCATTACAACGCCAAACTTTTTCCAAATTAACTCCATAATATCGACAGAAACATGGCAAACGTTGTTTAGAATCAATCCTCAAGGTGTTTTTCACATATCTATTAGATGATAAGTCATTCGTGGCAGTTGGGTTTCTCCTCTGAAGCAAATGGAAAAATGCACGCAGCTGGAGATTACGCAATAATTGCAACGGAGGAGCGAGCACCTGATAAATGTAGTCTCTTATGGTCAATTTTCCAATGATATGCCTGCAAATACGTCACAATGCTGCAGACACCGTGGGGAAACGACATAAAGTGTAGGCTCATTCCTTGCACATTCACAGCCATATAAGGAGACATTGGAACATCTTTTTGTGAAAAAATATCTTGTTTAAAACGGGAACGTTTTTTTATCCAAAAATTAAAAGAGCGGCCCCTATATCGAAGAATTTAAAGGCAGTCTACCACTCATCTCCCTCCCGTTTCTCTTTCTCTGTAAGCGTATAGGAGGTCCAGTTAGTGATGAATTGGTTCTTTGGACCAACTCCAATGTGGATGTAACGGCGTTCTTCGTTTGTAGAAAGAGAGTCGGACCGAAATGCAGCGTGGTGGTTACTCATGATTTTAATGAAGAGATTGCGATACATGAAATAACTTATACATGTACAAAAACAACAAACGGAACATGAAACCTATTACAGCCTATCTGGTGAAACTACACAGAGACAGGAACAATCACCCACGAAAAACACAGTGAAACCCCGGCTACCTAAATACGGTTCCCAATCAGAGACAACGAGAATCACCTGACTCTGATTGAGAACCGCTTCAGGCAGCCAAGCCTATACAACACCCCTACTCAGCCGCAATCCCAAATACTACAAACCCCAAAACGAAAATACAATATATAAACCCATGTCACACCCTGGCCTGACCAAATATATAATGAAAACACAAAATACAATGACCAAGGCGTGACAGAACCCCCCCCCCTAAGGTGCGGACTCCCGGACGCACCTCAAAACCATAGGGAGGGTCCGGGTGGGTGTCTGTCCATGGTGGCGGTTCCCGCTCGGGACGTGGACCCCACTCCATTAATGTCCTAGTTCCTCCCCTTCGCGTCCTGGGATAATCCACCCTCGCCGCCGACCATGGCCTAATAGTCCTCACCCAGAACCCCGCTGAACTGAGGAGCAGCTCGGGACTGAGGGGCAGCTCGGGACTGAGGGGCAGCTCGAGACTGAGGGGCAGCCCGGAACTGAGGGGAAGCCCAGTACTGAGAGAAAGTCCAGTACTGAGAGGAAGCCCAGTATTGAGAGGAAGCCCAGTACTGAGATGAAGCCCAGTACTGAGAGGAAGCCCAGTACTGAGATGAAGCTCAGGTAGGTAGTAGGCTCCGGTAGATCCTGGCTGGCTGGCGGATCTGGAAGATTCGGGTTGACTAGCAGATCTGGAAGATTCTGGTTGACTGGCAGATCTAGAAGAATCTGGTAGACTGGCAGATCTAGAAGAATCTGGTTGACTGGCAGATCTAGAAGATCATGGCTGACTGGTGGATCTAGCTGATCTATGCAGGCTGACAGCTCCTTGCAGACTGACAGCTCTGACTGCTCCATGCAGGCTGACAGCACCCTGCAGACTGGCAGCTCCTTGCCGACTGACAGCTCCTTGCAGACTGACAGCTCCTTGCAGACTGACAGCTCTTTGCAGACTGGCAGCTCTGGCTGCTTTATGCAGACTGACAGCTCTGGCTGCTTCATACAGACTGACAGCTCTGGCTGCTCCATGCAGGCTGACAGCACCCTGCAGACTGGCAGCTCCCTGCAGACTGACAGCTCCTTGCAGACTGACAGCTCCTTGCAGACTGGTAGCTCTTTGCAGACTGGCAGCTCTTTGCAGACTGACAGCTCTGGCTGCTTCATGCAGACTGACAGCTCTGACTGCTCCATGCAGGCTGACAGCACCCTGCAGACTGGCAGCTCCTTGCAGACTGACAGCTCCTTGCAGACTGACAGCTCCTTGCAGACTGGCAGCTCTGGCTGCTCCATGCAGGCTGACAGCTCCTTGCAGATTGACAGCTCCTTGCACACTGGCAGATCTTTGCAGACTGACAGCTCTTTGCAGACTGAAAGCTCTGGCTGCTTCATGCAGACTGACAGCTCTGGCTGCTTCGAAACAGACTGACAGCTTTGACTGCTCCATGCAGGCTGACAGCTCTGACTGCTTCATACAGACTGACAGCTCTGGCTGCTTTATGCAGACTGACAGCTCTGACTGCTCCATGCAGGCTGACAGCACCCTGCAGACTGGCAGCTCCTTGCAGACTGACAGCTCCTTGCAGACTGGCAGCTCTTTGCAGACTGACAGCTCTGGCTGCTTCATGCAGACTGACAGCACCTTGCAGACTGACAGCTCCCTGCAGACTGGCAGCTCAGGCTGTTCCGAACAGGCAGGAGGCTCCGGCTGCGCTGTAGAGGAGGAAGGCTCTGATAGCGCTGAACAGGCGGGAGACTCCGACAGCACAGGAGGGGAGGAAGGCTCTGATAGCGCTGAACAGACAGGAGACTCCAGTAGCGCAGGATTAAAGGAAGGCTCTGGCTGTGCTGAACAGGCGAGGCGCACTGACGGCCTGGTGTGTGGTGCTAGAACTGGTGATACAGGATCGAGGACACGCACAGGAAGCCTGGTGCGGGGAGCTGCTACCGGAGAACTGGTGTGTGAAGGTGGCACAGGATGGACTGGACCGTGAAGGTGTACTGGAGAGCCTGAGAGCAGGACTGGCACAGGACGTGCAAGGCTAGGTAGGTACACAGGAGGCCTGGTGCGTGAGGCTGGCACATTTTTCACCAGCCGACTAACACGCACCTCAAGACGAGTATGGAGCGCTGACCCAGGTGCCATTAAATCCCTGACACGCTCCGTCAGACGAATATCGTACCTATAGCATCATGCTAGCAACTCCCTCATTACTCTCTCCTCCACTTTCCCCATTAGCTCCTTCACAGTCTCTGCTTCGCTCACCTCGAACACCGGCTCTGGTTATGGTCTCCTCCTTGGCTCCTCACGATAAACAAGGAGAGTTGGCTCTGGATAGACCGGACCGTGCAGGCGCACTGGAGCTCTTGAGCACCGAGCCTGCCCAACCTTACCTGGCTCGATGCCCACTCTAGCCCGGCCAATACGAAGGGCTGGTATGTGCCGCACCGGGCTATGCAACCGCACTGGAAACACTGTGCGCTCCATAGCATAACACGGTGCCTGCCCGGTCTCTCTAGCCCCCCGGTAAGCACAGGGAGTTTGCGCAGGTCTCCTACCTGGCATAGCCATACTCCATTTAGGCCCCCCCCCCCAAAAAAATTTTGGGGCTGCTTTTCGGGCTTCCTTGCCAACCGTGTTCCCTCGTATCGTTGGCTCCTATTTCCGGCTGCCTCTGCTCTCCTTAGTGCCTCCACCTGTTCCCATGGGAGGCGATCTCTTCCGGCCAGTATCTCCTCCCAAGTGTAACAACCTTTACCATCCAACCATGTTTACCGTCTTCCCATGTCCATTCTCCAAATAATTCATCCTCATTTTGCTGCTCCAGCTGTCGCTGCCTGTTTCCACGCCACTCGGTCCGTGTGTGGTGGGTGATTCTGTAACGGCGTTCTTCGTTTGTAGAAAGAGAGTCGGACCGAAATGCAGCGTGTTGGTTACTCATGACTTTAACCTCATAGTCCGCCCCACCCCGCATGCGGTCGCGTTACTACAGCCTCAAGCTCTTTACCATAACGCAACGTTAGCCATTTCTAAAAATCGCAAATGAAATGAAATAAATATGCCTGCTCTCAAGCTTATCCTTTTCTTAACAATCCTGTCGTCTCAGATTTTCAAAATATGCTTTAGAACCAGAGAAAATCAATAATTTGTGTAAGAGTGGTGATAGCTAGCTTAGCATTTAGCGTTAGCATTTAGCACGCAACATATTCACAAAAACCAGCAAAGGGATCAAATAAAATAATTTACCTTTGAAGAACTTCAGATGTTTCAATGAGGAGACTCTCAGTTACATAGCAGATGTCCAGTTTTTCCTGAAAGATTCTTGTGTAGGACACAACGTTCCGTTTGTTACTATGCATTTTGGCTACCGAAACTAACCGAAAATTCAGTCACCTACACGTCAAACTTTTTCCGAATTAACTCCATAATATCGACTGAAACATGGAAAACGTTGTTTGAATCAATCCTCAAGGTGTTTTGTCATATATCTCTTCATTGAAATGCCGTCCCTGGAAGCCTGCATTCTTCTCTGATTCGGATGGAAAAATACTGGTAGCTGACTTTTGCGCACCAATTTCCACGCAGACACCGTGCGGGACACTTGGCAATTGTAGTCTCTTATGGTCAATCTTCCAATGATATGCCTACAAATACGTCACAATGCTGCAGACACCTTGGGGAAACAAGAGAAAGTGTCCGTTCATTCCTGTCGCATTCACAGCCATATAAGGCGATCATGGAAAACGTAGCCTCAGAAATCCTGTTCATTTCCTGGTCGGTCAAACATCTTGGTTTTGCCTGAAGCATTTGTTCTAGGTCACTCACAGTGAAAATCTGCAGTTCTGGAAACGTAAGAGTGTCTTCTTTCCAAAACTATCAATTCCAAGCATAGTCGAGCATCTTTTCGTGACAAAATATTGCGCTTAAAACGGGCACGTCTTTTTATCCAAAAATGAAATACTGCCCCTATAGGACTAACAGGTTAATGAAGAGATCGCGATACATGAAATAACTTATACATATACAAAAACAACAAACGGAACATGAAACCGTTCACCGCCTATCTGGTGAAACTACACAGAGACAGGAACAATCACCCACGAAAAACACAGTGAAACCCAGGCTACCTAAATACGGTTCCCAATCAGAGACAACGAGAATCACCTGACTCTGATTGAGAACCGCCTCAGGCAGCCAAGCCTATACAACACCCCTACTCAGCCGCAATCCCAAATACTAACGATAACGATTCTTGATCGTAATCTGGTTCAGCCTTCTGTAGTCAGAACAGGGACGCAGGTCTCCATCCTTCTTACTCACAAAGAGGAAGCTTGCATCAGCAGGAGATGTAGAGGGGCAAATTATTCTTCCTCCATCGACTCCTGGATGTAATTGTCCATGATTGCTGCTTCAGGGATCGAGAGGGAGAATGGACGACCCCGGAGGGTTGTGGCGGCGGGTAGAAGTTCTATGGAACAGTTTTAAGGATGATGTGTGGGAAGGGTGGCTGCCTGCTTCTTACTGAATGCCAAAGTCAAAGTATTCTTGGTCTTCCAGGAATGCAGGTCGACACTGCAAGGCTCTTGGTGGGGGTCTTAGACATTTAGTCTGACAGTCCTTACCCCAGTCTAGTAGGTGTACCGTGGACCATTAAACTTGTGGGTTATGTAGCGCTAGCTAGGGTAGGATAAGGTGGTTCTCAAGGGCAGTGATCAACATAAAACTGAGAGGTTGGTTCACTCCAACCTGCAGTAGAATGGGCTATGTTTGATATTTCACCAGACCGGAGCCAATGGGCCGTCCATCGAGGGCCCATCGAGGGCGTCCATGGGACAATTCACTCAAGGGATCTGTAACTCTCTGGCGAAGTCTTGATCAATTAAATTATCCGTGACCCTGGAGTTAACAAAGGCTTGAATCTGGTGCTGAAGGTTGTCCCAGTGGAGGGTTACGGGTAGCAACAGATGGTGACTGAGTAGCCGGGAGATAACTGGCCAGCACGTCAGGGTCTCCCCCTGTTGTTTCCCGTCAGCTCTAGGCAGGTAGTATGGAGATGGCTGAGACCTCAGCCGTAGAGGCAGCAGCCTTCGCACGTGCACCTGCCACGGTCCTGTGAGCTCCAACGTGTGCGACCCAGCTCCAGGAAATGCTCCATGCTGGGCTCGGTGGGCTTGGGGTGCACAGGAAACCGGAATGCTGGAGTGGTGTCAAAAGAGACACAATCATTAAATAATAAGACACAAATGAGTCCAATAAAAGTCTCTAGGGCTGTCTCTGCCAACCTATGGTGTCAGGAGGAACCATGACATGAACAACAAAAAGAACAGCAAATATTACACACAAGTTCAAAAGTAATACATGTTATATTATGTCTATATACAGTGTTGTAGCGATGTGAAAATAGTTAAAGTACAAAATGGAAAATAAATGAATGTGGGTTGTACTTACAATGGTGTTTGTTCTTCACTGGTTGCCCTTTTCTTGTGGCAACAGGTCACAAATCTTGATGCTGTGCTTGCACACTGTGCTATTTCACCCAATAGATATGGGAGTTAATTAAACATTTTTCAAAAGATTTGTGGGTCTGTGTAATCTGAGGGACCTATATAGTTGAAGTTGTAAGTTTACATACACCTTAGCCAAATACACTTAAACTCAGTTTTTCACAATTCCTGACATTTAATCAGAGTAAAAATTCCCTGTTTTAGGTCAGTTAGTATCACCACCTTATTGTAAGAATGTGAAATGTCAGAAAAATAGTAGAGAAATGTTTTATTTCAGCTTTTATTTCTTTCATCACAATCCCAGGTGCTCAGAAGTTTACATACACTCAATTAGTATTTGGTAGCATTGCCTTTAAATGAATTAACTTGGGTCAAACAAGCTTCCCACAATAAGTTGGGTGAATTTTGTCCCATTCCTCCTGACAGACCTGGTGTAACTGAGTCAGGTTTGTAGGCCTCCTTGAACGCACACTCTTTTTCAGTTCTGCCCACAAATTTAGGCTCGAGGTCAGGGCTTTGTGATGGCCAATCCAATACTTTGACGTTCTTGTCCTTAAGCCATTTAGACACAACTTTGGAAGTATGCTTTGGGTCATCGTCAATTTGGAAAAAACATTTGCGACCAAGCTTTAACTTCCTGACTGATGTCTTGAGATGTTGCTTCAATATATCCAGATCATTTTCCTTTCTCATGAAGCCATCTATTTTGTGAAGTGCACCAGCCCCTCCTGCAGCAAAGCACCCCCACAACATGATGCTTCCACCCCCGTGCTGGGTTCGGATGGCGTTCTTCAGCATGCAAGCCTCCCGCTTTTTCCTCCAAACATAACAATGGTCATTATCGCCAAACAATTATAGTTTTGTTTCGTTAGACCAGAGGATATTTCTGAACAAATTACGATCTTTGTCCCCATGTGCAGTTGCAAACCGCAGTCTGGCTTTTTTATGGCGTTTTTTGCACAGGGGCTTCTTTCTTGCCGATCAGCATTTCAGGTTATGTCGATATAGGACTCGTTTTTACTGTGGATATAGATACTTTTGAACCTGTTTCCTCCAGAATCTTCACAAGGTCCTTTGCTGTTGCTCTGGGATTGATTTGCACTTTTCTCACCACAGTACCTTACTCTCTAGGAGATAGAACACTCCTTCCTGAGAGGTATGACAGCTGCATGGTCCCATGGTGTTTATACTTGCATGCTATTGTTTGTACAGATGAACGTGGTACCTTCAGGCATTTGGAAATTGCTTCCAAGGAATAACCTGACTTGATTTCTTTTGATTTTCCCATGATGTCAAGCAAAGAGGAACTGAGTTGAAAGGTAGGCCTTGAAATACATCCACAGGTATACCTCCAATTGACTCAAATTATGTAATTTTGCCTATTAGAAGCTTCTAAAGCCATGACGTCATTTTCTGGAATTTTCCAAGCTGTTTATAGGCACAGTCAATTTAGTGTATGTAAACTTCTGACCCACTAGACTTGTGATACAGTGAAGTATATGTGAAATAATCTGTAAGTAAACAATTGTTGGAAAAATCACGTGTCATGCATAAAGTATGACACGTAAAAGTAGTCCTATCCGACTTGTCAAAACAATTGTTTGTTAACAAGAAATGTGTGGAGTGGTTGAAAAACGAGCTTTAATGACTCCAACCTAAGTGTATGTAAACTTCCGACCTCAAATGTATTTCTCTGATATGGTCATACATTTAGCAGGAGGTTAGGAAGTGCAGCTCAGTTTCTACCTCATTTTGTGGGCAGTGTGCACATAGTCTTCTCTTGAGTGCCAGGTCTGCCTACGGCAACCTTTCTCAATAGCGAAGCTATGCTTACTGAGTCTATATATAGTCAAACCTTTCGTTTAACCTCTTAGAACTCTTTGTTATGGAAGGTTTGGGAATCGCTTCCTTCTAGGTGGGTGTAGAATTTAACATCTCATTTCTGGATATTGATAATTATCGGGAATCGGCCTAATTCTGATCTGCGGGTATTACTTGATGTTTTACATTGTACATGGAGGATATTCTTGCAGAATTCTGCATGCAGAGTCTCAATTTGATTTGTTTTGGATGGTGAGTTGACCCCAGACCTCACAACAATAAAGGGCAATGGGTTCTATAACTAAGTAATTTTAGCCAGATCCTAATTGCTATGTCAAATTGTATGTTCCTTTTGATAGCATAGAAGGCCCTTCTTGCTTTGTCTCTCAGTGTCACACCCTGACCACAGAGAGCTTTTATTCTCTATGTTGGTTAGGTCGGGGTGTGATTAAAACTTGTTATGTCTGCAATCCCGCTAACGGGATCGATATGACAACTACCAGTGAAAATAGAGGGCGCCAAATTCAATCCACAGAAATCTCATAATTACAATTCCTAAAACATGTGTTTTATATAATTTTAAAGGTCATCTTGTTGTTAATCCCACCAAAGTGTCCGATTTCAAATATGCTTTTCAGCAAAAGTACTACAAACGATTATGTTCGGTCTCCACCAAACCACAATAAGCACAGCCATTTTCCAATGAAATATAGCATTCACAAAAAGCAGTAATAGAGATAAAATTAACCACTAACCTTGAATTATCTTCATCAGATGACACTCATAGGACTTCATGTTACACAATACATGCATGTTTGTTTGATAAAGTTCATATTTATATAAAAAAACGGAGTTTACATTGGCGTATTAGATTCACTAGTTCCAAAAACATCAAGTGATTTTGCATAGCCACATCGTATCACCTGAAATACTCATCATAAATGTAGATGATAATACAAGCTATACACATGGAATTATAGATATACCTCTCCTTAATGCAACCGTTTACGGAACAGCAACCCATGCAATAATCTGAGATGGAGTTCAGAACAGTAGCCAAATTAGCCTCCATGTTGGAGTCAACAGAAGCCAGAAAATACATGATAAATGTTTCCTTACCTTTGATGAACTTCATCAGAATGCAGTCCTACGAATCCCAGGTCCACAATAAATGCTTGATTTTTAGAAAATGTCCGTTATTTATGTCCAATTAGCTACTTTGGTTAGCGCGTTTGGTAAACAATTCCAAAGTCACAAAGTGCGTCCAATGTAACGTGACGAAATGTCCAAAACTTCCGTAACAGTCAGTAGAAACATCTCAAACGATGTACTGAATCAATCTTTAGAATGTTGTTATATATATCTTCAATAACATTCCAACAGGAGAATTAGAATGACTTCCGATGACCGGTGGAACGCAGGTCCGTCCCCTGTGAACGCGCATGGTGAAAGCATGGTCAACTCGTGGCAGTGGTGACTATTTCCTGTCTCATTCGACCCCCCTTCACATTAGAGTCATCAGAAAAAGTTCTATTGACTGTTGACATCTAGTGGAAGGCGTAGGAAGTGAAAACTCTTTCTCAGGTTTTTGCCTGCAATATGAGTTCTGTTATACTCACATGCATAATTCAAACAGTTTTAGAAACTTCAGAGTGTTTTCTATCCAATACTAATAATATTATGCATATATTAGCACCTGAGACTGAGGATGGTCGTTTACAGTGGGCACCTTTTCATCCAAGCTACTCAATACTGCCCTTGTGCAGCCATACAAATTTAAGGGTGGGTCTTCTAGGTGAATTATATTTTATATTATATATGTTGGCCTAGTATGGTTCCCAATCAGAGGCAGCTGTTTATCGTTGTCTCTGATTGGGGATCATATTTAGGTAGCCATTTTCCCATTGTGCTTTGTGGGATCTTGTCTATGTATAGTTGCCTGTGAGCATTATTCTAGCATCACGTTTTCGTTTGTTCATTTTGTTGTTTTTGTTCATTGAAGTTTTCTATTCCAAAATAAAGGATGGAAACATACCACGCTGCAGATATAATGGCAGGAGACGAAAGCCTTCCATGGAAGTAGACGCAGGAGGATCAACGGCGACTCCGTAGTTCACGACCACGAAGGAAGCCCAAGAGGCAGCCCCAAAAATGATTTTAGGAGGGGGCACACAGGTTAGTCGGCGAAGCCGAGGGGCGAATCTGAGAGCGCCGAGGAATATTGGGATAGACTGAGCGAGGAGTATTGTTAGATAGTTGAGGGGAGGGACGAGGTAGAGTGGATGTTTTAGTGTCTGGAGCAAGACAGTCGCCGTGAGGTGCGTGGGACCGCCATGTCTTGCGGAGATACGCAATGTGTCTCCAGCGCGTATCCACAGCCCAGTGCGTTCTGTGTCAGCTCCTCGCACTTGCCGTGCGAAAGTGAGCATCCAGCCAGGACCGGTTGTGCAGGCTCAGCGCTCCTGGTCTCCAGTGGGAATCCTTGGTCTAGGATATCCTGCGCAGGCTCTACGTACTGTGTCGCCAGTGTGCCTTCACAGCCCAGTGCGTCCTGTGCCAGCACCCCGCACTTGCCGGACTAAAGTGAGCATCCAGCCAGGACGCGTTGTGCCAGCTCTACACTCCAGACCTCCAGTGCACTTCCACAGCCCAGTATATCCTGCGCCGGCCATACATACTGTGTTTCCAGTGCGCCTCCACAGTCCAGTAGGTCCTGTGCCTCCTCCACGCACTCACCCTGAGGGGGGTACTGTCACGCCCTGAACATAGAGAGCTTTTATTCTCTATGTTGGTTAGGTCGGGGTTTGATTATTAAGGGTGGCTTATATTTCTATGTTGGCCCAGTATGGTTCCCAATCAGAGGTACCTGTTTATCGTTGTTGTCTCTGATTGGGGACCATATTTTGTGCTTTGTGGGATCTTGTCTATGTATAGTTGCCAGTGAGCATTATCCTAGCTTCACCTTTTCTTTTGTTAATTTTGATGTTTTTGATCTTTGATGTTTTCTATTCCAAAATAAAGGATGAAAACATACCACGCTGCATCTTGGTCTACTCCTTATGACGAACGTGACAGATTTGTGGAAGTTACCTGTGGTGTTGACGATCTTACTAAGATTTACTGTCAAGGACAAGGTCTAACATAACATGTGCATAAGCACCAGATCATCAGCAACAGTTTACATTTGACTTCTAATAGGGTGAGGCTGGGTGCTGCAGGCTGTTCTAGTGCCCTCACCAGTTATTTGACATATATGTTTAAGAGGGTGGAGCTTAAGCTGTGTCCCTGTCTCACCCCACGGCCATGTGGAAAGAAATATGTGTTTTTTGCCAATTTTAACTGCACACTAGTTTTTTTGTGTACATGCATTTCATAATGTTGTATGTTTTTCCCCAAACATCATTTTCCATCAATTTGTACAGCTGACCAAAAAAGCTTTTTTGAATTCAGCAAAGCATGAGAAGACTTTGTTTTAGTTCGTTTTTTTGTCCATTAGGGTGTGCAGGGTGAATACTTGGTCTGTTGTATTGTAATTTGGTAAAAAGCCAATTCGACATTTTCCCAGTACATTGTTTTCACTGAGGAATTGTATGATAATGATGAAGAGGATTTTCCCAAGGTTGCTGTTGACGCATATCCCACGGAAAAACATACAACATTATAAAACGCATGTACAAATATAACTAGTGTGCAATTAATGGGGTCAAATTGAATGCCAGAGCTGAGGATGCTGTGTAATAGTCCGGTGGCCATTTGATTAATTGTTCAGCAGTCTTATAGCTTGGTGGTAGAAGCTGCTTAAGGAGCCTTTAGATCAAAATCTTGGGGGTCCAGTAGTTGCTATGCAGTAGCAGAGAAAACGGTCTATGACTTGGGTGACTGGAGTTTCTGACAATTTGTGGGGCTTTCCTCTGACACCGCCTATTATATACAGTAGGTCCTGGATTGCAGGAAGCTTGGCCACAGTGACGTACTGGGCTGTACGCACTACCCTCTGTAGCGCCTTATGGTCAGAATGCTGAGCAGTTGCCATACCAGGTGGTGATCTCGATCGTTCAGCTGTAGAACTTTTTAAGGATCTGGGGACCCATATCAAATCTTTTTAGTCTCCTGAGGTAGATGTAGACGTAGCGAAGGCGTATACTCAGGTTTGCTGGGTCTCATGTGTTTGGTTGGATAGGATTCTCATTTTCTTTCTTTGGTTTTTGCATTCGTCATCAAACCATTTTTCATTGTTGTTAATTTTCTTAGGTTGTCAATAGGGAAGCTGAAAGGTCAAATATACTGTTTAGGCTTTCTAACGCCAAGATTACACCTTCACTATTACAATGAAATGTTTCGTCCATGAAGTTGTCTAAAAGGGATTGAATTTGTTGTTGCCTAATTGTTTCTTGATAGTTTTCTACACTACTTTCCTTCCACCTGGAACATTTCTTAATAATATTGTGAAGTTTCTTTGGCTTTGATGCCTCATGATTGAATATTGCTCTTGTCAGGTAGACTGTGATTTTGCTGTGATCTGATAGGGGTGTTAGATGGCTGACTGTGAATGCTCTGAGAGACTCTGGGTTAAGGTCAGTGATAACGTAATCTACAGTAATACTGCTAAGGGATGAGATGTAGGTGTATATACAATAGGAGTCCCCTCGAAGCCTACCATTGACTATGTACAGACCCAGCGTGCGACAGAGCTGAAGGAGTTGTGACCTCTCTCCCTCTATATTTGTCACTCACTCGCTCTCTCCCTCCCATTCTCTCATATTCTCGCTACCCCTCCCTGCCTCCCTCCCCGGTGATTACTGGCTCTGATGTATGCCATTACCCACAGAGGGTTCTGATTAAAGCTGAAAATAGCCAAATGGCCTCTGACTCACTCCTGTGGATTGGGGGCCTGATTTTAAACAGGCAGACAGGGAGACAGAGAGTCCCTTGGATAAAAAAGACAGACAGACAAACATACAGCCTGACAACCAGACAAGACATACAGCAAATCAGACAGAAAATCAGACAGACAGACAGACAGACAGACAGACAGACAGACAGACAGACAGACAGACAGACAGACAGACAGAATTTTGGATGTTTAAAAAGAAATAAATAATTATTGTCACACACCAAATAGTTCCAGTGAAATCTGTTGTTTTACAGGGTCAGCCATAGTAGTATGGAGCTCCTGGAGGAAATTAGGGTCAAGGGCACAAGGGCAGATTTTTCATGTTGTTGACTCAGGTATTCGAGCCAGCAACATTTCAGTTACTGGCCCAACGCTAGGCTACCTGCTGCCCACACAAGCAAAAAATATTTTTTTCTCAGCTGGAGGACGATGCCCCGAGCTTACCCTAGATGTTGCACAACCATTTTTGTCAATAAGTCATTGTTTTAGTCAAAGTATGAATATATTTGGGCTTGAGTAGGGAATTCCGGAGTTACGCTTCAGATTTTTCCAAGTCTATGCCGCGTGTTTCATTTTAAAATGAAGTATATTCATATCTCACTATATGTGTCTTACGAAGGATAGTTTTAGTTCATTTGGAACCACCTACAAAACATTTCTTCCTGTTTACAACCTGGTCCCCACATGCTTCAAGAGGGCCACCATTGTTCCTGTTCACAAGAAAGCCAAGGTAACTGAGCTAAATGACTACCGCCCTGTAGAAAATCAAATCACATGTATTTATATAGCCCTTCTTACATTAGCTGATATCTCAAAGGGCTGTACATAAATCCAGCCTAAAACCCCAAACAGCAAGCAATGCAGGTGTAGAAGCACGGTGGCTAGGAAAAACTCCCTTGAAATGCCAAAACCTAGGAAGACACCTAGAGAGGAACCAGGCTATGAGGGGTGGCCAGTCCTCTTCTGGCTGTGCCGGGTGGAGATTATAACAGAACATGGCCAAGATGTTCAAATGTTCATAAATGACCATCATGTTCAAATAATAATAATCACAGTAGTTGTCGAGGGTGCAACAAGTCAGCACCTCAGGAGTAAATGTCAGTTGGCTTTTCATAGCCGATCATTAAGAGTATCTCTACCACTCCTGCTGTCTCTAGAGAGTTGAAAACAGCAGGTCTGGGACAGGTAGCACGTTCGGTGTACAGGTCAGGGTTCCATAAACGCAGGCAGAAGAGTTGAAACTGGAACATCAGCACGGCCAGGTGGACTGGGGACAGCAAGGGGACAACAGACTGACTGGGGACAACAGACTGACCCTAGCCCCCCGACACATAAACTACTGTAGCATAAATACTGGAGGCTGAGACAGGAGGGGTCAGGAGACACTGTGGCTCTATCCGATGAAACACCCGGACAGGGCCAAACAGACAGGATATATACTTTGTCAAAGCACAACCCCCACACCACTAGAGGGATATTTTCAACCACCAACTTACCATCCTGAGACAAGGCTGAGCATAGCCCACAAAGATCTCCGCCACGGCACAACCCAAGGGGGGTGTGCCAACCCAGACAGGAAGATCACGTCAGTGACTCAACCCACTCAAGAGATGCACCCCTCCTAAGGACGGCATGGAAGAGCACCAGTAAGCAAGTGACTCAGCCCCTGTAATAGGGTGAGAGGCAGTGAATCCCAGTGGAGAGAGGTGAACCGGCCAGGCAGAGACAGCAAGGGTGGTTCGTTGCTCCAGAGCCTTTCCGTTCACCTTCACACTCCTGGGCCAGACTACACTCAATCATATGACACACTGAAGAGATGAGTCTTCAGTAAAGACTTAGGTTGAGACCGAGTTTCCGTCTCTCACATGGGTAGGCAGACCATTCCATAAAAATGGAGCTCTATAGGAGAATGCCCTGCCTCCAGCTGTTTGCTGAGACATTCTAGGGACAATTAGGAGGCCTGCGTCTTGTGACCATAGCGTACATGTAGGTATGTATGGCAGGACCAAATCAGAGAGATAGGTAGGAGCAAGCCCATGTAATGCTTTGTAGGTTAGCAGTAAAACCTTGAAATCAGCCCTTGCCTTGACAGGAAGCAAGTGTAGGGAGGCTAGCACTGGCATAATATTATCACATTTTAGGGTTCTAGTCAGGATTCTATCAGCCGTATTTAGCACTAACTGAAGTTTATTTAGTGCTTTATCCGGATAGCCGGAACGTAGAGCATTGCAGTAGTCTAACCTAGAAGTAACAAAAGCATGGATTCATTTTTCTGCATCATTTTTGGACAGAAAGTTTCTGATTTTTGCAATGTTACGTAGATGGAAAAAAGCTGTCCTTGAAATAGTCTTGTTATGTTTGTCAAAAGAGAGATCAGGGTCCAGAGTAACGCCGAGGTCCTTCATAGTTTTTTTTTGCAACGACTGTACAACAATTAAGATTAATTGTCAGATTCAACAGAATATCTCTTTGTTTCTTGGAACCTAGAACAAGCGTCTCTGTTTTGTCCGAGTTTAAAAGTAGAACGTTTGCACCCATCCACTTCCTTATGTCTGAAACACAGGCTTCTAGCGAGGGCAATTTTGGGGCTTCACCATGTTTCATTGAAATGTACAGCAGTGTGTCATCCGCATAGCAGTGAAAGTTAACTTTATGTTTTCGAATGACATCCCCAAGAGGTAAAATATATAGTGAAAACAATAATGGTCCTAAAACAGAACCTTGAGGAACACCGAAATGTACAGTTGATTTGTCAGAGGACGAGCCATTCACAGAGACAAATTGATATCTTTCCGACAGATAAGATCTAAACCAGGCCAGTAACCAACAAGCTGAGCAAACAATGGAATGGAAAATAAATGAGTACTGTACAATGTACAGAAAGCCCACGTTCATTATAGTCTACTCCTGCAATCAGGTCCTATCACATGTTGACTTCTGAGGGTTACCAATGTTACAATAGATTTGAAGGGGGCTGCATTGACATTTCAATTGTTATGGGTGTTCTCATGAGCACCACTGAAATTACAACCATGTCTGTGCTCTAGCAAGACACCTCTTCCTAGTACTTATATTACAGTATAAACATGATGTTACAGGAACAAAGTAAGAACACAAGATAACTTGTAAAGTTGTAGTCTGTACACATCAAAAGTGTAACATCTGGATGAAGTCAAATCAAATCATTTCAAACTTTATTTGTCACATGCGTCGAATACAAGTGTAGACCTTACCGTGAAATGCTTACTTACAAGCCCTTAACCAACAGTGCAGTTCAAGAAGAGTTAAGAAATGTTTTATAAAATAAAGTAAAAAAAAGAATAAAAAATAAAATAAAGTAGCACAACAAAATAACAATAGCGCGGCTATATAGAGGGAGTACCAGTACCGAGTCAGTGTGCTGGGATGAAATTTGATAATACTATGTAAATAACAAGGCACATACACTAGAATTACCTGATATGTGTACATTGTCAATAGTTTATTGATACGCAATGCATTTGGTACAGAGTGACAGCCTTATTCTAACAGGCTCATCAAAACAATGTGCAAAGAAGTTGGATTATTCTATTAGTAACTAGCTAAATTGCTATAAAAGTAGTGGTGCACATTCTGGCTAGTGTCCATCACTGATACAGGCAATAGCTGCTTTCCTTGGCTCTACTAGCCATCAAGTGGCTTGTTGGTTACTAAACATTACAGATACAGTGTTCCAGTTGTGTTTTAGTTAGCTAGCCAGGTAGCTAACAAGCTAGGTAGTAACCATCCAACCTTTTCTCTTCAGATGTTTTATTTTATTTTATTTCACCTTTATTTAACCAGGTAGGCAAGTTGAGAACAAGTTATAATTTACAATTGCGACCTGGCCAAGATAAAGCAAAGCAGTTCGACAGGTACAACAACACAGAGTTACACATGGAGTAAAACAAACATACAGTCAATAATACAGTATAAACGAGTTTATATACGATGTGAGCAAATGAGGTGGGATAAGGGAGGTAAAGGCAAAAAAAGGCTATGGTGGCAAAGTAAATACAATGTAGCAAGTAAAACACTGGAATGGTAGATTTGCAGTGGAAGAATGTGCAAAGTAGAAATAAAATAATGGGGTGCAAAGGAGCAAAATAAATAAATCAAATAAATACAGTAGGGGAAGAGGTACTGTAGTTGTTTGGGCTAAATTATAGATGGGCTATGTACAGGTGCAGTAATCTGTGAGCTGCTCTGACAGCTGGTGCTTAAAGCTAGTGAGGGAGATAAGTGTCTCCAGTTTCAGAGATAATTGTAGTTCGTTCCAGTCAATGGCAGCAGAGAACTGGAAGGAGAGGTGGCCAAAGAAAGAATTGGTTTTGGGGGTGACCAGAGAGATATACCTGCTGGAGCGCGTGCTACAGGTGGGTGATGCTTTGGTGACCAGCGAGCTGAGATAAGGGGGGACTTTACCTAGCAGGGTCTTGTAGATGACATGGAGGCAGTGGGTTTGGCGACGAGTATGAAGCGAGGGCCAGCCAACGAGAGAGTACAGGTCACAATGGTGGGTAGTATATGGGGCTATGGTGACAAAACGGATGGCACTGTGATAGACTGCATCCAATTTGTTGAGTAGGGTATTGGAGGCTATTTTGTAAATTACATCGCCAAAGTCGAGGATTGGTAGGATGGTCAGTTTTACAAGGGTATGTTTGGCAGCAGGAGTGAAGGATGTTTTGTTGCGAAATAAGAAGCCAATTCTAGATTTAACTTTGGATTGGAGATGTTTGATGTGGGTCTGGAAAGAGAGTTTACAGTCTAACAGACACCTAGGTATTTGTAGTTGTCCACGTATTCTAAGTCAGAGCCGTCCAGAGTAGTGATGTTGGACAGGCGGGCAGGTGAAGGCAGCGATCGGTTGAAGAGCATGCATTTAGTTTTACTTGTATTTAAGAGCAATTGGAGGCCACGGAAGGAGAGTTGTATGGCATTGAAGCTTGCCTGGAGGGTTGTTAACACAGTGTCCAAAGAAGGACTCTATCAGAGAAGTAGTTGGTGAACCAGGCGAGGCAATCATTTGAGAAACCAAGGCTGTCGAGTCTGCCGATGAGGATGTGGTGATTGACAGAGTCGAAAGCCTTGGCCAGATCAATGAATACACAGTAATGTTTCTTATCGATGGCGGTTAAGATATCGTTTAGGACCTTGAGTGTGGCTGAGGTGCACCCATGACCAGCTCTGAAACCAGATTGCATAGCAGAGAGGGTACGGTTAGATTCGAAATGGTCGGTAATCTGTTTGTTTACTTGGCTTTCAGTTTGGGTCAAGAGTGCGTCCCCCTTTGAAGAGGGGGGTGACCGCAGCTGCTTTCCAATCTTTGGAAAGATCGTAGAAAAATGCTTATTGAAATTCTCAATTATAGTGGATTTATCAGTGGTGACCGTGTTTCCTATCTTTAGTGCAGTGGGCAGCTGGGAGGAGGTGTTCTTATTCTCCATGGACTTTACAGTGTCCCAGAACATTTTTGAGTTAGTGTTGCAGGAAGCAAATTTCTGCTTGAAAAAGCTAGCCTTGGCTTTTCTAACTGCCTGTGTATATTGGTTTCTAGCTTCCCTGAAAAGCTGCATATCATATAATGAGGCTATCAGAAAAACAGCTGAATGGTAGCTACTGTATATAGCTAGCATAGTTACAGGTACTCTAAATGTGCCAGTAAAACTCCAGTATTACCGTTAAACCCTGTATTCACCAGAGGGAGGAAGAGAGTTTATGGACCTTCGCCTTATCCTAACTAGCTGTGCTACGTAGCAATTAGTAAAGCTACTCTGACCATTACTTTTTGATGTGTTTACAATTTGCAGAGTGTGGGCTGTGTCTGAGACCATATGGCCTGTGCACCCGGAGGAAGGTGTGCAGGCCAGATGAATCAATATTTATAAGGAGCCATGCGTCGGTGTTTGGAAGGTGGAACTAAACCAGCATTTCCGCACTTGGACAGGAATTAAGTCAAATAGCAACATTAAATTTCTCTGGAGGTGTCCTTTAAAACTGTAGATTGTAAATCCGTATCTGCATATTTCCCAGGGTGCCTTTCAAGTGATTTCTAGAGTTACCAGTACCACCCATGACTGTGTTAGTTAGTGACAGAGACAAGTGCCTAAGTGAATATTTTATCATTGAAATTAAAATATTCATGTCAATATTTTACATATACTGTACCATCAGGCTATACATTGGCAGCCTATTTTTTTCCCAACACAGTGGTCTGAAACACCTGGTTTGCAGGCAACATCAGGCAAGTCACATAACTTTCAAAGTGATATGTAATTACTATGTTTACTTCAATCACCTGACACCTGCATTGAGAATGACTGTCACGGCAGGGAACATGGATATACTGATTAGATTACCTTAACCATCTAAAATGGGAACAGCCATCTCAGTAACACTTGCAATAAATCCAAATACAAGCAGATTGGATTAGTTATAAAAATGTGTGTTATTTATCTTTGTGTAGCATAAGATCAATCAACCAATCAATGTCCATGCAAAAACACACATATTGACACAAACAATTCTAGAAATCAAGCTGCAATAGAACATGGAGGGAAATCTGATTTGAGCGGGGGTTTATCCGAGTTTGTGATGATGGCACCGTTGTACCCAAAAAGGTATGGAACAGTGTGAGATTATACAGTACGTATACCTCAGAATGTACCCCAGGGAACAATACTGTACCCTCACGTACACTTTTTTTCTGAGTGTGAAAGTACAAACACACATAAAAACGTACACCACACATGCGCAGACACACACATACATTCATGCTTCTACTACACACTGAGAGACCAAATTATACCGGGTTCACTGTACTACTCTTCTGTCTTCCCTCCTGTCCTCGTCTCCAACCCTCTATCTCTCCAACCCTCTATCTCTCCAACCCTCTATCTCTCCAACCCTCTATCTCTCCAGCCCTCTATCTCTCCAACCCTCTATCTCTCCAGCTCACCTCTCTCACCCTTCTCTCTATCCTAACACATATTAGCACTGTCTGGCTGACTGCTCTCACCTCCCCTGCCTCACTTCTCTAACCCCCCCCCTCCCGCTTTTTAACCTCCCTTACCCCTCTAGACTTCTTCCCCTCTAGACTTCTTCCTCTCTCTAATCTCCCTTACCCCTCTAGACTTCTTACTATCTCTAACCTCCCTTACCCCTCTAGACTTCTTACTCTCTCTAACCTCCCTTACCCCTCTAGACTGCTTCCCCTCTAGACTTCTTCCTCTCTCTAACCTCCCTTACCCCTCTAGACGTCTTCCTCTCTCTAACCTCCCTTACCCCTCTAGACTTCTTCCCCTCTAGACTTCTTCCCCTCTCTCTAATCTCCCTTACCCCTCTAGACTTCTTCCTCTCGCTAACCTCCCTAACCCTTCTAGACTTCTTCCCCTCGAAACTTCTTCCTCTCTCTAACCTCCCTTGCCCCTCTAGACTTCTTCCTCTCTCTAACCTCCCTTACCCCTCTAGACTTCTTCTTCTCTCTAACCTCCCTTACCCCTCTAGACTTCTTCCCCTCTAGACGTCTTCCTCTCTCTGACCTCCCTTACCCCTCTAGACTTCTTCCTCTCTCTAACCTCCCTAACCCCTCTAGACTTCTTCCCCTCTAGACTTCTTCCCCTCTCTCTAATCTCCCTTACCCCTCTAGATTTATTCCTCTCTCTAATCTCCCTTACCCCTCTAGACTTCTTCCTCTCTCTAACCTCCCTTACCCCTCTAGACTTCTTCCCCTCTCTAACCTCCCTTATCCCTCTAGACTTCTTCCTCTCCCTAACCTCCCTTAACCCTCTCGACTTCTTCCTCTCTCTAACCTCCCTTACCCCTCTAGACTTCTTCCTCTCTCTAACCTCCCTAACCCCTCTAGACTTCTTCCCCTCTAGACTTCTTCCCCTCTCTCTAATCTCCCTTACCCCTCTAGACTTATTCCCCTCTCTAGCCTCCATTATCCCTCTAGACTTCTTCCTCTCACTAACCTCCCTTAACCCTCTAGACTTCTTCCTCTCTCTAACCTCCCTTACCCCTCTAGACTTCTTCCTCTCTCTAACCTCCCTTACCCCTCTAGACTTCTTCCCCTCTGGAATTCTTCCCCTCACTCTAATCTCCCTTACCCCTCTAGACTTCTTCTTCTCTCTAATCTCCCTTACCACTCTAGACTTCTTCCTCTCTCTAATCTCCCTTACCCATCTAGACTTATTCCTCTCTCTAATCTCCCTTACCCCTCAAGACTTCTTCCTCTCTCTAACCTCCATTACCCCTCTAGACTTCTTCCCCTCTAGACTTCTTCCTCTCTCTAACCTCCCTTACCCCTCTAGACTTCTTCCTCTCTCTAACCTCCCTAACCCTTCTAGACTTCTTCCCCTCTAGACTTCTTCCTCTCTCTAACCTCCCGTACCCCTCTAGACTTCTTCCTCTCTCTAACCTCCCTAACCCCTCTAGACTTCTTCCCCTCTAGACTTCTTCCCCTCTCTCTAATCTCCCGTACCCCTCTAGATTTATTCCTCTTTCTAATCTCCCTTACCCCTCTAGACTTCTTCCTCTCTCTAACCTCCCTTATCCCTCTAGACTTATTCCTCTCTCTAATCTCCCTTACCCCTCTAGACTTATTCCTCTCTCTAATCTCCCTTACCCCTCTAGACTTCTTCCTCTCTCTACCCTGCCTTACCCCTCTAGACTTCTTCCCCTCTAGACTTCTTCCTCTCTCTAACCTCCCTTACCCCTCTAGACTTCTTCCTCTCTCTAACCTCCCTTATCCCTCTAGACTTCTTCCTCTCTCTAACCTCCCTTACCCCTCTAGACTTCTCCCCCTCTAGACTTCTTCCCCTCTCTCTAATCTCCTTTACCCCTCTAGATGTGTTCCTCTCTCTAATCTCCCTTACCCCTCTAGACTTCTTCCTCTCTCTAACCTCCCTTACCCCTCTAGACTTCTTCCTCTCTCTAACCTCCCTTACCACTCTAGACTTCTTCCTCTCTCTAACCTCCCTTACCCCTCTAGACTTCTTCCTCTCTCTAACCTTCCTTACCCCTCTAGACTTCTTCCTCTCTCTAACCTCCCTTACCCCTCTAGACTTCTCCCCCTCTAGACTTCTTCCCCTCTCTCTAATCTCCTTTACCCCTCTAGATGTGTTCCTCTCTCTAATCTCCCTTACCCCTCTAGACTTCTTCCTCTCTCTAACCTCCCTTACCACTCTAGACTTCTTCCTCTCTCTAACCTCCCTTACCCCTCTAGACTTCTTCCTCTCTCTAACCTCCCTTACCACTCTAGACTTCTTCCTCTCTCTAACCTCCCTTACCCCTCTAGACTTCTTCCCCTCTAGACTTCTTCCCCTCTCTCTAATCTCCTTTACCCCTCTAGACTTCTACCTCTCTCTAATCTCCCTTACCCCTCTAGACTTATTCCTCTCTCTAACCTCCCTTACCACTCTAGACTTCTTCCTAACCTCTCTAACCTCCCTTACCTCCCCCTCTAGACTTCTTCCCCTCTAGACTTCTTCCCTCTCTCTAATCTCTACCCCTCTAGACTTCTTCCTCTCTCTAACCTCCCTTACCCCTCTAGACTTCTCCCCCTCTAGACTTCTTCCCTCTCTCTAATCTCCTTTACCCCTCTAGATGTGTTCCTCTCTCTAATCTCCCTTACCCCTCTAGACTTCTTCTAACCTCTACCCCTCTAACCTCCCTCTAATCTCCCACCCCTCTAGACTTCTTCCTAACCTCCCTCTCTAGACCTCCCTTACCCCTCTAGACTTCTTCCTCTCTCTAACCTCCCTTACCACTCTAGACTTCTTCCTCTCTCTAACCTCCCTTACCCCTCTAGACTTCTTCCCCTCTAGACTTCTTCCCCTCTCTCTAATCTCCTTTACCCCTCTAGACTTCTACCTCTCTCTAATCTCCCTTACCCCTCTAGACTTATTCCTCTCTCTAACCTCCCTTACCCCTCTAGACTTATTCCCCTCTCTAACCTCCCTTATCCCTCTAGACTTCTTCCTCTCTCTAACCTCCCTTACCCCTCTAGACTTCTTCCCCTCTCTAACCTCCCTTATCCCTCTAGACTTCTTCCTCTCTCTAACCCCCCTTATCCCTCTAGACTTCTTCCTCTCTCTAACCTCCCCTACCCATCTAGACTTCTTCCCCTCTCTAACCTCCCTTATCCCTCTAGACTTCCTCCTCTCTCTAACCTCCCTTACCCCTCTAGACTTCTTCCTCTCTCTAATCTCCCTTACCCCTCGAGACTTCTTCCTCTCTCTAATCTCCCTTATCCCTCTAGACTTCTTCCTCTCTCTAATCTCCCTTACCCCTCTAGACTTCTTCCCCTCTCTCTAATCTCCCTTACCCCTCTAGACTTCTTACTCTCTCTAACCTCCCTTACCCCTCTAGACTTCTTCCTCTCTCTAACCTCCCTTACCCCTCTAGACTTCTTCCCCTCTAGACTTCTTCCTCTCTCTAATCTCCCCCTACCCCTCTAGACTTCTTCCTCTCTCTAACCTCCCTTACCCCTCTAGACTTCTTCCTCTCTCTAACCTCCCTTACCCCTCTAGACTTCTTCCCCTCTAGACTTCTTCCTCTCTCTAATCTCCCTTACCCCTCTAGACTTCTTCCTCTCTCTAACCTCCCTTACCCCTCTAGACTTTTTCCTCTCTCTAATCTCCCTTACCTCTCTAGACTTCTTCCTCTCTCTAACCTCCCTTACACCTCTAGACTTCTTCCTCTCTCTAACCTCCCTTACCCCTCTAGACTTCTTCCTCTCTCACCTCTCTCAACCCGCCTCCTCCCTATAACCTCTCTCAACCCCCCTCCTCCCTATAATATTTCTCACCCCTCTCAACCCTCCCCCCTCCCTATATTCTCTCTCACCCCTCTCATCCCCTCTCCTGCCTATAACCTCTCTCACCCCTCTCAACCCCCCTCCTCCCTATTATCTCTCTCACCCCTCTCAACCCCCCTCTTCCCCACTAACCTCTCTCACCCCTCTCAACCCCCCTCTTCCCCTCTAACCTCTCTCACCCCTCTCAACTCTCTCACCCCTTTCCCTCTTGACAGAGGTAGCTCATCAAACACACAGTTCATGTGCCTCTTAGCCCCAGCAGCACCTGTCAATCACAGTCTGTGTTCTACAAGGTCAGAGATAATCAGATACACATTTTCTGTGTGTGTTTACAGAGGATTATGGAAATTGCGCTGTGTGTGTGTGTGTGTGTGTGTGTGTGTGTGTGTGTGTGTGTGTGTGTGTGTGTGTGTGTGTGTGTGTGTGTGTGTGTGTGTGTGTGTGTGTGTGTGTGTGTGTGTGTGTGTGTGTGTGTGTGTGTGTGTGTGTGTGAAGAACAAAGACATAAATACAGAGACTGTTTCCACTCTGAGGTGTTTTTCAATACATGTTGACGATATACAATCTCTTCTCAAATCCAATGTTTTTGTTTTTCGATAGCATATAGTCCCAAGGGATACGTCTTTACTGTGTAGAAACGTATAACCACTACCATTGTAGAACTACTAGGCATAACTTAACTTGCCACCACATGATCACATTTGATAAGGGGTGTATGATGAACCAAATGTTGGCCCTTACAATAAATACATTTAAAAAACACGCAAGTCAATAGCTTGCACGCTATCAATCAACTTGACTACCTAACAGTCAGAGATCAATCATTCTGAGTAAGAGACAAGCTCATTTAGTAACTGGACAAATGCTTTTATCTAGAGGCAGAAAACGTCTGTGTCACCATGGCTCATACCATATACCAGTCTGACGGTCTAAGTGTATACAGTAGGTCCTTTCTGAGGCCTGCCAGGCAGTGCCCTGCACATGACTTCAGTCACAGGCAGTCTCCACACAGTACTCTAGTCCCTGTTTCTCAAAGAGAGGCTGGGTGATGGAGTACCATAATGCCTGGGGGGGGCAGCCAGGGTCTGTGTTATCTCCATGGGGCTGATACCATTCTCCTGAGGGGCAGATAGTTGAAGACTCAATAAGAGACCTGCTGCTCATTAGGTTTGCATCCCAAATGGCACCCTATTACCTACACTGTTAGAGAAAAAGGTGCTATCTGGAACCTAAAATGGTTCTTTGGCTGTCCCCATAGGAGAACCCTTTGAAGACCCATTTTTGGTTCCAGGTAGAACCCCTTTGGTTTCTGGAAGAACTATTATGGGTTCCATGTAGATCCCTTTCTACAGAAGGTTCTACGTGGAAACAAAAAGGGTCATACCTGGAACCAAAGGGGTTCTACCTTCCAAAGAAACCTTTGGAACCCTTTTTGCTAAGAGTGTATGGTGCAGTACTTTGACCAGGGACAATAAGTAGGGCACTATGTAGGGCTGACCTAGGCCACAGCTGATGTATCGGCTATCTTGGTAGGGGATCCAATGTGTGTGTGTGTGTGTGTGTGGTTTGGCACTGTCTCTGCCATTGATAATGCGTGCGTGTGCGTGTGTGGGTATGGTTTGGCCATTAGGGAGGGGAGGGATATGGTGAATCAGTGATAAAGGGATGACTGGGGTTAGTGGTTGTAATTGGTGTGGTGGGGACAGAGAGAGAGAATCAGATACCGATAATTACACCCATCCACCATCCCGGTCCACAATGCCATAGCAAAACCTACTTGAAGGTATCAGTGCACCTAGTGGCTGGTTTCCACATCATCTCCCGACATCCTCAGACATAGATGGATGGATGTCAAATACTGACTTGTATCACAGGTGACCTGGTTGAGAAAGACAGTGGTTAGTAGCCGTGTAGCAGGTAGAGAAGAGATTCCTACAACTCCCGACAGCTTTCCATCTCTCCCTCCTTCCATCACTCCCTCCCCTGGGTTAGACCCCCAACAACACCCCCGTTTTTTGTCCATCGCCCCCTCTTACCTCCACCCATAACTCTTCCTCCTCTCCTCTTCTGTCCCCCCAGTCCGAGCACCCTAAGTGGGCTTGGAAAAAGAAAGGGCAAGGCCTCACGTTCCTGTCCTTCTGTAGCTCAGTTGGTAGAGCATGGCGCTTGTAACGCCAGGGTAGTGGGTTCGATTCCCGGGACCACCCATACGTAGAATGTATGCACACATGACTGTAAGTCGCTTTGGATAAAAGCGTCTGCTAAATGGCATATATTATTATATTATATTATCATCCTCATCTCCTCCCTCTCTAGACCTACTTCCTCTACCCCTCACCCCCTTTCTTCATTTCTTCTACCTCCCTTCCTCCCCAAAGACAGGGTGCCCCATTTGTCGTTGTCCTGACAAGGAGCTCCTCCTGGTTATAACAATCTCTAAAAAGACATCACCATCACAAGGTTCAATACCTCCACACCACACATCAATGTTTCTCATCTACTCCAATCTCATACACATCATTCATATCCTCATTGTCTTCCTCCTCTTCATCATCCTCTTTGTACCCCTCTGCCTTCTTCTCACCGCCCCTCTTCTACTCTCCAATCTCCAATGTCCTCCTCTATCCTCTCTCTCCCCTCCTCCTCCCTCTGCTCTAGCTCTTCCAGTCCTCTTCATACTGATCGTGGCTCAGAGATAAAGGGACATGATGCACTGTAGATCATCATCATCATCTAAACACATAAAAACAATGTCCTTAAGGAAGTAAACACACAGATCCAGTCTAAGACTCCATAAATTACAGGTCTGGAAGGAGACATTGATATTCCCTTGTTTATTAATGTGCCCTTTCCCTTGGCATGGTGAGACAAAGGAAATTCGGTTTAGATTTAGGGGTTGTGGCATAAGCAAATAGAACACGTCTCGCTGACCGATAAACAGACTGATGGATGCCTCTGCATTGCAATGAATCAATGGGTTGCCTAATATTAATGTAATATTGAATGCATAGATCAACAACTGGGTGCTAAAAGTAACTGGTAATGAGGGCATCGTCATATTTTATTCAGAAACATCTCCAAAATCATGTCAGTTTACTTTTGACTTCCATGCCTTTTACCTCAAAAGTGCATGCTGCCTGACTTCATTCAAACCCTTCCTGAGAGGAAGCAGTGAAGGAGAGGAAGCAGTGAAAGAGTGGAACCGGTGAAGGAAAAGGAGATGAGAGGAACGTGAAAATAAATAAGAAACATCGTTATGTTTATTTAGACAGAGCGAAGGAGATGTGAAGAGAAAGATAGATAGAGCATCAGAGAGAAAGAGAGAGGGAAAATGTATGCAAATACACACTTAAAAATGAATGCACACATGCATGCACATATCACATACACACACTGTTTTACAGTAATCCCCGTCTCCACTCACTCGTAAACACGGGCCACCTCAGCCATGTAGCTGTTTCATTTGTACCCTTGCCCCAATTTTTGTGAGCTCCCCCTCTCTTATCTCTCTCTCTCTCTCTCTCTCTCTCTCTCTCTCTCTCTCTCTCTCTCTCTCTCTCTCTCTCTCTCTCTCTCTCCTTCTCTTTCCTTCCTCCTCCTCTCCATGGCTTGCTCGTTTTCATGTCCCATCTCCCATAGATTCTACCTCTGTCTCACATCTCTCACTTGCAATGTTTTACTTCCCTCACTATTTGCTCTGTTCAGACTCTTTCCCAGTCTTCTCTCCAAGTGTAACATTCCATATTGTCAATCCCTGTCATTCACCTTGCTTCAGTGAGACAAAGGCACAGACTGGTGGTGTTTCTTTTTGTCAGTTTCACAGCCATCCTAAGCTTATGGGTGTGCAGCAAGGAAACTGCTAAAACAGCTCCCTGAGTCAGTGAGCATGTCTTGAGGTGCAGAATTACCATACCTCACTGGCTTGACACATCTGGCAATTGAAAGAGAGATAGAGAGAGGGGGGGAACAACACAGAGGAAGCGGAGGGGAGAGGTTGATATGCTCATTTGTTTCTTGTGTGCGTTTCAGGTGACAGGTGCTGGTGCGGAAAATGGCAGATCCCACGGGGCTCCACCTAAGAGGCTGACATCACCTTGCGGAGATGTGTGTGTCTGTGTGTTTTATATCAGTGTGTTTGTGTGTGTTTGTGTGTGCACGGTATGTGGGTATGTGTTTTTCTCAGTTTGCAAATTAGTGTGTTGGTGTGTTTCTGCATATACATTTGTGTGTGTGTGTGTGTGTGTGTGTGTTGTGTGTGTGTGTGTGTGTGTGTGTGTGTGTGTGTGTGTGTGTGTGTGTGTGCATATGTGTGTGCATGTGTGTGTGTGTGTGTGTGTGTGTGTGTGTGTGTGTGTGTGTGTGTGTGTGTGTGTGTGTGTGTGTGTGTGTGTGTGTGTGTGTGTGTGTGTGTGTGTGTGTGTGTGTGTGTGTGTGTGTGTGTGTGTGTGTGTGTGTGTGTGTGTGTGTGTGTGTGTGTTCATGGTTGTGTGTGATTTTTCCCAGAGGGAGATGAAGAAAAGTCTTGCAACCATATTTCTCTGATAAAACATATACTTTTAAAAACAACATCCAGCATTTATTTTGTTCCCAATCTCCAAGAAAACTATTTTCTGTGTAAAATATTCCTTGGAAACCATATCTACATTCAGAATTCAAAAAAACGTATTTCTCTATTCCCATGCCTACCTCTTCTTTGGCACTACTGAGATTCTCCTGATACTGGGCGATTGAAGCAAATTAGATTGTGATTGTGTTTTCTGTAATTTAGCAGAGAGAGAGAGAAAATCTGTGGACATATGTAGCTTGTCATCTATCTCCAAAGGCTTAATATCCTCTGCACCTGAGGGAATTAACGCAGGCAATAAGACTCACCAAGCATCTAGATCTGAAGAAACAGACGCAACACATATCCTGCTCTGACACAGACAGACAAACAGACAAAACATATCCTGCTCTGACACAGACAGACAAACAGACAAAACATATCCTGCTCTGACACAGACAGACAGACATACAGTAGACAGACTCTTGAACTGATAAGGCTTGAAGGCTTTGCTTGTGTTTTACGGGGAGAGACAGACAGACTGTAATGTTATTACAGACGTGACGGTGCGATGCCGCTTATCTTCCCCTCTCCTCCCCTCCGCGCAGTTTTATCTCAGGAAAGAGACTACATGTGGACTCCAGGCATCATCAAATGCCAGCACTGGACAGACAGACAGAGGGAGAGAGAGAGAGGGAAGGGGGATGGAGAGGGAGAGAGGGAGAGAGGCAGACAGACAGACAGACAGAGGCAGACAGACAGACAGACAGACTGTTGTGAGACATTACATTACATTACATTTTTATCTAGTCATTTAGCAGACTTGCTACTTATCCAGAGCTTGACTTACTAGATATTTTAAGAAATTGGTGCATTCACCAAATTATGACATCCAGTAGAATAGTCACTTTAAAAGGGGCATGTCCTTTGCATCTAAAATCTTCCAGTGTCGCAGCAGGGGGTTGATCTGTAATGGTTTTCTCCTTCTCTCCAGGATTACTTATCCTGTTTATCCTAGGTATTGAGAAAAACCAATGAGAGAGAGTTAAAGATTAAAGAGAAAACAGATGGGTTTAAACAGATAAAACACAGTGTAGAGAAACAGATAGAAGATAGAGAAACAAACTGATTTAAATGTTTTTATAACAGATAGAGAAGGTAGAAAACAGATGATTGACTAGAGAAACAGAAAACATGTAGAAAGCGCTGATCCTGGCGTGAGAGGGAGACAGAGAGAAATGACAGACATTTACATTACATTTAAGTCATTTAGCAGACGCTCTTATCCAGAGCGACTTACAAATTAGTGGTACATGCTGTGTTAAGATTGATCAATGTCCTCACCCTGCCAATAAACCCTACAGCAAACACCTCCATGACAACCCCAGTGGAACAGGTTAAAATCCATTTTCTCACCTTGCATCTAAATCTTGTTGTGTGTGTTCATGGTTGTGTGTGGGGAGATGAAGAGTCTTGCAACCATAGAAGCTTTTGGAAAAACTATTTTCTTTCCTTCCATACAGAAAAAAACGTATTTCTCTATTCCCATGCTAGGCACTTGAGATTCTCCTGATACTTGAAGCTGTGTGTTTTCTCCGATCCAGACAGACAGACAGACAGACAGACAAACAGACAAAACAGACAGACAGACAAACAGACAGACAGACAGACAGACAGACAGACAGACAGACAGACAGACAGACAGACAGACAGACAGACAGACAGACAGACAGACAGACAGACAAAACATATCCTGTGCTGAGACAGACAGACAGACAGACAGACAGACAGACAGACACAGACAGACAGAAGACAGAAGACAGACAGACAGACAGACAAAACATATCCTGCTCTGACACAGACAGACAGATGACAAAACATATCCTGCTCTGTGTGACAGACAGACAGACAGACAGACAGACAGACAGACAGACAGACAAACAAAACATATCCTGTGACAAAACATATCCTGCTCTGTGTGTGACAAAACATATCCTGCTCTGACACAGACAGTATCCTGTGACAGACAGTGACAGTGTGTGACACAGACAGACAGACAGACAGACAGACAGTGACAGACAGACAGACAGACAGACAGACAGACAGACAGACAGACAAAACATATCCTGCTCTGATAGACAGACAGTGTGTGTGACAAAACATATCCTGTGACAAAACATATCCTGACAGACAGACAGTGTGTGTGTGTGTGTGTGTGTTTGTGTGTGTGTGGAGATGTTAGGTATGGTGATGAGTAACCCCTATCTATTTAATAGTAGTGGTGATAGAACTGAGTTTATATGCGTGACCTGAACAAAAAACAATTACACATGATTTGACAATAACGCTAATAATGGTGTTCAATCAATGGTGTTGTATCGCATATCACATCACATGGTATTGGAACACTGTACCCTTATCCCTCATCTGATGTCTTAACCACTGGCAGCAACACTACCCTACACTTCTTAGTTCTCCCCCTCTAAGGCACTATGACTCACAGCCTGACATACTTCCACAGTCCCTCAACCAGCCTGGAGGATGCAGGAAGGGAGGACAACTGTTCAGAGAATACATATACTCACCTGTCCACTCACACACACTAACAGATGCACATACACACACGCAGGCACCCACGGACACCCACACGCAGGCACACACGCTGACACAAAGACACACAGAAACACACACACACACACACAAAACACTCAACACCTGAAAACATCTGATTGACACAATGAATATAGTGTTAATGGTCACTGGCTGACTGGAGGAAGTGCAGGTAATAGTTCTTTGAGGAGCCATTGACACACAGGTGATAACCATCAAGCCAGATGGGTTCTGTGGTTACAGCTTTACCTATAGTTTGTGACGTGTATATGTTCAAGCCTAATAAAATGTAGAGAGAGAGATAGATCATTGAAATACAGCTTTTTGTAATTTAATATATGTTTGTAGAAGTAGCAAAACGTCACTTCCCACACTGTAAGAGATTTCTGTCATTTCAACAGTAAAACGCTGTAGAATGCACAGTAAAACACCTTAAATGTATTTTACAGAATTAATTATGGTGCATTGCGGAAAATGTTGTGGGCGAGAAAATAGTCTCTGGCTCATTAACATATTTTAAGGCTTGCCTTGTAAGAAGCTATATTTGCAGTAGCCATGAGTGAGAATGCTGTACACCCACAGAATACAGTAAAATACTGTATTTTAGGTATTCTACAAACCTTGTCCTGAAAATCTACAGTAATTTATTGGCCAATTACTGCCAGTAACTTACTGTAATTCAGAATACAGTACCATACTGCATTTATGGAATGCCAAAAATATTTTGAACACTAGTGGGGGAATGATATTGTTTTTTCTGATTCATTAACATGAACATGAATCATGGAGCGGTAGGGTAGCCTAGTGGTTAGAGCGTTGGACTACTAACCGAAAGGTTGCAGGTTTGAATCCCTGAGCCGACAAGGTACAAATCTGTTGTTCTGCTCCTCAACAGGCAGTTAAGCCACTGTTCCTAGGCCATCATTGAAAGTAAGAATTTGTTCTTAACTTTCTTGCCTACTTAAATAAAGGTACAAAAATATATATTTTAAGTGGCTGTATTTGTTGCACCCGATTGTGGGACTGCTGTACAAATGTAACTTATATCTGCTACTGGTTCCCTTACAATTGAATTTATATAAGGGAGAGATCAAAGTGGCAGCATGTCTCAAACCTTTAATGGTTGAGTGGCTAGCCATGTCCCCTGTAATCCTTTGTAAGCCTTTGTTAAGGGCTAAAATACCAAATATCAGCTGGTATATGTGCTGTAATATATAATTACATATTCACTGTTAGCAGTTGCTGAATAGTTTTCCAATACAATTCAACAATAAAGTACTGTATTGCAGTTTTGTTGTATATTTAATGCAGCATACAGTAAATGATGGTGCGTTGTGGAAAAATATTGTGGGAGGGGAAAATATCGCTGGCACATTAACATATTTGAAGGTGTGCCTTGTAATTTGCTATATGTTTTTGCAACATGGTAGTGAGAGTCCTGTACCAATTTAAGTGGTATGTGGTAGTAGTTCCCTAAAAAGGTATATACCCTAAATGTATATACCTGTAGGGGACAGATCATAGGGGCAGTGGGTCTGAAACCTTAATGGTTGAATATTTAACCATGTCTATTTGATATATTTTGCCCTGTAATCACAGCCAGTTTGGAAGCCTTTGTTTGGGCTTCTAGAACTGGAAGTAATATAAAACCCTTAGTGTTTAATAATGTGCTGTAATATACCAATTCCTAGCAGCCAACCTGTCTGGTATATGGATTATAATCTTGGCAAAGGAGAAATGCTCACTACTAACAGGGACATAAAGACATTTGAGAGAAATAAGCTTTTTTTGAATATGGAACATTTCTGGAATCTTTTACTTCAGCTCATGAAACATGGGACCAACACTTTACATGTGGCGTTTATATTTCTGTTCAGTATACAACAACATTTTCAGTAACTTATTTTTATTTTTACTTGCTGTAACTGTGATATATTTGAGTTTTTTTGCAAGCTAGGTTGAATGCACTGACTGTATGTTTGTAAGGACAAGACAGCCTGCTAAATGACCAAAATGTGAATGTGAATGTAAATATGAAAACCTGCTAAGAACACTGTAATTGTAATTGGTACTGTAAATTAGATTACAGTAACTACAGTACATTAAATTCGAGTAAAATTGTGGGTACCATGAAATTGATTACAGTAGCTGGACTGTAAAATAAATTACAATGACTTAGTTGTCAATTACTGCCAGTAAGTTACAGTGTATTTTACAGGAAATGTTTACAGGGTATTCATCTTTTCAATGTGACTGACCCCACTGTTTCCCGAAGAGTTTATGAAAGATAAACCCTTGATTGACAGCTGAAGTGATAATAGATTGTTGCCGTGACAACACACACTTTTGTGCCTGATTACAGAGTGACCTCTGATAAACCCTTGATATAGATCTGTTTATTTTGTTTCATTCGATGAGAATCAACCAGTCATCAATTGCTAGGTTTTTCCCTTCTGCCTTGAGGTTTAGCTTTGCAATATAATTAAAAGAATTATGGAGATAACTAAATCCAATCAACTATGGTTTTCATTATACAGATATCTATAGACCACCTGAAACGTCCAGTGAGAAATCACTGTTTTGGCATTCAGCTACAAAGGCCTACAGCACAAACGGTAAGATTACATTAGTACAACATAGACATCTAGCAAATACTGATTTCCGATGTAGTTTGCGTCGTTTTTTTGGTATCATTTTTGGTTTTGTGTGGATTAAAATATAGCCTTTCTCTCAAAAAGGGCGCTGGTCAAATAAGTGCACTATATAAGGAATAGGGTGCCAATTGTGATGCAAAGATAGAGGCCATAAAACACTATAATGTCAATTAGTTGGTAGCTGACAAAGAATGTTCTTCCAGTGAAATCCTTGCATTCTGCATACACAAAATGCATTATGCAAGTGTGCAAGACATCAATTTCATTGGCTGGATGTAAATCCACAAAGGAAATCAATTACAAATGTAGGCAACGTAATAAATATGCCTCACACTGTCAGATAGTCAGCCATCTAAGGATGAGATTTGCTGTCCTTCCCTCTCTCTATCGGTCTCACTCGGCTTCTATCCATTTATCTCTCTCTGTCTCTCTGTTGTTGTTCCTTTCTCCTTCTCTCTATCTCTCCCATATTTCTTTCTTTCTCTCGTTTTCTCTCCTCCTCCATCTTTCTCTGTACATTTCTGTATTTCACTCATGTTTTCTTTTCACATTCAAATGTTCTCTGTCTGTCTGTCTGTCTGTCTGTCTGTCTGTCTGTCTGTCTGTCTCTCTCTCTCTCTCTCTCTCTCTCTCTCTCTCTCTCTCTCTCTCTCTCTCTCTCTCTCTCTCTCTCTCTCTCTCTCTCTCTCTCTCTCTCTCTCTCTCTCTCTCTCTCTCTCTCTCTCTCTCTCTCTCTCTGGAATGGCTGATTACTTTAGGACATGCAGATGTCTGCTGAACCGGAAGCCTGTGCTGGCAGCGGCTGCCAAACTGACGCAGCAGACCAAAGACTGGCAATAAAACTATTAACTTTTACACACATCACTCCATCCCTCCATCTCTGCCTCCCTTTTCCCCCATCCTCCCTTCCCCCTCCCTCCTGCCTCTCCCTTCCTCCCTACATCCCTTCTTTCCATGGTGGGATTTTTAAACCTGTCTGCGTTGCCGGGTGTTGAATACAGGTGTTGTATGACCAACAGAAGATAGCCAAGGGAATCCTGGGCTAAAAGCTGGAAGTGATTGGCTGGGTTTGTGTGAGGAATGTTTGCATTTTTGGACATTCTCCATGTTTGCGTATTTTATGTTGATACATGATGTTGGCTTAGTCCAGATTCTGTGGTGTCCAACGCTTTACTTTGCTCTCATCATCTCCTCTATTACTGAAGAAGGAGATATAATTGTATAATAGACAATAGAGAGGAATTTACTTAGCACCTACCTCTCTGTTGGAAAAATACAAAAATACACCTGCTCTTTCCATGACATCCACATAAAAGCTATCCTTCCTTGTTGATGTTACCTGTTAAATCCTCATCAATCAGTGTAGATGAAGGGGAGGAGACAGGTTAAATAAGGATTTTTAAGCCTTGAGACAATTGAGACATGTATTGTGTATGTGTGTATAAGTGCCTTTAAAGGGGTATGGTAGTAGGTGCTAGGCGCACCTATTTGAGTGTGTCAAGAACTGCAATGCTGATGTTTTTTTACTCTCAACAGTTTCCTGTGTGTATCAAGAATGGTCCACCACC